>NW_019154105.1:15486498-15880787 GCF_002288905.1 Enhydra lutris kenyoni | reverse complement strand
CAGAATGTGTTTTCTAAATTATTTGAGTTTTTTTTGGAATTGGTTCTCTACCCAGTTTTAGAGGTACTGATGACTATTTTCAGTAACAGAGAACACAGATTAATTCATAGTATGATATGGAATAGAGACAGGCAAAATATCAACCTTGGGTAACTCCCATTGAAATACTTGTAAGACATAAAGTTCTAGATGACCAAATACTTGTTAGCTTAGGACATTTTTATCAAACTGAAAAGTATAATGAAATCGACTACTTGTTCCTAACCGAATTTTACAAAATGGAGTCGGGGGGAGGAAATATGAACTCAAGGCTTCCAATTCCCTACTCAAGCATCATATCAAAAGATGTAAATTTTCTGATTTCTCTGAAAAGCAAAAACAAAAATACCTTATTTCCTGTAGTATCAGAGATGAGATTGCTAAAACCCAAATCTAGATTCTAAACTGCAAGGGGATGAATTACAGTGCAAATTGAATTACCCACCTTCTAGTATATCTATTGTTAAAATGAAGAACTGGCCTGGGAAAGATCAGAAAATGAAAATTGAAATGGGAACCTTGGGAATATCTTGATGAACCTGTGAACATTGAACCCCTAAATTCTGATAAGTTCTTTTTAACAGCAGAAGCCATCTTACCACCCTTGTCTGAGGAAGTTAACCCTGCTTTGCCCAAGGAACCTATAATGGTCTCCACTGAGGTAATTTCCTCATAAAATCCTGCTGATTTTTATCCAGAACCCATTTCCAGAACCTCTCATTGCTTTTACACCTATAACAACATTCAGTCCCAGCAGGACCTGAATGTGAAGTAAATGTATGAAACATGAAGAGGTGTGCTACGTTCCAAAACAAGTCTGGAATTTCCAACTTACATGGCTAGACAGAAGTGTGAGGGATTTGTATGGGAATAATAATGAGGATGTAGGATAATGGTAGAAGAAACATGAAGTTGGACCAGGTTGAAATCATTGACATAACCCACTGAACAGGGATTCTGGATTCAATATTTAGTTCAGGGATAGAAGAAGGGATCCAAAGGCTTTAAGGGGACTGGAAAGTTAGAGTGCATTTATCATATAAGACTTGCTTACTCACCCTGGCAAAAAGCCAGGGATGTCCCGGAGATACACACCTTTTGCCACATTTATGAGGAATAAATTTGTGAGAAGCACCTTAATATCCTTGGAGAAATTTCTGGTTGTTCATCTCTGTAGGACTGAATTTCCAGTGGGAAACCTGCCACTAAACTGAGATCCTTAAATGTAATGAGGATAGTTGGATCCTGGGGTGGCAGGGGTCAAGTAGCAGCACTTCATCACCAAGGCAAACATGGTTACCAAGATGGACAACAGAGTCAAAGCGGCAATCAGAACAGCCTGACCCACTAGACCTATTGTGGTGACTAGCTGATCATGGTATCCTTAAAAGTGAAATGAAGGAGTGGTCTACTAAATTCATATGCAGTCCATATGAGTGGAAGTGTTCTAGGTCAAGTGAACACAAGTATAACTGGAATCATAGAGAAATACACAACCCCTCAGTCAATTCCCACACAAAAACTAGTTTACAGATCCAGAGCCGCTTGAGTAAGGAGACAGGGAATACTTAAGACTCCATCACACTGCCAAAATTTCACACTGTCAGTCTTTCTCCCAGGCATCCCCAAAGGGGCACGCATCCTTTTATCAGGATGCCTGCACACTGGGGAAAAGGAAGTAATAATACTTTTCAGGGAATATTGGGCACTTGTTTTGAACTGACACTAATTCGGGAGACCCCAAATGTCACTATGGTCCACTAGTCAGGATATGGGCTTACAGAAGTCAAATGATTGATAGAATTTTAGCTCAGATCTATCTCAGTGTGGATCCAGTAAGTTCCCAAATCCTGGGGTTGTTTCCCCTGTTTTGGAATACGTACTTGGAATAGACATAAAAGCAACTGGCAGAATCCCTACGTGGGTTCCCTGATCTGTGGAGTGAGGGCAATTCTAGTAGGTAAATTCAAGTAGAAGCCACTAGAACTGCCTTTACCTAAAAAAAAAAAAAAAAAAAAAAAAATAGTAAACCAAAAGCAATACCATGTGCCTGGAGTTTACAGAGATAAAGGGCCACTATCAGGGAATTGAAGAATGCAGAGTGGTAATTCCCATCACATCTCCACTCAACTTGCCATTTGGCCTGTGCAGCAAACAGACAGACCTTGGAGAATGACAGTGGATTATGACATAAACATAACCATGTGGTCATTCTAATTGCAGGTGTTGTACCAGATGTGGTTGCCTTGCTTGAGAAAATTAACACATACCCTGGTGCCTGGTATACAGCAATGAATTCGACAGATGCTTTTGTCTTGATACCTGTCAGTGATACCACCAGAAGCAGTTTGCTTTCAGCTGGCAAGACTATCACTGTCCTACCTCAGAGATATATCAACTCTCCAGCCCTATATCATAATTCAGTCCATAGGAAATTTAATTGATTTTCTCTTCCACAAGATATCACAATGATCCATTACATTGCATTGATCATGTTATGCTGATTGGACCTAGTGAACAAGTCATAGCAACTCCTCTAGGCTTATTGGTAAGACATTTGCCTGTCAGAGGATGGGACATAAATATGAAAGAAAAACAAAACAAAACATTCAGAGGCCTTTCGTCCCAGTGATTTCTGTAGTGTCTGTAGTGTGGGGCATATTGAGATACCCCTTCTAAGGTAAAGTATAAATTGTTGCATCTTGTCCCTCCTACAGCTGGAAAAGAAGCACAGAGCCTAGAGGATGTCTTTAGACCTTGGAGACAATATATTCCTCATTTAGTTGTACTACACTGGGTACCAAGTGATTCAAATACCTGTTAGTTTTCAGTGGGCTTAAAATAAGAGAGAGCTCTGCAGCAGGTCCAGTCTGCTGTGCAAGCTGCTTTGCCACTTTGGCCACATTATTCAGCAGACTCAATGGTGCTTGGAGTGTGAATGTCAGAAAGAGATGCTGTTTTTCACCTTTGGCAGGCTCTTTTATGTGAATCATGGTGCAGACCCTCAGGATGTTGAAACACACCCCTGCCATCCTCTGCAGAGAGATACTTTCCTTCTAAGAAACCTTTGCAGTTGCTAGAGGGACTTAGTGACTACATATTTAGGCATGGGCCACAAAGTTGCTATGCAACTTGAGCTGTTCAACATGAACTCGGTGTTGTCTGACCCACCAAGCCATAAAATTGCCTGTGCACAATAAGACTCCATCGTCAAATGGAAATGGTATATGCAAGATCAGACTCAAGTAGGCCCTGAAGAAACAAATTAGTTCACTGGGAGGATTTCTGCTCACCAGTCTTTGAAGGATATCTCGGAAAGGGGCTATAGAGGGGCAGCTACCCACTTTTAGGTGTTGTCTGTATACTGCCCAGAGCAATCTGTAGTTAGACATGTTTTCCCTTTCTTAGCTAACCTATTGTAGAAAACTCCTTAATAAGGCCATGGATGCAGGCTGGGAGATACAAGGGACTGTAGCAGGGGTAACACATGAGGAAATGGTCCAAATAACCAGGGGCCTCACTCCTTCCATTAAGGACAAAGGTGAACAGAAATCCTCTCACTGGGCAGAATTCTGAGCAGTACATCTTGTTTATTTTTCTTGGAACAGGAAATACCCAAAGATTCAATTGCATACCAATTTATATGATGTGGCCAGTGGTTTGGTATGGTGGTTAAGTCCCTGGGCTAAAGATTGGGCCAGGTCTAGTCTTCCAGTTGATAAGCAAGAAGTAGAGCCAGACTGAAACAAAACTCAAAAGAAAAAAAAAAATTACCAAACAGTCAAATAAAATAAAACAACAGCAATAAAATATCTATAATTGTTATTATAAACATGTGTTATATACTTAATATATACTAAACATTTCTCTAATTTCTTTAGCTGCATTAACTCAACGCCTTCTCCTAGTTCCATGAGTTAGGCCATCATTGTGTCTTCTGAAACAGCAGGTCTGTCTGTTGTCTTTAATTATAGGGAGACAGGCCTCATAAATCATCTGTTTTTCTCACAGATGGGTGAAACTTGCTTACATATCAAAAAGTTTTATGCTTTCTCCCATCGTCCTGCCTCCAAATCACATATTACAAATGTTCACTTGGTAGAAAGGCCAACTAATTATGTTGTGGTCCCTTATTCCATTAAAACTCACTCAGAAGCAAAGGGAAGGAGAACTGTGATGACATCTGTAGTGATTCTTATTTCCTTTTTTCTTCCTTCTCAAAATAAAGTACCATATTTGTAGCTTAGCTTTGATTACCGGTGATTAGTGATTATCCACTCACTTTCACATTAAGGGCAATTAATTGTTAGCAGAAAGTTTATGCCTCTCTGTAGAATAATCAAAAATAAAAATAAAAGAGAGAGAGAGACTGATTTAGTTCCCTAACTGGTTGAAATCTGAAAAATGGATTTCCTTGTGTCTTTTTGGCAGAAATTGAAACTAAATAGAAAGGGACCTTGTTCTGAGATACTATCAACTTCCCGAATTACATGTTGATTGATTTTAGAATTTTTTTTTTGTTATAATTATCTGTAAAAGAAATACCTAGACTAGATATTTCTGGTCATCTTTAGTAGGGATAATTGTGTAAATTTAAATATTCAAAATTAAAATTTAGAAGGAGAGAAAAGAATATTCTTGTAACTAATAGACTCTCTCATGGCATTCTGGCACAGAAATGCCTGAATACACACAGCTCTTCTGTTTATGGTCCTGCTTTCTTCTAAGGAAATACAAATTCAAATGCCATGATTTTCATATATATTTAAATTAGAAAGTGAGTTCTTGCCATTCCCCATAAAAAGTAAAACTACATTTTGTGATAGTCACTTTGTGTAGATAATCCTATCTCAGGATTTCATTTTCAATTGCCTCCAAAGATTACCATATGAAGTGATAAAAATTTATTGAATTTCATTATCTATAGTACCCAACTATACTTAAAAAATTTGGTACTTTTGAATTTTTTGAATAACCCATCCAATCATTTTTTATTTGCTGTGTCCCAGAGTTTAAAAAAAAAGAAAGAAAATAAGATACAACTTCTTTCTTCAAGAGGCTCATAAATGTAAAGAATCCATTCTACTATATACTATATATATATATTTTTTAATTCAAATTCTCAAATTTCATCTCAGAGGCTAAAACTTTATGTAGTTGGGGATGGAACCAGTTGGAGTGTCTAACCTGAAAATGTACTAGAATTAATGTTGAATGGTCAAAGTCAAATAAAGTTTTGCAAATCTTTGTTGGAACAGAATTGTTGCAAGAGAGTGTCAATGACTTCTCTTGGGTGATCTGCATTATGCATTACTGTTTACTTTAAGATCAGAAAGGTAAAAATACATAGTCTTAATTCCATCAAATGATGTAGGATTTTCCTAAGTCAGCTTTTTAAAGCATATACATACATGAGATTGAAATTACCATGTGAGTGAAAATTAGAAGTGAACATGTAGGGGCGCCTGGATGGCTCAGTCAGTTAAGCATCTGATTCTTGGTTTCAGCTCAGGTCATTATCTTGGCTATGATTTCAGGGTCATGATCTCAGGTCCTGAGATCTAGCTCTGCGTGTGAGTAGGTCTGGGATTTTTTCCCTCTTCTTCTCCCCACCTCCATCCCTATTCCTAGGTGCTGGCATGTGTACATGCTCTCTCTGTCTTGCTCTAAAATAAAATCTTAAGATCAGCAGCTCAGGTCATGATCTTAGGGTCCTGGGATGGAGCTCCACATCAGACTCCCCACTGAGCGAGGAGTCTGCTTCTCCCTCTGCCCCTCCCCCCACTCGTGTGTAGGCACACTCTCTCTCAAATAAATAAGTAAAATCTTTAAAAAATAATAAAAATTTTAAAAAATTAAGGAAGTGAACAGGCAATTTGATATTTTGCTCAATAAAGATGATCTCTCTATTGATATATTATCTACTTTAATGACCTAACATCAGTATTGTAGTTTGATTTATCAAAAATAATTAGCTATTTTTTCCCGAAGAATATGCAGTTATTTCATGTGCCATTGCTAATACAAATGAGAATTTGAACTACCATTTAATGAGCAGTTAGAATATGACAGGTCTGGGACAAAGCACTATACATGAATGGTCTTTTTTAAGCCTTGCAACAACACCGTGAGGTGGGCATACGCTGTTTTTATTTCCTTTGTTGAGATCAGGAAATTTAAGTTTAGCAAAGTTAAGTACCTAGATCTAGATCACAGAGTTGCAGTGTGCTGGGATATATACCAGAGTCAGTGTTGTTCTCCCATTATATATTTGCTTTATAAACACCAGCAAAGTATATAGAAGCATTTACACAAAATATCTTACCTTTAATTCACTGTCCATTCTTCTATCAATGAGCACTAGTCTGATGGAATTTAGATCATGGGTCTACTGTTAATCTTAACACTTCAGCCTGGGTGTTCCTCTATAATCGCAGCAGTGGAGCCTATTGATTAAAATTTCAGGTTTGAAAGACAGATTTCCTGGATTCAAACCCAGCTCTCATACGTAACAATGTTATATGGATCACATTACTAAAATGTTCTACACTTCAGTTTCTTCCCTAATAAACAGGATTAACATAGAACCTACCCATAGATCAGAGATGGTGATTAATTAAATACAGTTTTACACAAGCAATAAGCATTAAGGAAATATTAGCTATTATAATTTTGTGTGGAAAGAAGAAATATATTCATATTTGCTCCCATGTTCATATAGAAACAGTAACACAATGAAAACTAATAAAAACATCTACCTACATGGAGAGTAAAAACAAGATTATAAATTTTTATATCTTTTTGACTATACATCATTATTTGAGCTATTGATTAATGTATTGCCCTGATATTATTAAATCTATTTTTTCTCTTTAAGAAAATATATTTTCCCTAATCTATATAAACTTTTACATTAACTATTGAGTTTTCTATATGACATTTATTGCAGTAAAAATTGTTTTTAATAGAGAGGTAAATGGTAGGGTCATGTGATACATATAGTTCTAAACAAATAATTAAGTGGAGGAAAAATTAGTCAAGTACAACAAAATGAAAAGAATATGAAATTTATAGTTCATTAAAAGTTTACTAAGAGCTAGCAAAATCATATTATTAAGTGAAAAAGTCCAAACTACTACAAAAGTCAGTGCAAAATATTAAAAAGGAATTTTGTGAGTATGGTCAGGGAAAATATAACTATTGTACTATAGTAGTAAAGACCCATATCTAATATAATATTGCAATATTTTATCTAGTCCTTCCCACTGGGTTGATTTCAAAGACTGTGTAAGAAATTTTCAGTGGTGTTGAGAAATGGCAAACTTACTAAAGGGATAGCTAAATTCTTCTGTCAAGTAAGATCTTGACTATCTTGAGAACTAAGAAACCTCAATTAGGTGGCTAAATAATAAACAAATAACAACAATAAAATTAAATGCCTTTCAAAAAAAGGTAGCCAAAATCAATCTCAAATCCCTTGATGTGTGTCTCTGCATATGTGGGGGAAAAAGAATGCTGGTTCTTTCTATCTCAAAGGAACAAATCCAAGTAAATCATCTTAAAGGAAGAGAGACTTTAGTCAGAGAAATGACAAAATAAAACATATTTTTGACTATCAGGATAATAATACAGACATTGCCCCTGCAAGTCTTTGAGATGGCAAACACGGAAAACTACAAATTTAATCAAGATAGCTTCAGAGCTACAGTTAAGCTCTTATGATTTTCTGCTATTCTGTGATCCTGAAATCAATAGTAAATATGAAGTCACTACAGTATTCCAACAGTTTATCCCGTCCCTCTCTCTCTCTCTCTCTCACACACACACACACACACACACACACTTGCTATGCAAGACACTTAGAATTTTATATACATTTTTTCCTAATAGCACCATCTTTCCAATTAATCTGTATCTTTATTATGCATGTTATTTGGCAATAAAAATAAAATACAATTATATAAATCAAATTTGAGATTTAGAATTTCTATTGTCACCATCTATAGCTAGTTAATTTCTTTTTTATAGAACTAGTTTTGAAAGGACAAAACTACTGATTTAATTTTAAAGCTTATTACTATTCTTTAACCAAAATAAAATTCTAGTATTCAACTTCATGAAGTTCCAACAGCACTCAGATCCCAAGGATATTCTCGAGTATTTGTTTCTCAGTATGATTAGCATTGTTAAGTTAAATTCCTCTATTTTGAAACAATGTTTTTTGGACAGAACCTCACTTTATTTTAATGAATGATGTCTTAAAATATTTAAATTCTAAATGCCACCTTGTTTATCTGGAATTTCTGAGGCCTCAAATCATCTTAAATTAACTCTAAGGCATATATTCGTAACTTAGTTTAAAAAAATTCTGCAAATCACAATGAACACTTACGAGCTTTACTCTCCAGTCAAATGAGGTATTATAATAACAAGCCCCTACGCACTCTCAGAGACATAAAAACCATTCATAGTTTTCTTCCTCACCCTCAACAGAGCCAGGCAGAGCTCTGAAAGTCAAATGATCATGTTACTCTTATATTTAGTTTCCTTCTATTTCTGTTATACCTCTGCTTGCTAGTAGCAATTACTGGCAAGAAAATAAAACTATTAAAATGATATTCCTGTCAAAACAGCTTCAGAAAATTGCTACAGAACAACGCAGCAATCTTTCAAATTTACCCACTTTCTCCATGCTCTCATTCTCCAAATGATCTGCCAACAATTGTACTTTAATAAATACATCGTAAGACCAACAATAAACCTATTAGGATACGTGGCATACGATGTGGACTTTTTTCTTTTCTGAAATGATATTTGACATCCTAATTTTGCTTTGGAGGGAAGAAAATAAGAAATAGAAACCAAGAATAAATGCACACTGAATAAAAAGTATCATTTTTCCCTCTGAGCTACAATACAATATTTTCTCTGATTTATTTTTATCCACCGAATCACAGAAAAAATAACTGATTTTATAAAATGCTTACTTTTTATGAGCCTTTCCACTTTATCAATAGTTGTTTCCCTTGTTGACCATACTGCCACATTTTACAATTCCAGGAGGCATACTTTGCATTGTGTTTTAGGGCATGTAGTGCATATTCTGCTTAAAAGGATAAAGCTTAATTTTGAAAGACGACTGATTTGATTCTAAGTAGCACGCTATTGTTGTACCGACAGTACCATATGTTCTCATTAGTCAGAATTCTCAACTGCCAACTATATAAATGCATTAAGTTTTGGAAAGTCATACTTGGGGAAGTTTTAGAAACATGACAAGCACAGATGAGGCACGCCTTGTCCTTTTCTGTTATGACAAATAGAAATGCTAGATAAATTGCAACAATTAAAATAAAAGCTTAATTCAAAAGAAATGGGTAACCTCAAGTACTAAATTAAGGGAGCCCACCAAGACAAAGTCCTAAGACAAAGGACAAATGTGTCTCTGTGGTCTGCTATGAAGTCCTCAGATCAAGACAGGATATGGGAGGAGAGATCTGGATTTCCAATGCCCACCAAAAAAAGGTAAGACCTGTTACTGAGCCCACGTGAAGTGCACCATCAAAAACCAAGCAATATAGTGCTCCCCTAACTCAGGATTTAAAAAAAAAGAATGCCTCTCCCATCAGCATGGACCACATGTAAGGAAGTTTGCAATATGACTGGAATTCCAGGTGAAACGCAATTTTTCCTTGAAAGGAAATCAAGGCCTCCATAAGTCCCCTTGTATGGGCTGGGGTCTAAACTTGCATGGATATTTCTAGTAAAAAATGGTTTGAGGGAAAATGGAAGTTCACCTCTAGGAGAACAGATAAATAGTATTTGTTACATGTGTATTTTGGAATTCTATCTTAGAAAGAAAAACTAGTTTGTGTAGGGCAACATGAGTAGATACTAAAATATACTTTATTATTATTTTTTAGTTTAATTTAAATTTGATTAGCCAACACATAAAACATCATTAGTTTCAGACATCTAAAAATCACTTTAAGTAAAAAGTCAAGAAACAAAGACACTTATAATGAGATGCAATTTATAAAAATAAAAACTCCTGTATTTAAAATGTTACATATAGATCTTATAAAGATGAGTTCATAGCAAAGGACATGTATCAGATCTCTTAACATGACTGCTTATGGTAAGGAAGAAATGTGAGTTTGGATTTCAAATGATAGGGAGACATAAAATAATAATAATTGTCCCAAAGTAAGTGAAGGGCAATTAGGAGACTGCACTATGAAGGAAGGCAACAAATAACTCAACTCCATTAAATTACAGCCTATTAAATAATACAATAAAATAAAACATAAACTTCTAAATAGGGGTAAGAATGAATAATGTATATTATATTATAAATATATATATTTTATTTTGCATAATTTAAACTTTATATTATAGATTTAGTATGAATTTATATTATATAATGTAAAATAATATATATATTTACATTATTAAAGAACAACTAAAACACTACCTGTCATTCTTGTGGGATTCTACCTAAGACCTAAGAGAGACGTTCTTCTTCTATGTGACAACACAAAGAGCTCTGCAGATCCATTCCTCTCAACAAAACCCAATCAACTTCATTTTTAAAATACATATTTAGCATCTCTGAAAATGGTCGCAAGGGCAAGCAGCAAATGAAGGAACGATTTATTCAAAAACTCAAATGAAAAATTTTAATAAAATCATGTCTGTATTCTTCAAACCAAGATGTGCTCTCTCCCTCGCTGTTCCAGCTCAGTGAGATGGGAAGTTCTCCAGGCTGGTGCGGCCAAGAACACAAGATCCCCTCCCCCTCCTGGCTCAGAAGTGGAGGCCTATCCTTCGGGGAGGAGTGAGGCGTCAGCATGTCTCATTCTGCCCCCGGCCACCTGTTCCAAGTGAGAGACCAAGGGGTGAGGGCTCTTTTTCACCCATGTATTCATATTAGCATATGTGATTTTGGTTTACTTGAAAAGGTTATAAAACTCCATGATGCTATTATACTATGGTTTAGTCATTCTGTTTTTGGTGGACATTTGAGAAGTTTCCAGTATTCTGCTATCATAAAAACTGTTTCAACAGTCACTTACAAGACTCCTTTGCACATGTGGATGAGATTTCCTTTTTTTTTCCATTTGAATTCAATTAGCCAACATATAGAACATCATTAGTTTCAGATGTAGGGTTCAATAATTCATCAGTTGCGTAAAACACCTAGTGCTCATCATGTCACGTGCCCCCCTTTCTACATATGTGTGGAATTGCTAGTGTTGAATATATACATGTTAAACTTTACTATATACTGACAAGTTTGTCTCAAAATGTACCCACTTACATTCCATCCATCAGTTTGGAATACTTTGCAGTGGTGGAAATTCAATGAGTCACTTTAAACAATGTGTTTGGACTCCACAGGATTAATTTTTGAGTCAGTTTTATGGATTTATAATTTTCAGGACACAAAACTCATAGTCTCAAACAAAACTCAAGGTCTCAAACAAAACAAAAATATAAACAAATTATATATGTATAATATATATATTACAAATCACTGTATATGATATATAATTACACACACGTATATGTATATATTACAAATTGTTATAAATAGATATCCGAAGATGGAAATAAGAACTTTAGTTTATGGATTCAGGCATTTATCATAGTTATAAGAAATGTATGAGAATAAGAAGCAAGAAATTTCAGACCATGTTTCCCTTGGTGTAAAGTAGTGTAGAGTGGTACTGGCAGATACGCAGAGGGCTCCAACCCTATCTTAGACATTTTATTTCTTAAGAACAAATTTAGAGAAAAGAAATAGCAATAACTATTGAAATTCTAAAAGAGTAGGGATCAGAAACCTGGGTTTTGATGTAATTTAATGAACGCTGTTTTTCTTTTACAACACATGTTTCACACTCACAGTGAATTGTAAAGTGGAGGTTGAGGCAATACCTAGCATGAGAAAATGCTATTGTTGTTCTTCATCCATTGCTTAACATAATATATTTATTAAATAGATACTTAAATATAGAACTAATTCTAATTAAAGTGGATGAATACAAACCATGAAATGATGACACATCACTACTGTTTATTTTTAAATCTCTACCATTCAAGCATGCCTCTGGGAAGAAAAATTTTCTTTTTTGTTTTTTTTTAATTTTACGTTTTACTTCCAGAAATATTCCAACTTACACTTATGATACTTTTAAAAAACGGTACCTTTCACTTTTAGGATAAATCACTACACAAATGGGGGATTTTATATTAACCTCTGTCTAGCTAATTTTATTACTGTTAGATGCGGTTGACTGTATCTATTGACTGGACATTGTCAGAATTCTAAATATCGACACTAGCAAAGCTTCTGTGGGTCAATCGGTTTACAGTGATTTCAAAAATGCCAGTTTCATGTGAAGATTAAGTGTATATTTTGGATGTTGCGTAGCAACTGCTAAAGCAACAGTCATGTTCTCTTCCCGGCCTCCTCCTATCTAGCATACTTCTTTGGCAACAGACCAGAAAATATGGAATTCACCAAAAATTTCAAGAATAAAAAAATCACTAGAATTCCCAGCACTGACAGAGTAGGATGACAGAGGATGAGGTGGTAATGAGTATAGATTTTGGTGGGGTGACAAAATAGGACTGGGGGATTTTTCTCATGATATTAAAGCTCTCAGGTAGACCTGGGGATCTGTTTTATGAATAAGAACATTGAGGTACATTAATTAGGATTTTGAATGACAGAGAATGGAAGGAAAGCAACTATGAGATGCTATAAAATCACTTTTCTTGGTTGGTATAATATTGTTCCTACTAGGATTAAAGTGTATCTCTGTGTTCAAATTCAAGATGTGGATTATAAAGGGGTAAAAATGTTTAGGGACCTTTACTATATTTTCCTTACATTTTTGTTCCATTGTATTTGCTAGTTAGACTAAAGTGAAAATAATCAATCAGCCATGCTCTTGTTGTTTAGAAACATCCATAGATTGTTGTCCTATATTTTTAGTTCAGCTCATTTTCAAAACCTAGCACTATATATTTATTTATGCAAGTGATTGATGGAATTGATTCCGAACTTTAATATATTCTCATTCTAACCAGAAGAGATTCAGTGATATTGTGAAAAGAGAAAAGGCATTCCAGATTTTGCTTCAACATACAGTGAATTCAGTGCTTGGTTATAATACTCTGGTCTCCATAAGGACAAGATTTGAATAAGCCAGTTTTGCCCATGACTATTAAATATGTGCATTTATTAATTTCACCAAATACTCAATTGTATGGACATACTTCATACTTGTTACTTTAAGAAGCAATATTGTCAAATGACAATTTAATTTATTTTTTGTTTTGTTTTGCTTTTAGGCTATCACACATGGTTACATGCTTATGAATACTTCTAGCAGTTTCTCTTGGCTTCTCGCTATTCCATTTAACATATATTTAAATCCCCACCTCAACTTCTTTGATTTATCTCTTGTGTCTCTGGCACTATATTATAATACTTTGAGCCTTCTTCATATCCACACTTTGGCAATTGTAGCCACTCCTAAAACTTAATTATTTCACCTATATGATGCTTCCTCAGCATATGCATGTATTACAAAAATAAAACATAGAGATATAGAATAGATATAGATATCACATAGAGATAGAGCTAGACATTTAGCTGTACATATACATAAGCATAGATGTGTTTTGTATTTAAAACTATCAGTATGCTCTATTTATTGTATATAAATATATACACCCCCACATCAAAAACTGATAACTCATGCTCTTCTCCTATTTCCATCGAACTTCACAGACCTGCTTCTCTCAAAATTGCTGACTCCACTAAGTGCACGGCTGCCTGCCCCAACAAGGAACCTGCTATTTTCCCCATTATCACCATGACCAAGAATCCAGGCCACCATAATCTCTTGTCTGGACTTTGTCCCATGTCTCTCCTTGTTTTGCTGCCCTCCAGTTTCACCTGTTCAGTATACGATCTGCCAATCAGCATGAGAGACTCTTTTAGAATGAAATGTGAATCGTGTCATGCCCTCTTTGTTACAGTGTTTTCATGCTTCCTTGGGAGTAATGTTCAAACTCTTCACTATAAGTTGTAGGGCTGTTCTTTTGTTGTTGTTCATCATCCTGTGCCTCCAGTTCACCTCTTCTCACCTCACCTCTCCACTTTAAACTCCAGCAAGATTTACCTTTTATCCTGGCAGTGGGTATTAAGGAGGGAATGTATTGTGTAGAGCACTGGGTTTGGTGCATAATCAATGAATCTTGGAACACTGAAAAAAAAATTAAATTAAATAAAAAAAAAAAAAGACTTACCTTTTAGGGGCGCCTGGGTGGCTCAGTGGGTTAAAGCCTCTGCCTTCGGCTCAAGTCATGATCCCAGGGTCCTGGGATCAAGCCCCGCATGGGGCTCTCTGCTGGGCAGGGAGCCTTCTTCCCTCTCTCTCTCTGCCTGCCTCTCTGCCTACTTGTGATCTCTATCTGTCAAATAAATAAAATCTAAAAAAAAAAAAAAAAAAAGACTTACCTTTTAGTTCTTTAATCTAACTAGTTCTTAGCCTCCAGGAGTTTGTATATGCCAATAACTGATCCGGAATATTTCCCCATTTCTCTGCTTTGCCTAGTTAACACTTAGGCATTTTCCAGGAAAATTTAATGACCATTTCTTCTAGGAAGAATTTTTCATCCTTCTAGGCTTGAGTAGGTCTGATTGTCTTCACCCACGCTATCTATCCCATACTTGACTTATTACAGCACTGAGACTTTTGAAATCGTCTTCCTGACTGAGATTTAATCTCCATAAAAGCAGGAACTATATTTCTCTTTCTCAGTGTTCCACACTTAGTACCTTAAGCTTTGTGTGGTCCACAGGTGATACTTAATAACTATGTTTTTGAATGAGCAAAATACATGATTAGCTAAAGGAATATACTGAGTCATATATTTCTGGATAGTCAGGTGAAAGTGAAACATTTGGCTATTAAAAAATCATAAACAAGGGTCCTCTGGCTGACTCAGTGAGTTAAGCTTCTGCCTTCAGCTCAGGTCATGATCTCAGGGTCCTGAGATCGAGCCCCACATCAGGCTCTCTGCTCAACAGGGATCCTGCTTCCCCCTCTCTCTCTGCCTGCTTCTCTGCCTACTTGTGATCTCTCTCTTTGTCAAATAAATAAATAAAATCTTTAAGAAAAATCATAAACACGCACTGGGTATTATATAAGACTGATAAATCACAGACCTGTACCCCTGAAGCAAATAATATATGTTAATTAGTTTAATTTAAATAAAAACTCATAAGTGATTAAAACAATCAGATATTTCATTTGTATTTCACTTCATTCAAATATTTTTCATTAATTTGTTGAGGGATAAAAGACATAATTTTTCCCCAAAGTATTTCATAAAATTGGAATTTGGAGTCATGTTTCTATGCCTTTTTTTGGCTTAATATTCTCTTTTCTTTTTCTTTTTCTTTTTATTTTTAACAGTGTCTTTTGCTCAATTAGGTTTCATTTGTAAAAATGACATGCTGAAGGATGAAAATACATTTAGATAAATAATACAGAGTGACAAGAATAATTCTTTAATATGTAGTAGCTATGCAATAAACATAAGTGGAATGGACTAATGAACTTGAGCTCTCAATATTAAGCACAATTATTGGAGACAGCCGGTGGATTTCAATTTGCATGCCATTTCTGGTCAATGGTTAGAGGCTGTCTTATACTCAGTTGGGAGGTGGATAAATACAATGAGATGTAATGATTAGCAAGGAAAACTATCATGATTAATTATTGATGTCAAGCAGAGGGATGGGAAAGAGGAGTGATGGCATTTCTGCCACATATATGCCATTATGAAATTATGCAATTATTCATAGAGAAATAAAAAGTGAAGTGAAAAAATGTGGGTAGTTGGCATAGAAGGGGTAGAAATTTGGGTTAATAGTGCTTATGTCCTGCAAACACAAGTTAGAGAGACACGTACATTCACACACACACACACATAAAGCCAATCAATTATCTATGGTATTAGATTATTGAAGTAATTCTGTTAAGACCTAATTAGAAAAATTTTAGTAATTCTTCTAAATCTGATATTTACATAAATGGACTAAAAACAATCACTATATATTTTAGAATATATCGTACTTACAAAAGCATAAATTGAAATATATCAATGAATTTCTATGTAATTATTATATTAGGTGAATTCAAATAATTTAGTATTCAGAAAGAATCTACATTTAATTCAGCTTTTGCCTTCCATAAGGTCATAGGGATCTAGGGTTGTATTTGTATTGTAGCAGAAGTTTGATTGTGGAGATTTGAGCTATATAAGAACAATTTTATTTCAAATGATTACATAACTTCAAAGGTATTTGAAATCTGTCCTTGTATGGAAAAATACTATAAAATTTATCAAAATAAATATAATACTTTATATAATTGCTTTTCATGGTTGACAATTGAATAATATAGTTGGATTTTCAAATGTATTTAATTCTAATTGAATTTGCTGACTTTTTAATAGATGATGGCAATGTAAACATAGGATATCATTTTGGATTTTTTTCCCATTACTGATTCTAAACATAAAGTATACTGCCTGGAAAACAGCTCATATGTAAAAATATTTCAAAAGATACGTCACAGTGTGTACATATGACAAAATTAGAAAATTGTGGGATTATACAACAATGAATGAGTGTTGATGCTTTTTAGTGAACAAAAGCATAATTTTGTTTTAGTAATTGAAAAACTGTGATTGAGATGGAGAAAGATTAACATATGGCAATATATTAATTATGACAGATGCAGGACTTGAATTCTGATATTTTTTATTCTCTGAATAAAATGTACTTCACAGCATATAATTTTTTTAAAAGATTTTATTTATTTATTTGACAGAGATCACAAGTAGGCAGAGAGGCAGGCAGGGAGAGAGGAGGAAGCAGGCTCCCCGCCGAACAGGGCGCCTGATGCGGGGCTCGATCCCAGGACCCTGGGATCATGACCTGAGCCGAAGGCAGAGGCTTTAACCCACGGAGCCACCCAGGCAACCCACATATAATAATTTTTCAATAAAAATTCTCTATAATGGGGCACCTGGGTTAGGGTTAGGGTTAGGGTTAACCCTAACCCTAACCCACGGAGCCACCCAGGCAACCCACATATAATAATTTTTCAATAAAAATTCTCTATAATGGGGCACCTGGGTGGCTCCGTGGGTTAAAGCCTCTGCCTTCGGCTCAGGTCATGATCCCAGGGTCCTGGGATCGAGCCCCGCATCAGGCGCCCTGTTCGGCGGGGAGCCTGCTTCCTCCTCTCTCCCTGCCTGCCTCTCTGCCTACTTGTGATCTCTGTCAAATAAATAAATAAAATCTTTTAAAAAAATTATCTATAATAAAATTGGTTATATTTGGTTAATTCTTCATATGGAATTCACTCATAAGTGATACACTCTGTTACCACAATGAACCTGTTTATATGGGTACAAATTACCTGTATAAACAGCTCTTACCTGAATCCTCAAGAGACCTTTTGGAGCCCTAGAGATGGCAACCAGCCAATGACGTTTATTTAACTGTTTTTCGTGGAGTCACCACAAGAGGTGGTACTGTAGCATTATTACAAATAATATCCTTCATGAATATTTATAATAAATAAATACTCTTTTTTTACACACTTTGGTGAATTGTTTTGCTTCTTTCCCCCATATGAGATATCTCGAGGTTAGGCAAATTCTGAGTAAATATTAGACTTCATAAATTGTACAAACAAGACAAAATGAGCTTCTTTTAGATGTCTGAATGATGCAGACTAACCAAGATTTACTAAATACCATGTCAATATTTTGAAGAGAAATCTAACTTTACTGAAATAGGAAGGAAACATCCTGTATATGTGATCAGGGCACTTAATGGGGTTTATTGTTTATTGTCTTAAAAAAAGCACACTATATTGAAAGGGATGATTAATCAGAATCAATACCGGGCAAATCCAACCTACTGATTTGATTTTGAATTTTAGTTCCATATTTGTCTGTGTACTTTTGCTTATTATAAATAAGAAAAATCACTTCTATTGATTGCAAGTTTAAATGGTATCACCAGCAAATGCTTCTTTTTTGAACTATAACCTTTTAAGGATCACTGGAGTTGTATAAAATCAGTAAATGCAAGGGTTTTGTTGTTGTTGTTGTTTGTTTATTTGTTTGCTTCATTTGTTCTATTTTCCAAGCATAATTTTGAGGTATAGGATTTAACCAATCTAAGTCTCAGATGTAATTCAATATGGGAAGCCAATCTACGTAAGCTTCCAAAATATATCTTATCAATACTTGTGATCTGCAGTAATTTCCACTAAGTGGCTATGGTCATGCTCAAGAGGCCACGATTTCAAAAGATTTGCCATTAATTAGATATGAGGATAGAGAAAGACAAGCTGTGAAATTTTCAACACAAAAAGGTCATGATTTTAGCAGAGAATTCATGATATTTTATTCTGTCACCCTTCTTATTTCTAAATTAAAGTAGAAATATGTTTGATGTCATACATGTTATGCAAGAACATGTTAATAGAGAAGCAACTTTGTTTATTTCGTATTTTCACAAAGCAATCTCTAGCCTATGGATGCCTGGGTGGCTCAGTGGGTTAAGTGTCTGCCTTTAGCTCAGATCATGATCTTGGGGTCCTGTGATCAAGCCCCATCTAAGTAGGGAGTATGACTCCCCCTCTTTCAACCTGTCCCCTCTGCCCACTCATTGCCCTCTTTTGCTCGCTCTCTCTCAAATAAATAAATAATTTTTTAAAGCAATCTCCAATCTAATTAATACACAAGATAATATGAACAATTGCTAGACTTATTTTTTTGCTTCATTATTTTTCACAATCTCATTTTCTGCCTTAATCAATTATTTCCTGCTTAAAAAATAGGGGAAGGGTTATGAAATATGAAATATTAAGGTCTCCTGAATTTGCTTTGATTTTATTACGATAATACATACCCCTAATTTCTTTGAAAACTACTGTTTCTGCCCCACTGAATTGACATTTTCCTAAAGGGCTTCCAATCATAATGCTTTAACAGTCTAGCTACTAAGTTGGACCAATAGACCCAGACCAGTCAAGTACGTATTTTCCTATATTCCTACAAGAATAGGTGAATCTTATTCACCTAGGATAGGAGCATGTAGGTGGCTCAGTCATTAAGCTTCTGCATTCTGCTCAGGTCAGGACCCTTGTGTCCCAGGATCCAGCCCAGAGTTGAACTCCCTGCTCAGTGGGGAGTCTGCTTCTCCCTCTGCCCCTCACCCTGCTTGCATGTTCTTTCACTCTCTTTCTCAAATAAATAAAAAAAATCTTAAAAAAAGGAAAAATTATGGATTGACTTTTGACTCAATCCAGGCAAATCACATCCTTCCCTGGAATGTGGTACACTGTAATAGAACTTAGGGAGAAAGAGAGAAAGTCTGACTGCAGTAGGAAATGATTTAAGCAAGCAGCATAAAGAAGAAAAAAAAAAAAATGGGAAGGGGTGGAGAATCGTAACAGCACTTGGTAATTCCTGTTTATTTTCTGTTAATTCTGTGATCACCACAGGATCTTTCATTAAATACCATTTTCCAATTCAGTTAGTTTATTTGGATTTCTGTCATTTGCAACCAAAAGAATTCTGACTGGAACAGGTATTTTTCAAGATACTTCTTTATTAACACATAACATCCTTTAAACATTTGCAGATGATATTAAAAAAAAGATCATACAGAGAAATACAATAGATAAATCTCAAGCAGTAGAATATAGTCTAACATACATAAAATTGTGTTTTAGGTACTTTATAAATATCAGACTTGGAAGGAGAGTTACAACTCAAAGGAAAGTATATTGCAAAATAAATAAATATGATGAGTTGTAATTTATATATAATTTTAACTTGATAAAAGTCTGCATCTTTTTTTTTTTTAAGATTTTATTTATTTATTTGACTGAGAGAGTACAAGCAGGGAGAATGGGAGAGGTAGAAGCAGGCTTCCCCCTGAGCAGGGAGCCCGATATGGGGCTCGATCCCAGGATGCTGGGATCACGACCTGAGTCGAAGGCAGAGGCTTAACCCACTGAGCCACCCAGGCGCCCCAGTCTGCATCTTTCTTAATTCAATTTTCAACATCACATCTATGTTGCTCACATGCCACACTCTCCTCCCAATCCTAACACAAATATGTAGTGAAAAAAATCAGTTAGGGAGGAAGAAAAGAAATCAAAAGGAAGAAAGGTGTTCAATGGTAGGGACTTGTAAAATCAAATTCAGAAGCCCTGTGGGGGTGATCATGAGAGAAATGCTGGATTCTCTTCCTACAAGGAATTGAGGAGAGTGATCAAGTCATTGACCACAGAATAGGACTAAATGCATGAAGAGTCCACTGTGGAACATAAGAAATGATGTTATAGAAAGGATTCAAAGGTAGGAAACAGTTGAGATAAACAAATTATTAAAATAAAGAGAGTTTATTAAAGAAATTTGGGTCATATAACTTTATTATGGATGACATATTTTTTGCTACGGCACATTCTGGTTTATCATTCTTTGGTTTTGCTTTCACTTTGTTGCATTCTTTGTTTTGTTTTTCCCGACATATTAAGAGTCAAAGTGCATCTATCTGGTTATATTTGAGAATTTAAAGTGTCACCAATTAAATGAGCAAATAAAAAGAATAAACAAGATTTAGATGTTAATTTTGTGGAACAAGAAAACTATACATTGTCTCTTACATCTAAAATTCTGTTAGTAGTGTGTAAAGCTAGTTTAAAGAAGCATCTTTATTTTGTAATAAAGAAGATGCTAAAAGTAATGAAATGACTTAGAGCAAAAAAAGGTACTTGTATATCTTGAATTAGAAAGTTGTTACCAGGGATACCTGGGTGGCTCAGTCAGTTAAGCATCTGCCTTCTGCTCAGGTCGCGATCCCAGGGCCCTATGGATTGAGTCTGGCATCAGGCTCCCTACTTGTGGGGAGCCTGCTTTTCCCTCTACCTGCTCTGCTGGCCACTCTCCCTGCTTGTATTCTTTTTCTCTCTCTGACAAATAAATAAAAATCTTTAAAAAAAAAAAAGAAAGAAAGAAAGTTGGTGCTATTGCTAAGAAGCAAACAAGCTAAATAATGACAGTGATACTGTCATTCTTTTTCAGGAGAAAATTTGGTTCAGAAAAATAATGTCAGAGAAATAGGACAAAAACTTCATCAAAGGATAGCATTGTACTAGTGTTCAATTCTACATTTTCAGTGTTTCACTGCCAATTAAAAAAAAGCAATGAGATAAAAATTCCATCAAACTATGGAAGATTAGTCTTGACACCTGTGTGGAAGATAAATATTTTTAGGCCATATTGATGGGCATTCATAATGAATGAAAAACTGTTCTTGAACTTTTTCCCCAATTTATTCTCCCTATTTTCCATTAAACAAAATTTATTGAGTCAGAAAACCTGGTTGATTTCTGCCTGATACAAGTCCTACATAATGAACTTTGATTGTAATTATTCAGAAAACCTCAATCCTACATTAGTGTTTCATTTTTATGTTCAGTTTCACCCATTATCATATTTCCCATTCTTTATATTCTCTTCAGTGAGTATGTATGATGATGATACTTCCTGATTCTATAGCATGTATTTAGAAGATATTTATTCTGGAAAAATTAAAAACCAAATAAATGAACATTTTCTGTTGTAGTTTTTTATTTTTTTATTTTGTTTTTTGTTTTTGTTTTTGTTTTGTTTTGTTTTGTTTTGTTTTCAATGTATAATTTGCCTTGGAATATAGCATATTTTTTCTGGAATTATAATACCCACAGTTTACTTATGGGAAAAAATAGAAAAAATGATAAAGCTTTTCTCAAGAAGTCTTACTATATTATATTCAGGTCACCAAGCTGAAAAAAAAAATAAAGTAAAATAAAGACCTCTAACAAGAGTTGCTATTGCCAAATGCATGTTTAACAATGGGCTATAAGTTGTAGCAGAAAATGAAAACAACATAGAAATATTTTTGAGTAATGGGAGAGTGGAAAAGGGATAATAGAAAAGATTGTTATTCAGTCAACAATCAGCACACAATATCTTTGTCACAGAGAGAGGGACTATAAAGTCTTTCCTAAATAGACCCAGAAAGCATTTTATGTAAGACATTCACTTGCAGAACATTTCAACACAGCCCTGGAAGAAAATTATAACTTCAGTAGTATTTTTATTTTTTCCACAGATTGTGTATTAATCATTAGAATCATAAGTGTGGTTAGTTACAGAAAAATATACTGAAAACAATTTTATTTTTAGAGATATTGAAATCTGTACAGTAGCCTGGACACCAGAAAGGAATCATATTTATTAACATATTTTACTATGAAAGATGAAATAACATAGACCATGTCAGAAAAAGTAAACCTGACCCATTTCTTGGAAGAATTCCAAATAAGAATTTATATAATCTCCTTTTTAAATATTGATAGTGGCCATATCAGCATATATGAGTTGTGAATGTGTATTCTCTGAAGTCACTTTTAAACTACAATACCTCACACCAGTCAGAATGGCTAAAATTAACAAGTCAGGAAATGACAGATGTTGGCGAGGATGCGGAGAAAGGGGAACCCTCCTACACTGTTGGTGGGAATGCAAGCTGGTGCAACCACTCTGGAAAATAGCATGGAAGTTCCTCAAAAAGTTGAAAATAGAGCTACCCTACAACCCAGCAATCGCACTACTGGGTATTTACCCTAAAGATACAAACGTAGTGATCCGAAGGGTCACGTGCACCCGAATGTTCACAGCAGCAATGTCCACAATAGCCAAACTATGGAAAGAACCTAGATGTCCATCAACCAATGAATGGATAAAGAAGATGTGGTGTATATATATATGTAATGGAATACTATGCAGCCATCAAAAGAAATGAACTCTTGCCATTTGCAATGACGTGAATGGAACTAGAGAATATTGTGCTTAGCAAAATAAGTCAATCAGAGAAAGACAATTATCATATGATCTCCCCGATATGAGGAACTTGAGAGGAAAAGTGGGGTTTTGGGGGGTAGGAAAGGAATAAATGAAACAAGATGGGAATGGGAGGGAGACAAACCATTAAGAGACTCTTAATCTCACAAAACAAACTGAGGGTTGCCAGGGGGAAGGGGGTAGGGGGAGGGTGGTTGGGTTATGGACATTGGGGAAGGTGTGTGTTATGATGAGTGCTGTGAAGTGTGTAACCTGGAGATTCACAGACCTGTACCCCTGGGGCTAATAATACATTATATGTTAATAAAAAATAAAAAATTATAAAAAATATAATATTATAGTATGACACAACACATATTAAATAGAATAATTATTGTGTAAAAAGGCACATGTAGTTAATTCTTTCTTTTCTCTAAGCTATACTTTTCTCAACAAATTTGTTACTATAAAACTATACCTAATGAAACTTCCATGAAGATATTACTAAAACATGGCACCTAAATCTGTTAGACCCAATAATCAAACTTCCATGAAGATATTACTAAAACATGGCACCTAAATCTGTTAGACCCAATAATCATTGAGGTTGACTCAAATGTGACGTTCAATTTTGTAAATGCTTAAGTATTCTATTTAAGGTTAATTTTAGTTTACTATTCATTAAATAAAACTTTTTAAGGAAATTTCCTGCCTTACCAGTGGAGTTGTTTTAAAACAATAGTTTAAGTGACTATATAGTTTGTATAGTTAGTTTTATAGTTGTATAGCTAGTTGTCTAGTTTATACAGTTAGTTTTAAGTGGCTTAAATAGTTTAAGTAACAATAGAATCTTGCAATCTGTGAGACTTGTCTTATTGATAAGATAGGTGTAATATATAATTAGTATACAACATATAATTATTAAGTAAGCTTTATGAAAATGATAATTTTAGAGAACTTAATATCACCGTCTTCCTTTAAAGGGATGTTTTTGGTCAATTTTTTTATACCACTACTTTGTTACATATCATAGCTTTAAACACTTTATTCCACTCATGGTGCTAAGTTTAATACTAGGGTAGGCTACTTCATGATTAAATTGTCACAGATTAAGAAATACCAAAGTTGGTATTGATAAGATTTTATTATATTACTATTTATATTTATACTAATAGATTTATTATGGTACATATCAGACGATCTTTTTTTTTTTTTTCTTAAGGGAGAAGCTTAATTTGCTTCTATTTCTACCTTCTCCAAGTTAGAAAATTAACATATTCATGTGAATTACCTTTACAGGAACTTGTATTGGAGATCTCAACATTTTAATGCAGGCATCTGTTGAAATATACACAATTAAGCTCATGGCATTCCCAACGGAACTATAAATAGAAATGCTATTCAATAACTATTTTCAAGTTCATAAGTTTAAAAAGACCGAATTGTATTTCAGCTACGTAATTTCAGTGAGACCCTTAGAGATCGATGGCTACATGCTGTTCCCAGGCTCTTCAACTACACTGCAGAGTGTTATGTTGCAGGTTCTGAGTGGTACTTCCAAGAGTAACCAGAAGAGAGCATCCATATCTCAGAGACACGTGTGGCTAAATGAATAAGGCACAGAAGGTCTGACACACAGCTTAAGCCCCCTCTTTCTGGAGGAATGATGAATTTCCTGTGATCTTGCTAACATGGCTTAGGAAATGACTGGAAGGTAGTTGATATTCCAAGATTCAAGCGTCTGGTGTCCAAATAAACCCAATTTAACTGTGTCCTAGTTCTACAAATCTGTTGTCAAAACAATTTAGGCTAAGCAGTATAGTCATATAGTTATTCCAGGGCACAACAGTCCACTGATCTAATTACTGAGTGGGTTCTAAGAAGAAGAAAATTAAATTAAGAAAAATTGTTTTGCATAGCAGTGATTTATAGCCTACTTTACTCCCCAAACTCATGACAAATGTGAAATTCAGAATATTATTTTTAAGAGTAAAATGGTAAAACATTTATATAGGAAGAAAAGAAAAAGAGATATTAAAATAAAGACAAAAAACATAATCACCTATTACTTTTTACAGTAGTATTTAAATAATAATAATTTTTAGTCTAGTAAATAAAAATTCTTTTATTTTCCAAATATAGCAGACTATTCAGTTTCCTGTTTGTAGTGGAGTATCATTTTAACTTTTTGTGTATGCACAATATTTGTATATTGATAATGTGATTTTTTTCCTATTATGTCTTCATTTCCAAGTCCTGATTATTTAAACTCCTCTTTGCTTCCTACTCCATGAAAGTAGTCTTTGATACTTGAATCCGAATAGAATATTCTCTCATCTATCTCAGCTAAATTAGGTCAGATTATCTCAACAGAACACTGCATGCTAAGCTATAACTATATTAAATACATAGATCAAAAAATTATTAACTGTAAGTTGCAACATTTTCAGGCTTAAAGCATATTAGAGGTGCTGTTGGAGTTAGAGTTTTACATACTTTTTACTGAAGGAATTTTTTTTTTAAAGTCTTACAAAATACTAGATGAGTAAGTGATTTCATAATAGAGCAAGTAATTAAATTATTCATAAAATTATTTTTCTCACTCTACTAGAGTGTCAGTATAAATTAATCCCTTCTTTCTTTCCTTCCTCACTCCCTTCCTTCCTTCCTTCATACCTCCTGTCCTTTCTTCTTTATTTCCCTCCAACTTTAATGTTCCGAAATCCTAGTTCCTCATAATATGGTTACAGGATGAATGGCTCCGAGTGCAGCACTGCATCTTAACATGTATTTTTTGCTCAAAAATCTGATGAAAATTTTATTGGCTCTTCTCAGAAAAAAAAAAAAGTGTAGGAACATAAAATGTTTCTTACGGTTTTATAGAATTAGAAGATTGCTCGCCCAAGCCCAAATATGGACACCATCGTGACTGATTCACCAATCTCTGTTAAAGAAAAGTACTTGCATGTGAGTACATTATTTTAAATCATTTAAAGTGCACTTAACTTCTCAAGGTAAAAGGGGCCTCACTGTACTCCATAGGATATAGAGATAGGCTCAAAATTTATTTTAACTAGAAATAGTGCCTGCCTTCCAACTTAGTGAATTATATGCATATTATGTGAAATCATGATTCATCCAAAAACTGTTACTTAACAACAGCTGTGGAACACACATTGTTTTATGCATAAGAAGTACAGTTTAAAAAAGAAAGAAAGATACAGCATTAGTTTGCATTGAGAGTTCAGTTCCATGCAATAATTTCTTCTCTTTCCTGTACAGTTACAATGTAGCAGGAGGGTATTAATATCCCCAATAATGGCTAATATAACAGATATTTGGTTTTGAAGAACGTACCAGTCATCATAATAAATTCTTCACATGTATTGAATCATTTTATTACAAGTATTAAACTAGAATATGAAAATAATAATACTGTATGAACTAATAATAATGTAATAAGATGCATTATAAAGTACAAATAAGTATGCCAACTTTTCCATAGGGAAAAACCTATCATCTGAGATACAGTAAGCTTTATCCCTGAATAGTTGGGCATATAAATTGAAATAACCCATTGTGAGTGGCAATTTTTTTAAACTTTCATTTTTTATCATTTAAATAAATAATAAAAATGTTGTATTATATGGGGCGCCTGAATGGCTCAGTTGGTTAAGGGTCTGCCTTTGGCTTAGGTCATGATCTCAGGGTCCTGGGATGGAGCCCTGCATCTAGCTCTCTGCTCAGCGGAGAGCCAGTTTCTCCTTAGCCCTCTGCCTGCTGCTCTGCCTATTTGTGCTCTCTCTCTCTCTCTCTCTGTCAAATAAATAAATAAAATCTTTTAAAAATGTGGTATTATATTCCACAGTATATTTCAATAGGAAGGTCAGTATAAGTTTCCAGGTAAATTAACTTTTTTATATCAAATATTTGAGTAAAAATTACCCCCCAAAACATACTGCTTTTATTCCAACCCTTTACAAAATCCTGGTAATTCATCAAGTGCCCCAGTAAGAAATAAACATATTCTAAAGTGTGAACAATCTGGAATCCATCTACAGGGATAGTACTTATCCCACGTGGAATATTCATTTCTTTTTTGTTCCAGCAGTGCACATGCTCATACACACACACACACACACACACACACACACACTAGTTCTTGGGGGAGATTCCAGGTGGCAAAGTGAGGCAAAGACAAATAAATACAAAACAAGAAAGGGCAGGTAAGTTGCCAGGGCCCAAAACCTCTGCCCCTCCACTACTTATTCATCCATGATTCCTAGCCAAAACTTTATCCTTCTAGCCTCCAAGATGTAAATAATGCCATTTATAGAATGGCACTGCAGAAATAACATAACGGTTTATGAGAGTACAGGATTAAAGACAGGATAGTCAGATTTGCATCCTGCTCAGAAGCTTGGTAGCAGCATGAAACTTTTCCCATCCATGGAGGTGATCAGAGCAGTAGACAAAACTTTTCAGGTTGCCTTGAGGATTAAATGAGTAAATATAAAAACACTTTATATCTTATTAATTGCTATATAGATTAATTGTAAAAACCAATGTTTGTATTGTCTATACAAATGCCAAGGAATCCATGCAAAACTTAGTGAAATACTTGTTTTTAGCCTGTAACTATACAAAAGATCCTTAGTTATCATTCCCATGATCCCTTATTTTCCCATGCAAAATCTGGAGGATGTAGGAAAAGAAATAGGCTTTTAAAAAACAACCCACATACATTAATAATAACTATGTGTATATGATTCCACTGTGTTGGGTTATTGTCCCATACTCATAATTGTTAAATGCATATAGACGGGTTTTCTTGTAGTTGTTTCTTTTTGTTTTTCATTTGTTTTAATCCTACCTTCTTTCTCTATATCCTATAAATGGTAGAAGCTAAAGGTTTTCCATGGAGGACAAAGGGAAGAAATAACAAGTGACTTAAATGAAAATGTTAGAGCACAGGGGACAGGCAAGATTACATGGATTACGCTAAGGAAAAAAAAAAAAAAAAAAAAAAAAAAAAAAAAAAGGAATGAAAGCAGGTTGGTCTGCAGAGAAAATACCCATAGAGGATAGTGTAAGTAGGATATCTTGACAGCTCCTTCTACTTCCCCATACCTCCTAAGAGAGATCTAAGTTTCTTAGCTTTACTTTCAAGGGATTCAACCTACATTTTCACACCTTATTTCTCAGAATATCTTTGTACAAAAACTGTAATCCCTCAGAATTATTTTTATAAGCAAATACACATGGGACATTCATATTTTATTGTGTACTTATTCTAGGACACTGTGCTAGAAAACTGCTGTGCTAGCTCTGTGCTAATCATTGCTGCCATAATAAATTGCCACAAATTTAGTGACTTAACACAAATTGAATATCTTGCTATTCTGAAGATCAGAAATTTGATAGTATCAATAGACTAAAAAAGAAAAAAAAAATGTTCATGGGTCTGTGTTTCCTCTGGAAGGTCCAAGGAGAATTCACGGAGTTGCCATTTCCAGCTCCTAGAGACTGGCTGTGTCCTTGGCATGTGACCTTCTCTCCATCTTCAAAGCCAGCAGTGTAAGATCCCCCAAATCTCTCTGACTCTGATTTCTACAATTTCACATTAAATGATCCTTGTGATTACATTTCATCCACTTGAAAAACCCAGGCTAATGTTCTTATTTTACATTTATCTGGTTAGCAAACTTAATTCTCCTTTGCCAGGTGACATAACATACTTACAGGTTTAGAATTAGGAGTGGAATATTTTTGGGTGGCCATCATTCTGCCTACTGCAGATCCTAATCCAAACTAGTCTCTCATATTCCTAAACTCAGAGCAATATTTTCTGTAGCAATTGCTTATTAGCCAACCATGAGTTTTTCTATATTATTATATTCATCACCATTTGTTAATCTTATCCTTTTGGATAGCAATCTTAATATGTTAGAATCCATCTTTCCAGGACTTGATACATTGAGGGCTCATTCTATTCCCCCAAAATCCAATGATATTTCATTCTCACCCTAAAGGAGTTTTCCTTTTTTTTAAGATTTATTTATTTATTTGAGAGACAGAGAGAGAGCATGAGTAGGAGGGGCAGCGACCATCTCAAGCACACTCCTCACAGAGCAGGGAGCCTGACCTCAGGCTGGATCTCAAGACTGGAGATCACGACCTGAGCCGAAACCAAGAGTTGGACCCTTAAATGCCTGCACCACCCAGGCACTCCAGGTTTCTTGTGGAGCGTAAGGAATAACACGGAGGACATTGGGAGAAGGAGAGGAGAAGTGAGTTGGGGGAAATCAAAGGGGGAGACAAACCATGAGAGACTGTGGACCCTGAGAAACAAATTGAGGGTTTTGGAGGGGACAGGGGTGGGGGCTTGGGTAAGCCTAGTGGTGGGCACGTATTGTATGGAGCCCTGGGTGTGGTGCATAAACAATGAATCTTGGGACACTGAAAAAATAATATAAAATTTTTAAAAAGTATAAAATAAAGACATTCACTTTAATCAGGTGAGGTATTGCACCTCAGGAAACTCAGTTGGGTATTTGATGCTTCTTAATAATCAATGTATATTCTTTGCTCAGTGGAGAGTCTGATTAGGATTCTCTCTCTCCACTGTCCTTCCCCCACCTCTCTCTCTCTCTCAAGTAAATAAATAAATAAATCTTTTAAAAATATATTCTTTGATCTCTCATCACAAATTCTTAACAAACCATAGGACCAGGGCTGATACAACAAAGTACCGTGGCAGAGATAATTTATTCTGAAGCTACATTTGTCAGAACTCGGCTGCAGAGTAAGGCAGGTTCTTTGAGAACTATCCAGGCACTCAGAAGCAAGTGTGAAGGAAAAAAAAGTCTTGCTGGTACCCACTTCTGCTCCTGCTGGCTCTCTTATTGCCCAAGTGCTCTTGCGGAGATTGTCCCTAATTTCAGTAGTTGAATGAAGAGGCGAACCTATGTGTGCATGGAGATAGCCCATCTGGAGGAAAACCCGAGTGTGGAACCAAACCTGTGCCAAAGTAAATGTTGCGTCTAAATGGTCCTCCTCACATGACTGCCACTACTGAGACAGGCCCAGCAGCACACTGAGCTAGACTGACAGAGAATGCAAATTATCCTAGTTTGTCTGTTAAGTAGGATTGGAGCATTCACACGTAGCTTGCTTATGACATTTCCTAATTCACTTTTTTTCTAGAGAATCTATATGCTCATGTGTATTTAAAATGGAAAGCAGTAATATTTCCCTTTTTCTAATGTGTGACTTTTTTTCATTTTTTGAAGGATTTAAAAGCTCAGATGTATTTATAGATTAAATATTAGATTTATTTTAGGTAACAGATGTTGACTTTCTGCTTCTTCCTTTTGTCTCTTTCTATCTCTAGATACTTAGAATATTTTAAAACTTAGAAAATTAAACTTCCATCGTGAAAGTGTGCGTTACTAACCAGTTTGTTACTACAAATTATAAGAATCTAAATTCTTACTGATGTCATCATATTTTAGTATCCACTGAATCTATAGGTGAGATGTTGCTAAACAGACAAAGAACTTAGAGTAGGTGCACTCAGTTTGGTTTATGCTTCAGAGAAATGACATTAGTGTAACCTAGAGAACATAAATATGGCAGATTTGACACTTTGCTAATAATTTTACCTGTACTAAAAAACACTATATAATTGTCTTGTTATTATTTTTCTTTTGTTCAGTAAGGGAGGAGGTACAAATAAAGACAAAAATACATTTTGACTTCTATCATATAAACATAAAAATGACTAAAAGTGTTAATATTGATAACATTCATTTATTAACATTCAGTTCTTTGGAAGTTTATATATGCTTTTATTTATTTATTTGCAAATATATTATGTTTACAATATAATATATATAATATAACAAAATTAAAAATAAATATATCTTAGGGGCACCTGGGTGGCTCAGTGGGTTGGGCATTGGCTTGGGTCGTGATCTCAGGGTCCTGGGATAAAGCCCTGAGTCAGGCTCTTTGCTCTGCAGGGAGTCTGCTTCCCCCTCTCTCTCTGCCTCCCTTTCTGCCTACTTGTGATCTCTCTCTCTATCAAATAAAAGAATAAAAAATAAAATAAAATAAAATAAATATATCTTTACTGGATAAATGTGACCCCATTGACCCTAGCTAAGTGAAAGCATGGTTTTACTAAGATATGATTGATCAGCTTAAAGAATATACATGAGGTCCAGTGTAACAGCACTAGCCGCCATGAGCCTTTAAATGGAATCTTGTGCCGTACCCTTCTTTATGGCATCATGAATAGATACATGTGTAAACATAATGACTCAATACATTTTTGTGAATTGTAAAAAACACTGGTACCTCAGCATTTCATTTCACCTCTGACTTATTATTTTATTGTGCAGATGCTCCGTGCATCAGTGGTGGCAGAAGGACCTGTTCTGATGGGCTCAGTGTTGAAAGACAGCACTCTGGCCAACACAGATCTAAACTTCTGTCATGCAGAATGAAGTGTAGATTTTCCCTCTAACACATTTCCCTCTAATACTTTCCCAGGCATGGCTCTTGGTCTACATGTACATTATGGAATTTAGAGCTAACTTAAAAATAGGTGGGCACTCTTAGCTTCCTGTTGACATTAGAACAAATTACCGTAGCCTCATCGACTTAAAACAGCCCAACTTTATTCTCTGGAACGTCTGGAATTCAGATATTCCAAATCAGTTTCACTACCTTTTTTGGTTTCTCATGACTGTCTGCATCCCTTGGCTTATGGCCCCTTCCTCCTTGAAATCACATAACCCCATCCTCTGCTTTTGTAGTCATCTGCCTTCTCATCATCTGTAGTCAAATTCCCTTTTGTCTCCCTCTTATACTGAGAATTGTGATTACATTTAGGGTCCACACCATGGTACAGGATTATCTCCCCCTCACAAGATTCTGACTTATTTCATTTTACTTAGCAACTAAATCACATCTACAAACTCTGTTTTTCTATGTAAGGTAATATTCATGCCTTCTGAGCATTTGGACATAGATATTTTGGGCCTCACTTTTTAGCCTAACACATGTACTATTATGTCCTCCCTTCTGAAAACTTAAAAAAGAAGACACAATTAACTTGTCAGTCTTGTATGTTAAAATTTAGAGAATCAGGGAAAATGCAAGCCAATTTTGTATGTAAACTCAAGCTCACTATTTTCACATTCACTATTCTTAAGAAACATTATACGATTCAGAACCAGACATACTGAGCAAATTTCATTTTATTTGCTGTAATAATTGATTATTTTCGGGGTGCCCGGGTGGCTCAGTGGGTTAAGCCTCTGCCTTTGGCTCAGGTCATGATCTTGCGGTCCTGGGATCAAGCCCCACCTCAGGCTCTCTGCTCGGTGGGGAGCCTGCTTCCTCCTCTCTCTCTGCCTGCATCTCTGTCTACTTGTGATCTCTGTCAAATAAATAAATAAAATCTTAAAAAAAAAAGAAAAGAAAACATATAAGATTTGATTACCCCTTCCCATTTCTAAACAAACAAACAAAACAAACAAACAAACAAAAAACAACGAAGACTTCTAACAAGAGACAAAGAAGGACAATATATAATAATAAAAGGGGCAATCCAACAAGAATATATAATAATTATAAATATTTATGCACTCAATATGAGAGCACCCAAATCCATAAAACATTTTTAAAGGGGAATAATCAGTAAAAACACAGTTATAGTAGGAAACTTTAACACCCCACTTACATCAATAGATCATCTAAACAGAAAATCAACAAAGAAAAATGGCTTTGAATGGCGCACTGGAACAGATGGACTTAATAGATACATTCAGAGAATTCTATCCTAAAACAACAGAATACATATTCTTTTCAAGAGCACATAAAACATTCTCCAGAATAGATCCCACATTAGCTCACAAAACAGCCTCAACAAATTCAAGAAGATTGAAGTCACACCATACATCTTTTTCTGACCACAGCATGATGAAACTAGAAGTCAGTCACAAGAAAAAATTTGGAAAGACCATAAATACATGGAGGTTAAGCAAGATGCTACTAAACAATAAATGGGCCAACCAGGAAGTAAAAGAAGAAATAAGAAAAGTACACGGAAAAAATGAAAATGAAAACACAAGAGTCCAAAACCTTTGTGATACAACAAAAGCTGTTTATGAGGGACGTTTATAGCAATACAGGCTTACCACAAGGGCAAGATAAATATCAAATAAACAACCTGATCTTACTCCTAAAGGAGCTGGAAAGAGAACAACAAATAAAACCTGAAACCACAGGAATGAGATAATAAAAATCAGAACAGAAATAAATGATATAGAACAAAAAACAAAAAATCAACCACAGGGGCGCCTGGGTGGCTCAATGGGTTAAGCCTCTGCCTTCTGCTCAGGTCATGATCTCAGAGTCCTGGGATCAAGTTCCGCATTGGGCTCTCTCCTCAGCGGGGAGCCTGCTTCCCCATCACTCTCTGCCTGCCTCTCTGCCTACTTGTGATCTCTCTCCCTCTGTCAAATAAATAAATAAAACCTTTAAAAAAATTTAAAAAAAAAATCAACCACAAAAAAACACCCAACAAAACAGATCAATCAACAGAAACCAGGAGCTGTTTCTTTGGGGGAAAAAAAAAAAAACAAAAAACAGTAAAATCGATCAACTTCTAACCATACTTATGAAAAAAAAAAAAATGACCAAAATAAATAAAATCACAAATGAGAGAGGAAAAATGACCAAAAAACCCATAGAAATTAAAAAAAATTATAAGAAAATATTATGAAAAACTATATGCCAACAACTTAAACAACTAAGAAGAAATGAGTAAATTCCTAGAAATATATTAACTTATAAAACTGGAACAAGAAGAAATAGAACATTTGAACAGACTGAAAACTAACTAAGAAATTGAATCAATAACCAACAAACTCCCAACAAACCAAAGTCTAGGACCAGGTGGCTTCAAAGACAAATTCTACTAAACATTTAAAGAAGAGTTAATACTTGTTCTTTTCAAACTATTCCCAAAAAATAGAAAAGGAAAGAGATCTTCCAATTCATTCAATGAGACCACCATTACTCCAATACCAAAACCAGAGAAAGACACAACAAAAAAGCGAACCACAGGCCAGTATCTCTGATGAAAATCAATACAAAAAATCCTCAACAAAATACTAGTAAATTGAAGCCAAAGACACATTAGAAAAATCATTCACCACAGTCAAGTGGGATTTATTCTGTGGATTCAAGGGTGGTTGAGTATTTAAAAATAAATCAACGTGATACATCACATCAATAAAAGAAAGGGTAAGAATATATGATTATTTCAATAGATGCAGAAAAAGCATTTGACAAGTACAACATGCATTCATGATAAAAACCCTCAACAAAGTAGGTCTAGAAAGAACATAATAAAGGCCATACATGAAAAACTCACAGCTATCATCATTTTCAATGGGAAAAAAATTGAGAGACTTACCCCTAAGGTTAGGAAAGACAAGGATATCTACTCTCTCCACTTTATTCAACATAGTGCTGGAAGTCTTAGCCACAGCAATCAGACAATAAAAGAAATAAAAGGCATCTGAATCAGTAAAGAAGAAGTAAAACTTCCACTATTTGCAGATGGCATGATACACTATATAGAAAACCTGAAAGATCCTACCAAGAGACTGCTAAAACTACTAAATGAATTCAGTAAAGTCACAGGATACAGAATCAATGTACAAAAATCGGTTGCATTTCTATATACCAATAATGAAGCAGCAGCAGGAGAAATTAAGGAACCCATCCCATTTATAATTGCACAAAAAACAATAAGATCCTAGGAATAAACCTAAGCAAAGAGGGGAAGACCTGAACTCTGAGAACTCTGAAACACTTCCATGCTCATGCACTGAAAGAAAAGATATTGTTAAAATGTCTATATTACCAAAAGCAATGTACAAATTTAATGCAATTCTTAACAAAATACCAGCAGTAGTTTTCACAGAATTAGAACAAACATTCTTAAAATTTTCCTGAAACCAGAAAAGACCTCAAATAACCAAAGCAACCTTGAAAAAGAAAAGCAAAGCTGGAATTTACATCAAATTTCAAATTATATTGCAAAGCTGTAGTAATCATAATAGTATGGTACTGACACAAAAATAGATACATTGACAAATGGAACAGAATAGAAAACTCAGAAATAAACCTACAATTATATGGTCAATTAGTCTTCAACAAAGGAAGCAGGAATAACCAATGGGGAAACAAAAACAAAAACAAAAACAGCCTCTTCAACAAATCATGCAGGGAAAACTGAGCAGCAACATGCAAAAGAATGAAACCGGACCACTTTCTTACACTATATTCAAAAATAAATTTAAATTGGATTAAAGACCTAAATGGGAGACTTGAAACCATAAAATTCCTAGGAAAGGACACTTCTCTGACATTGGCTGTAGCACTTTTTTTCTAGATATGTCTGCTGTGATAAGGGAAACAAAAGTAAAAATAAATTTTTGGGACTACCTCAAAACAAAAAGCATCTGCACATTGACAGAAATGATCAACAAAACTAAACAGTAACCTATAGAATGTGAAAAGATATTTGCAAATGACCTATCTGATGAAGGTTTAGTATCCAAAATATACAAAAACTTATAAAACTTAAGACTTCAAAAACAATCCAGTTAAAAATGGGCAGAAGACATGAACAGTCATTTACCCAAGGAAGACATTCAGATGGCCAAGAAACTGAAAAGATGCTCATCATCACTGATCATCAGAGATAAGCAAGTAAAACTACAATGAGATACCACCTCATGCCTGTCAGAATGGCTAAAATCGAAAACACAAGAAACAACAGGTGTTAGTGAGGATGTGGAAAAAGAAGGAACCCTCTTACACCATTGGTGGGAATGCAAGCTTGTGCTCCCACTTTGGAAAACAGTTTGGAGATTCCTCAAAAAAAATTAAAAATAAAACTACTCTCTTTTTTTTTTTTTTTTAAGATTTTATTTATTTATTTGACAGACAGAAATCACAAGTAGGCAGAGAGGCAGGCAGAGAGAGAGAGGAGGAAGCAGGCTCCCTGCCGAGCAGAGAGCCCGATGCGGGGCTCGATCCCAGGACTCCGGGATCATGACCCAAGCCGAAGACAGAGGCTTTAACCCACTGAGCCACCCAGGCGCCCCAAAAATAAAACTACTCTCTTATCCAGCAATAACACTATCAGGTATTTACCCAAAGAATACCAAAGAAGTAATGCACAGGAATGCATACACCTCTATGTTTGTAGCAGCATTATTTTCAGTAATAAAATTATAGAAAGAGTCCCAGTGTCAATTGATTGATGAAGAAGATGTGTGTGGGGTGTGTGTGTGTGTGTGTGTGTGTGTGTATGATAATGGAATATTATTCGGCCATGAAAAAGAATGAAATCTTGACATTTACAATGACATGGATGGAACTAGAGTGTATTATGCTAAGTGGATAAGTCAATCAGAGAAAGACAAATACCATACGATTTCACTCATTCTTGTAATTTAAGAAACAAAACAAATGAACAAATGGGGAAAAAGAGAGAGAGAGACAAACCAAGAAAGAGATTCTTAACCTAGAGATCAAACCGATGGCTGCCAGAGGGAAGGGGGGGATGGAAGAAATAGGTGATGGGGATTAAGGAGTGCACTTGGGATGAACACTGGGTGATTAAAATAAAAACTTAAAAAATATGTCTTGGAAAATTATTTAATTATTATATGTTCTATATCTCCCCTCACTCCAAACACTGTTTCTGTTTTCCATATGAGTATGGCTATGATTGTAATTAAATCAGTCTAGCTGAAAAGGGTAAATTTCATTAATTATTTAATTAAAGCAATTCAGTCTATCAAAACATTCGGCTTCATATTAATGAAAAATATTCTTTAATAAATCTTTCCTATACAAATAGTGGATAACCTTAAATACTAGCTCTGTATATTTAAATTCCTACATTGCTTCACAAGATTGGACTATAAAATATCAGATATAAGAAACACTTGATGAAGGAGTTTGTTGGGTGTCTGACTCTTGGTTTTGGCTCAGGTCATGATATCAGGGTTGTGAAACTGAGCGCATGTGTCAGAGTCCCCCAGAGATTCATTCTCCTTCTTCTTTCCCTCCTACTTGTGTTCTTTCTCTCTCTCAAATAAATAATAAATCTTTTTTTTTAAAGAAACAATCACTTTGTAGATTCAAAATACCAATTATTACACATCAAATATGTAATATCAGCTTTCGTTTCCAATATTAATGATATGAAATTATGACCTGTCAAAAATCTGTGGTCATTACCTAATTCACATCACTGAAACTAGTTATTTATGCTTACTTTAAGAACAACGTCATAAACAAGCAACTGTTACATTACATCTTGAAACTTGAAATAACTTTTGCCAAGTAAGTATATTGAATAAATGGTGATTTTCGCACTAAGTTAATTTCTTAGTGATCTATTACCTCAAAGAAAAGAGAAGCGGCACATCAACTACTTGCTGGGCATCTGAAGAAAAACTATGGCAACAAGTTCACTGTTTTTGTAATTAGCACTTTGAAAAAAGGTTTCATGCAATCTTTTATAAATAGAAAACTGTGGCATTTTCACACTCCAGGCCACCAAAGTCACAGGCATTTTTTTGATATGTTTTTTAAAAGAGGCCTTGCGCTTAAAGATGCAATATAGTTGGCTGATAAGGTATCATAAGCCTATCTAGTGTAGGAAATGAAGAAATGGAAGGTGAAAGTTCTTTTTGAGGTCACAAAATTCCTGCAGTACCAATTTCCCTAGGTTTATCAGTGAAGTAGACACGACCAAATAGAGTTCCCCAAGAAATCTTACAGACTTTGCGATTTACATTTGTGAATAATGTTTTGCAAATAGATAATAATAAAGCCAAATATAAATTCCACACACTTTTTTTTTCTTGTGTTGAATCCCATTTTCCTCTTAAATGTTTTCTTCTCTGCTGTAAATATATAGGCATACTTTCCAGACCAATGTTCTTCAATTCTCAAAAAATCCACTATTACTTTTCATTTCCATTCGGAGACTAAATATGGTCATAAAGCTAAGTAGGAGAGAGAGCCAGAGAAACCAAGTATCATCATCCTCATCGTCATCACTGGATCAGAAAAGCACAAAATGCTTCAAATTTAATTCCACCCTTGAATCGATCTTTGCCAACTTGGTGCAAAGGAGGTATGAATTCTTTATTCCTGGTCTTCCAAAACTATGATTGTTTGTATGAATAAAGCAAATATAAATATTTCTTTGTATAAAGAAGCTGCATAGCAAAGTTTGCCTAAATCAATTAAGAAAATTACATCTTGCAATGATTTATATAACCTTAAAATAATTAACTAGAGCTTTGGATTCTCACAGAAATAACAATATCCATTCACAGTCTTCTGTCTTACTAAATCCATCTGACACTCCCAACCTTTTAGCAGTCTAAGACCTTGCATTTTACACATCAAATTTTCAATACTAGGGAGCCAATCAGTGTATTAAATACTGATTACATTTATCTACCCTCTTTTTTCTAAGTCAAAGAACAATTCTGTTCCCTAGATAAGTTTCCTAATTGCCCTAACCCGATAGCATTATCTGTAAAGTGGATAAAACATACAAATCTCAGAGTTTTTAAGAGAAAAGCCAGACATAATACCTGGAAAGAAATAAACACTAGGTAAAAATCATCCCTAGTTAAAATTTATTCCAGGTAGTACACAACTAAATCAAAGGAAGAATTAAAGTAACCTCATATTCACATCCTATAAAGTTTTGTCACTGATGCTTCTCTATAATTTCCTATAACTCTATAAAATATATTTGTGCACTTTATTAAAGAGAGTATATTGTATTATATAAGTCTCATATTATAGTAGAAAAAGGATTTAGCTCCCTTCTCTTTATCTTCCTAAAATATTCTCCAAGGAAGAGGAATGATTAATAGGATTATTTATGTCCAGAAGGCATTGATTAGATCATGATTACTAATCAGCAGGATGGCCCTTCTTTAAAAGAATCATTTGCTTATATGTGGTTTTCTTCCTTCTAATTCCACATTTCCAAGCCTTCAGAGAGGTAAACAAAATCAAGTATTTGACTATGATAATTTTTCCAGCTCTCTATATTTGTGTGTAAAAGTGAGAGCCATTGATAGGTATTTTTAAGCACACAGCCCTATGAAGCAGGATTAAAAAGACTTGGATTTGGAGATAAATAGAAGGACATTGTTCTGTTCCTCATCTAAGCCAGGTGATACATAAATCTTTACCCATGTTCTGCATTAGGATTTATCAGGCTGTAGCTTAGTGATGAGTTAATTGTGTCATGTTAATCATGTAGATTCTAACACAGGGAGATAGGAGCGGGAGAGGGAATGCCAAAAGAGGTAAAGATGATTTAAAAAAAGAATTTGGATAAAATACCATTTGGATGAAACACAACTCCAGACCTACTTTTACTCCTAACATATGTGTATGGCTTGTATGTCCAGATCCTGTAGCAATTAAAGTGTAATGGCAGATGGCAGGAGCCAAGTTTGCTAGTTAATGGGAAAGCGATTTAGTACTGAAAATTGAATTCTTACAAAACAGTTCTAAGGCACAGAGAAGCAAGCTCCGGACTGGCCTTCCAGAAATGATTCCTAGAATAATCCTCAAAACTGATTCCCAAGCTGCAATTTCTACCATGGCCAGGAAGTTGAGGACCCAAGGAATCTCTGCCTGAATTTCTCTTTACAGACCACACCACCATCCCTTCCATAATTTAGGAATCACGAAGGCAGCCATGAAAACACTGACCCTGGGCACACACTGCTTTAGCCAAAACCCATGATAGCCAAAAAGGGTACCTGCGCTCTGCTTCTCAACACCCACATAATCTACCAGGACTGACTCCTCTGCCAACACTCATGGGAAAACAACCACATTACAACAAAGCAAACCACTTCTTCCACAGTAAAGCTGACTAACAAAAACATTGCCTCTTATCCCACCTAGTAGCTTACACAGGACATAAACAAGTACGCCTCTTGTACAAGTACTGCTCCCGGGTCTAAACATTATGGTGTCATCAACTTTTTTGTACTAGCACAAAGTGCCCTGTGATGGAGAAATCATCGAAGTTTCTCCAGACTAAATTATAGTATCAAGGGAGACAAATGTATTTCTGAGGGGGGGAAAATGATGAAATTATACTGCTCCCCTGTCAGTTGCAAAAAAGCAGATTCGATTATGCACAAAATAGCAGTAGACAGAGAAAAATTAATTTATCATATCTGTAGCCATATATTAGATGTGACCACCACTGTAGTGGCCATGTGTCTAGAAAAGTAGGTACCATTAATGTCACCACCTGATCATATTTCTTAGAATCCATTTCATTCTCTAGGTCCTGCCTGTCCAATGTAGGACAAACAGGTAATTTCTATGGGGGTGTGATAGAAAGCCACATGCATGCATATTTTAGCTTTCTGATGGTAACATTAATCTCTCTGGTCACCCTGGAAATTGCCTTTAGCTTACTCTTTGTATAGGAAGAAGAAATTTTAGGGGCTTCTTCTTGGCTTCTCTTACTATAATAGGTCTCATTTGATGAATAAGAAAAATGTCAGGATTCTGCCTCTGCTAAGTACACAAATGCCAACTACACGCCCAGGAATGTAGGGTATGTTCACGGAACCAGTGTTCTCACTGCACTTTGAGACAGGTTTGTGCCCAAATTCCTTTTATCCCCTCAACTCCATAAGCCTCCAGTCAAACCAGTGGGTCACTTTGACATTATGGAAGCTTTGGGATTAGTGTCAGCCTAATGTCAGTATCAAGGGACACCTAAAAATTCTTGTGTGGATATTTCCCTTTCTACAGTACAAGTATTCCCTATAAAATGGCTGCAGAACTCTTCTGGGAAGATTAGGAGGAAGATGTTTTCTTAAGAGTTAATTGGCAGTCCTTTTTCGTGTGTACCCAGACTCTCCTTCATTTAAGGTCTCAGATTTGTGAACTGCCTTGGAACTTGAAACAGAGCTGTGAATCTACAAAGGAGATTTACATCAAGACTCGACTCATTACACCTATTGTTTTGTTTTGTTTTGGTTTTATATAACTCAAGTTTGATTTTAAGGATTTCTGATCTATTTTTTAAGATTTTATTTATTTCAGAGAGTAGGAGAGAGAGAAGAGAGAGATAGGGAAGAGGAGGGGGAGAGGGAGATAATCTCCAGCAGACTCCACACTGAGAACAGAGCCTCGCTCGAGGCTTGATCCCCGTTCCCTGAGACTGTGACCTGAGCCGAAACCAAGAGTCAGAAGCTTAACTGACTGAGCCACTCAGGCACCGCATGGACTGCTGATCTATTTTACTAGCGAAGACTTGATCAGTTAAGCCCTGCCAATGACCCATGTGGGTCAAACTATTATGATACTTATTCTGGCCTGATGCCTACTGCATGAATATTCCTACCTTGCCAAGGGGTTTATATTATTTGTCTACTTAAGGACTTTGCATATTGAATTGTTCACCTTGAAAATGAAAGATGTTATTATCCTAATTTTTAAGTTAAAGATATAAGGGTATATACATGAGTAAATCTGTAGTGAGCTTATGTAAACAATGAGGACAATGAGTGCAGCTCGTTGATAAGATACGCAAGGGGCTGTGATAGGTACCTACGTCAAAAAGAACGGGAATTCTTGAGCATCTGACAAAATCATTTGCAGGAGGGGTGTATAAGTGAATGCTGGAGATGCTCCAATTATGGAGTCAAAAGAGATAAACTTTATCAACTAACAAAGTGAACCTGCACTACACTAAGAAGAGGCATACTTCAGACTAATGCTTATGCTGCAGAAGAGATACAGAGGTCTGTGTCTTAGTTTTTGTAGTAATTAGCCCTCATACAGCAGTAAACAGGAGGTTGATGTTTTATAAGCTGGAGTGCTGGCAATGACCATAGAAATAATGCATGTCTTGCAAGTCACAAACTTCTGGAAATTAACCAAGTGGCCTCTAGTGACAGCCAGGAGAGTGTGTTGTCTTCACCAAGAAAACCTGTGACCTTCCTCCACAATACTCTGTATTTTTCAAAGACCTCCATCTTTAGAAACTTCAAGGCATGCTGCTCCGTGTTCATCGGAGCTTATAATTATGTTACCTTGTCACCTTTACTTTGCAAGCCCCTGACTTACATAACTGTTAAAAAATATCTTGTTAAAAAGGGAGGATTTAATATTTCTGAAAATAATAGGAAGCAATTGAGGGGAAATCTAGTAAAAGAGAAAAATGATCCAACTTGTGTATTAATAAACATTTTTGGCAGAGTGTATCAGGATGGATTCCAGGTGGGCACAGAAGGACTGAACGTATGGAATTACTTATTATAAGAAGATATAGCATTGAAAAATACTTAGTGAGTTGGTTTAGTTGATTTAGTAAGTGATTGAAATGGTGACAGTATGAAAAGAGGGGAACCTAGGAGTACCAATTTACCCTGTCAAGTACTTGGCATAATGGTGGTGACTTTTCTGAAGATTGGTAGTATAAAAACTTGAAGAAAAACAGCCCTTTTTTAATTTTTTTTTCCCTTTTACAATGTCCATTGTGTGTTTGTTTTCATTCACATACACAAAAATTAATTTAGGGAGTGAGAAAACTGAATGAAACTTTACTGAAGAAGAAGCTTCGTGAGGAAGAATCTGAATTTAGAGGTGAATAAAACAACTTCTGCCCAGAACACTGTCATTTGGAAATTTGGGGGCCTCCTGGAGAAAGAGTATGGACAAAGGAGATAGGGAAATTTATAAACCTTGAACACAAAGGATATTTCATGGATAGCCCCATGAGGCACAGGGTTGGGAAGGAAAGTCTCAGCTTACCACACTTCACCAGTTTCTTAAACTATTTAGACTAAGAGGATTGAAAACATTTGGTACTTTTGGTGATATAATATCATATAATATAATAACTTTGCCAGTTTCATGGTGAGTAGAAGCAATTGTGATTCCCCAAACAGCATTGTAGGCATCTCACCTGAGGAATGATTGCATACTCTTCATGGTGTCTGCAACAGACAAGATAATTTGAGACAATTATGAAGAGTCTCTTGGTCTAATTCCAGGAAATACTTAGGGCATGGGACTGATACCGCATGTGTAAACATTTAAAAAGAAAATAAGCCTAAATGAAAATGAGGAGTTCAGATTTATCAAGCAATATTAAGAAAACAGCAGATTATTTGTGTGGAGACCTTTAGTAGATATAAGAATATATCGCTCTGAATTTTAAAATGCTGGTTTAAACTCACATCATAGAATCAGATACTTTGGGAGGATGATGATAATTGGAATTACATGTAGAGGTCACTCAACAGGGAGAATATGTAGGAAAAAAAATCAAACAAAACAAGCCCAAGATACAGCTCAGAGGAACATTAACATTACAATTTGTAAAAATAGATTTTCTATCTATATTTTTTATAGATGATTTTAATAGAATTGAGAATTTCTTAGGTTATTTGAAGCAGCATTTCTTTATAAATATCAATTAAGTTTCTAGCTACACCGTGTTCAGTTTCTTAACAATGTATGAGCTTAGTTTGTAGCAATCCTTCAAATATATCTTAGGGAATATTTCTGGGAATTCAGAGATTTACTGCCTCCTTGGAAGTCTAGATCTGGGAAGGTCAACATAGAAATAGGAATAGAGATCATATATTATGGTCTTTCTTTCTTTGTTTATTTTTCCTTCCATTGCCTACCTCTCCCCCTGCCATGTCTCCCTCACCATGGACATGCAAGAATGCTCATCACACTCAGTCTCTCTCTTGGGGAAGTTTAGAGAATGCTAGGTGCCTAACCTGGCTTTATATGCACAATTCCCAAATTACAGGAAAGGCTTCATACACCAGTTGACAGTTCCCCAAAATTAATTTAGATAAAATTATTTCATTTTTCAAGTAGAGATAGTCTCAATACAAATATCTCCTGAGAAGGCAACACAGGATTTAACAATGTAGTATATGTGAAGAGTAATACTAGAATGCAAATTTGACTCTAGGAAGTTTGCCAAAGAATAACCAAACAAGTTTTATTGACATATTCAAAACTATACAGTCATTTCCAGATACGTTAGTGCTCACTGGCACTTCCAAGGGATATTAGAGCATCTTCTGAGAAAGGACACCAACGAAATTAGCCATTTTTTAAGAAAGCCACAGAAAATTTAGAACTATCTAAATATTAGGCAGGACTTTAGTCTGTGGGCCAAAGCAGTTTATTTAAACTTAGTTAAGTTCTGAGAAATATGTGATGGACCAGACTAGTATTCCTGAGGAATATTTTGAAGATAATTTTCAACATAAATATTTCAAAATGCAGAAAATATGCATTTGGAGTTTGCTTTTTGTTTGTTTGTTTGTTTGTTTGTTCTTGTATGTGTGTATGTGGGTGGGTGGCCAAACATCCTACTATATTTGGAGAGATCGTTATCCAACTTCACATTCTGAAATAGAAATTACAAGAATGACCAGAGCCTCCTCAGTTCTATTTCCTCCCTGCCCCACTGTGTTTAAGAAGTCAGTCCCTAGAATAAGATGGACCACAGATGAATATTGGCCTTATCAATTATTAGTAGAATTACTTTGGGAAAGCTGCCTGGCCGTTCTAAGCCTCAGGTTCCTTATCTATAAAATGAGAAGAAAACTAGTATCTTAAATGCCTATAGTGAAGTTTGAAACAAATAAAATAGTCAAGCTCTTGGCATACCTAAATCATTCAATTAATATTAACTGTCGTTGTCAACAATACTATTTTACTTTTATTGTCTATCTTCACAACTTGCTGCAAGGATACTTTCACAAGCGGTACGACTATGAATCTGAATACAGGGGGAAAAACCTATAAACAAAGGAGAGAAGCCAAGTGAGGAAGATATGAACAGGACAATATTACGATAGATGAAAATATGCAACTTGCAAAGAAAGCCACTCTCTTTTATTAAAAATTAGGCATATTTGAAATTATCCATATTATAAAATTTCCATCAAGGATGGGAATAGTCAAAGATGATTGGAAACCAACTCTTGGAAAACTGTGATATCAAATTTATATAATTATACTTTAAGATACCTCATTACTCATCTACATTAATGTGAAAATTTATACGACTGTACTTCCTTCCCATATCCATGTCTCATCTCTCCTTTCTGAAAAGGAAATAAATCAATATTCTGTTTGTATTTTGACATCTTTAGTCTAATTTCAAGACCTGTGGTGGAGGACTTTAAAATTAAGACTGAAAACTATTCCTTTCTTGTTTCTATTTTTGGGTGAACAAAATGGGTACACTTTATTTTTTAATTTTTTTTTTATTTTTTAAGATTTTATTTATTTATTTGACAGAGAAGGAACACAAGCAGGGTGGGGAGGAGTGGAATAGGGAGAAGCAGGTTTCTGCTGAACAGGCAGCCTGATGTGGGGCTTGATCCCAGGACTCTAGGATCATGAACTGAGCCAAAGGCAAAAGCCCAATGCCTGAGCCACCAAGGCACCCTCCCAAAACAGGTATATTTTTAGCATATCTTATTTGAGCAAAATCTTCTGCAGGGCATTGATAAGTCTAGCATACAGTCTCAGGCACAAAGACAGTTTGAATTTTTTTTTTTTTAATGTTCTATGGTCCTTTTATACAGTTCGGCATCATCTGTCTAAGAAAAACTCACCATGTGCCCTTTTCCATCAATTGCATGCTCTGCGCAAATGGTTTACAAAGTTGGTCTGAAATAAATCCTTTGGTAAAAATTGTGATATTCTAGAAGGAATCTAGCATAGGGAGAAACTTTATATTCTCCTTTACCTGCCACTTAATACCTATGATCTTCTATATCCTTCATGGTCGTTATGTTTTCCCTTCCTGGCTGGTTGCCATTCAAGTATGCCTCACAGAAAATTCTCATGCAGTTTCCTTTTCTGTAGGAAGGCTCTGTAAAATCTTTATCTTCTTCAACTAAATTCTCTTTTCAAAAGCTCGAATTATTTCCTCTTTCTTTTCATTAGCTGTGCTCCTTGAACACTGTCCGCATAAGAGCAGTCAAACCTATCATGAAGAACTTTGTTTATGCCCATCAAAATACACAATCTAGAGGAAGTCATAACCTTGGCAAGTCTGCTTCTCTTTGTTCTGTATTGTGTCTTCAGCTCAGGTTTTATTTTTCCCCCTAAGGATCTACTATAACTTATCTTTTCTATTTTGTTTTCTTTTCAATTATTTAGAACCGGGTTACTATGGCTCTGCTGTTATAGCTGTTGTAGCAGCTCATACATGGGATTTTGCTTATTCTTACAGGGCGAGTGCAGACAACATTCATTCTCTGTTTGAGAGGTCCACAATGATGAAAACTCAGTATATTCTGCCATCTTTGACATAGTTTCTGCCCAGGATTTTAAGTTTTACTTGACATTATTTGCATTTTTTTAGTATATTTGCCTTGTGATGACTATCTTACTCCATTAACCTCTCTGATTCTGCCAGTTTGAGAATGTTTTGTTTGTACACTGCAAATGATGACTTATCATTATCTGATCATGTACTGATTCTCTAGTGTTTATCTTGTCTGTCCTACTCTTCTTTCCCCCCATTATTTGGGTCCCTTGCTTCCTAGTTATCCTAATGTAAGCAGCGATGGCACTGCAATTCTCCTTCTTGGCCCTGAATCTCAGTCTCATTATCTCTACTCTAACTTTCCCTGCAAGAATAATCAACAGGAAGCAAAAATTGTAAGACATGCTGTTAAAATCAATTTAGTAAAAGCAAGGTTATGCTTCCAATAATTTTCTCAATATCTTGCTAATATCTCAGCTTGCCACTTCTATATAAAGCATGGAATCTATATTTTATGAAAGAGGTAACATTGACTTTGTTGTAACTTTTAACAGCGGACTCAATTTCTTTCTGCTCTGATTTCATGTCTCCCACGTGGGATAATAAAAGGCTGCTTAGGGGACTCATTGAAATTAGTTCAAACTCAATTCTGTTAAAAATTTGAGAGAGTTCAGAGACAAACTGAGTTACTTTGATTTGAAGGGAAATTTCTAGAAACTGACCAAAGTAAACACTTCACTGAAAACTCTAATTAGATCAATATTGCTTTACAATTAATGAGCTACTGCTTAAATGTACAGATTTAGATTATATCCTCCATGTAACATTTGTTGCTTCTCTGGTTTGATAGGAGATAAATTACCTCATTCATCAATTGAAAAGAGTTTAGATTCATAATTTTAATGATGATTATTATGTTAAAGTGCAGAAAAAATTAAGGAAATCTATAAAAATAGTTCCCTATTTCCTTGCCTTTAACTCTGTAACAACCTCAGTAATAACTTATTGCATATTTATTTTATTATAATTATAAAGTTTGATTTTAATGTATAAACTATGAAGGAAACTAAAAAGCATTTGCATTCTCACCAAATGCCACTGAATATTTATGACAGGAAATTAGAAGTCACATTAATTTCTTTCTCTATGCTGATTCTATCTGCAGTAATAACATGAATAATATTCTTGAATTGAATTCTTTTATTAACTCTTACAATAATGACTAAAAATAACTGGCTCAATTGCAAGTGGAATTTTCTATTAAGCTGAGTACTTGTTTATTTGTTTTTTTTTTCATTCACCAGTTACTTATTGAACTCTGATCATAAGCCAAACATTGAAATAGAATATGGGAATAGAAAAATATGTGAATGTATTCCACCACTCGAATCACTCATCTTCTATTGGGTAGACATAAACAGGCAAAAATCATACATAATGAATGTTCAAATGCTGGCATCATAGAAATATTATAATATATCCCAAAAAACTAGTGTTATTATAGAGAAGTTGATATTCATCCTAGACTTTATTAAACAAATAGAATTTTACCAAATAAAATTTTACTTACTTTTACTCACAGGTCAAAGTACTAACACAGAGGTGTGCAACAATATGGTAGATTTGAGTGCTGTATGTACAAGTTCCTACAACATGCATGCTGGGTTTTAGAAGATGAAGCTGGAAAAGAAGCTTAGGATAATACTGTTCAAGGAATTAATTAGTGTGATTAAAAAATTTAAAGACTGTTTTCCTCAATGAGCTGTCTGTAGGATATTGTCCACATTTTCAAAAGGACATACAACACACTCAAGATTTGATTCCTGACAACCTCTTCACCTAACAACCTAGATTCACCAACAAGTAATTTCTATTTTAGTCATCTTGAACTGATTGCAGTTCTCCAAAACATCTTTTTATTTATATATCCTGATTTCTGTGGCTAGAAGACATTTTCTTTCTCTCTCTGGCCCTCCTTCATTTGACTAATCCTAGTTTTTCTTTAAATCTCAGTTAACACATCACACCTTCCATGAAAATTGGACTAACTTTAGTTGATTGTTATATTTTCCATTGAAAGGTTTTAGCAATAACCACATCTCTATCAAATCCATAATATAACTTCTTATATGTATGCCCATGTTAATATATTTCCTCTTTTAAAAGATAGTGGGCTAGGGTGCCTGGGTGGCTCAGTGGGTTAAAGCCTCTGTCTCCAGCTCAGGTCATGATCTCAGGGTCCTGGGATAGAGCCCTGCATCGGACTTCCTGCTCAGCAGGGAGCCTGCTTCCTCCTCTCTCTTTCTCTGCCTGCCTCTCTGCCTACTTGTGATCTGTCAAATAAATTAATAAAATCTAAAAAAAAAAAAAAGACAGTGGGCTAGTTAAGGACAAAGACCATATATGGTATCAAAAACTCCTCATACAGTAGAGAAAACTGACATAGGACCTTCACCAAGTGATCAAAGTTGATATGACCAGCAATATGGCCATGTCCCCCATGATAGATGAACTGAGAAGAACATGTCATCTCTTCAGTATTCTTGCAAAAAGGCATCATATCATCCAATCATGAAAAATTATTATGAAAACCCAAATTCTATAAAATAACTGATCTTCAAAATGTCAAGTTCATGAAAAACAAGGAAAGACAGGATATTTTACAGATTGGAGGAGACTAAGGAGACATAACAACTACACGCAATGTGAATCCTGAGTTGGATCCTAGAACAGGAAAAACTGTATCAGTGGGGAAACCTGATTATCTGAAATCTGAATAAAGTCTGAAATTTAGTTAACAGTATTGTACCAGTGTTAATTTCTTACCTATAATGATTGTACTATGATCATATAAGATGGTAACAATGGGAAAAGCTGGTTGAGGATATAGGGAACTCTTTACTATTCTGCAACTCATCTACAAGTATAAAACTGCATCAAAATAAAAAAGGCAAAAGGAACTCCTTAAATGTTTCTTAAATGAAAAGGTATCCAGGCATTGTGTTTTGGACTGGAAACCATTATTTCCTCTTCCATATTTCAAAACAATATTTATTGAATGGCTAGTCTATAAATTGCATGGGGTTAAGCACTCAGAAATTTCTTAATAACAACAACTAATCTGTATTTTAATTTGCTATTACAGAACAATCATTTCAAATTAAATGTAGTTAATGTAGTGCTAGTGTATGCGTGTGTATATATGTATGTATATTATGTTATTTGCACACATTTTAATTTCCCAGTGGATAGTTTGCTTGCAGGTGCTACATATCTCGTATTACCTACTATCACTTTAGTAATCTTTATTAATATTAAATCAATAAGTGTTACATGATGTCAGATAGCAAGGAAGGAGCCATAATATCATGAAAAGTTTCATTTGTCACAGAAGGAACTATATCAGGAAGCTTTTGAAGATCAAAAGATACATTTTTTCACAAATGTCTATACAGTTTTTCACAAATGTCTCAACAATTCAGTTTGATCAAATCATTGTTCAGGAAGCACGCCCCAAGATGTAGTTTCAGTCTTCAGGATGTAATTTTTAAAGCAATGATCTATAATATACCATAGAAACACAAAGTTTTTGAAAAGTATCTTCAAGGGAGAGAAAAAAAAATAATAGTTTGTAATAGCAAAACTTCATATTAAAAAAGCACTCGTGAAATGTCTGTAAACATTGTAAAGTTCAGATTTATTACTGATTCCCCCTTTTTTAGACTCCTTGGATACGTTGGGTAAAGGCTAGATAAGACCATTGGAAGGAACACTTAGAAGCAGAGTCACAAGACCTTGAAGGAAAATGATAGAAATTTGAGCTGGAGGCAAAGACAGTGATAAGTAGATTATACATTAGAAGCCCAGGAGGCACAACATCCTGACTTTGTAGCTTCCAAGATCTTGGGGCTGACAGATCCAGAGCCACAGGTAAGACATGCACTTTCCTCTTCTACCTCTGCCTCAACATAATCCCTAGATTCATTATAATTCATTCGCCATTTGCATTGCAGGTACAGCCTTCCCTTACATGGAGGAAGGCTGCCATGACAGTTTCTATACAAATTTTTTAAGGTCAAAAACTCTCCTTCCCAAACTGTGGGAGGAATTTCTTAAATAATCCAGAAGCAGTGTCCATTAGAAACTATCCCACTAGGATGCTTGGGTGGCCCAGTCAGTTGGTCATCTAACTTCAGCTTAGGTCATGATCTGGGGTCCTGGGATCCAGTCCTGCTTCATGGTCCTTGCTCAGCAGGGAGCCTGCTTCTCCCTCTGCCTGCCACTCCTCTTGTTTATGCTTGTGCTCTCTCTCTCTCTCTCAAATAAATAAATAAAATCTTAAAAAAAATAGATATAAAAAACCCACCCCACTGTGGTATGTCATAGCTTCTCTCAACCCAGAGAGAGGCACTAATAACCAATTCCAAAACAACCTACAGGGAGCTTCCACCTCCAGGAACCTGTGGGCTCTCCCAACCTGAGAGTGTAATTTCACTTTAATAAACTCCTTCATGCTTCCTACTTTCCTTCTGGTTGTCTTTATTCCAGGGCAGATCCCCATGGATATCTTTTCCTAAATCTTTTCATGAGGAATCCAAGGACTGAGAGACATCCATTCACACAATGCAGACTCTCACAACGGTAAGTTAGTTCTGCGTTTTGTAACTATAACATGTGTAACCAAGTTTGTGGAAGCTAAAGGTCACTCTCTGTGTTGTTTCATTTTCACAGACTTGCTGACAAATAAAATATTGTACATATATTTAAATATTTCATTAGCCATGACAGAAAAAAAAGGTTAACATAAGCATTTTAGAAGTGAAAAGAAAGTTGAAATTACCAAGATCTTTTTCCTGTGTGTCATAAATTGTAAAGGCCAATCTATTTTTTAGCTCACTTCCATTTCTGCTTCTTTTAAGGTTTAAAATGTTTCTTGATTATTTTCTAAACTATGCCACTCACTTAAAATTTGGTATTTGTCCACAGTCTAAAATTTACTCAAATTAAAGTCCATTCCATTTATGGGAAACAGAAATTGGGAGACAAAGCTTTCCATGGGCACTCCTGTTTCAGTACGATTTTCCTATGAAAAGAAAATGACCCCCTTTCAAGTGAAAAACTTCAAGTGTCCCTGAAGGAGCTAATTCCTCTCATATAACTATTTGTATGAGTACTACAACTTTTGTCTTTCTTCATGTGCTCCTCTTTCTTTTTTAAATTTGATTTCATTTTAGTAAGAACACTTAATATGAGACCTACTGTCATTGCTATGAGACCTACTGTCTTTGCTGTTAAGTATTTAAAATATCTTTAAATATGTACTGCATTATTGCTGACTCCAGGTACAGTGTGATATGGCAGAACTCTAGAGACGACTCATCTTGCTCAAATAAAACTTCATGCCTGTCAGTTAGTAATGGTGTTTCTGCCTTTCACCATTCCATTTTTTTATTCTATGGCTTTGACCATTCTGGACACTTTATGTAAGTGAAATCATGCAGAATTTACTATAATGTGACTGACTTATTTCACTTACATAATATCCATGTTATGTCCATGTTGTTGCATTTTGCAGAATTTCCCACTTTTTGAAGGCTGAATAGTATTCAGTTGCATGTATATGCCACATTTTCTAAAGCCATTCACTGTCAATAGACATTTAAATTTTTTCCACACGTTGGCTATCGCCAAGTAGTGCTGCAATGAACATAGGAGTGTCAATATCTCTTAGTGATCCTGATTCAATTCTTTTGGATAAATACCCGGAAGTGAGATGACTAGATAATATGATAGTTCCATTTTTAATATTTTGACAAATATCAATACTATTTTCCACAGAGACTACTTTAATTTGCATTACCACCAACAGTGTGCCAGGGTTCTAATCTCTCCACAATTTCACTAACACCTGTTGTCCTTTTTTTTTTTTTTTTTAAATAGTCATCCTGACAAGTATCAGGTGATATCTCACTGTGGTTTTGATTTTCATATTCCTGATTATTAGTGCCTGAGCATTTTTTTCACATATATTTCTCTTTCTTATCTAGTAGTTGATTCTGCTTACATAAATTCATGTTGATGTTTCATTTAATACTTCCAATGTTTTATTTTTCAAATTAATTTGACTTATTTTCTAAGCCAAATTTTGAAGTACACCTAGAGTTTCAGTACTACTTCTGGCTTTGAAACCACTCTCATTAATAGGTTTCACACAAGTGCTGAAATATTATTTTTGAATAAATGAGGTTAGAAAAATCACATGTTTATCTTGCCATGCTCACTCATAGACATTAATAATAATTACAAACTTTGGAAAGAGATTTATTAGAAAATAAAAAGTTTAAAGGTCCCCAATTAGAATTCATTTCTTAAAATACAGGATTTTGTAAAATTCTTTACTAACAAACATTCTTGATGCTTCTTTTTTATAATATTTATTTATTTATTTTTAGAGCAAGGGAGTACAGTGGGGAGGAGCCAAAGGAGAGGGAGAAAAGTCTTAAACAGACTCCACCCTGAGCACAGAGCCAGACCCAGGCCTCATTCTTAAGACCCTGAGATCACCACCTGAGCTGAAGCCAAGAGTAGGTCACTTAACTTATTGTGCTACTCAGGCACCCCTTGGTACACTTTTTTTTAAAAAAATCTTAAATGTGACCAAATAACCTACTCTGTATTGAGGCAAATAATTGACATATAATTCTTTTTATTTGACATGCAATTTCAAAATCAGAGATACATAATTAAAATATCAGATATCATTTACTTTTTAGATTTTTTTAATTAAGAATGTACCCTCATGTCTTTATAATTTTACTTCATCATATTATTAATTTCCTTCTTTAAGAATGTCTCTTTTAAAATTGCAATAATTTATTATGTATTTTTAGAAACAAATTAAAATAAACACATCATATCCTAATGTTCTCAAATGGCAGAAGGTAGTTACCTGTTCCATAACCTGAAAATAAAATTGAGAAAGTGAAATACTGGCTCATATATTTTCACCAACTTAGCTTAGTGTTTTCCACTTATAGTCCACTAGATCATAAAATTTTTTTTAATACTAGCTTTAATTATTATGTGACTACTTAGCAAAACATAATGATAACCATCTAATATATGTAATTCATATAAATTGCATTCTGTGGTATATATGACCTTCCTAGAATAATGAAAAACTGGAAGGATATTGGCGATAAAGACATTTTAGTTATGTTGTCTCCAATTTATTTGGTTGCTGGTTTATTTTAAGTGCATAAAAGCCTATCATAAATATATATTTGATACTTTAGGCTAATTAAAAGGCAACTTTGAAATCTTGTACTAAACTGGATTTGAATAAGTAAGTAGCATAATTAAATACACAGATAAAATAATTTAGATAAAAACAAGATTCAATTGCTACATAATCTTTACTTCCCCAGATCATTTCTTAGAGTAATATTTTAATAAGTTGTTCACATTGTATCAATAGCAGTTCCTGCATACTCTTAAATTGATACTATGCAAATCATCTTTTTAAAATATTCAAAATCATTATTGACAAAGGACAGTCTCTCTTAACAGAAAATAAGACAGCTATCTGTAGCTGGGAAGAAAAACTTTCAGATACTGAAGAACACAGATTTCTTTAGGGGGCTATTCTATGCAAACACAGTTTTTCCAAGGCCACAAGTCTCTTGCAACACAATAGCATATCCTTTGTAGTATGAAGCTTCTGTCTCCCTGTTTTCTGCTTGTCCTACATCCCCCATTCTCCCCGGCATGCAAAAGAGGCACACAGTTGAAAAATACAACAAATCAAAAAGTTACCTAACTTGTGATTTGTCTAATTATCTAATGTGAAAGCAAATAATTGTGTGTCATTTCTGGGGCCAGTTTTGATTTTCAGTAGTAAATGACTATGATACACGTGAAGTGCTGGAAGAAACAGAGACTGCTCATTCTCAAGGCACAGAAAATAAAAGGGAGGAGCTGATTAGAGGCCTTCTATTTGACAGAGGTTGTTCTCAATTACCATTTTCTCCTTTCCTTTTCCCTTCAGGGAACATTTCTAAAAATAAATGCTTTTGGTGACTACTTGAAGTTATGAAGGACAATAAAAGTTTAGAACGTTAGAACTATGTTTATTTTATGAGTATGCTGATGTTTCTTCATATCTGTTTTTTTCATCCTCTAATAAGCTGATGGAAACCATGAGTGAGAGCTACAAATACAAAAAAGAAGAGAAAATTTAAAAGCCTAATTTGCAAATGTGTTGCCATTTTCTAAATAAAGCTACTTTTGCTTGAGGCAAACAGCAAGCAAATAGCAAGAGAAAACATTATTATACACCTAATATATTATACACCTAATATATTTTGTTTCCCTAAATTAAATGATTTACGATTGTTAAAGAGTAGAGATTTTAGAGGTCACACACACACACACACACACACACACACACACTGACCATGACTTCGAAGTATGGAAATTGTTACATCTCTATATTTTGATTTGCCTGTCTTCTTAGCTGAATGAGATAGAAATTCATGCAGAACACTCAATGCAAATACCTCTCTCTTTCTGTCTTTTTCTTTTTCCTGTGGTGCCGTATGCCATAGAAGTTAGCCTTCCATATCTGACATCTTACATATAAAAAGCACACCAACTTTTACAAAGCATAAGAGGAAAATACCGTCCAAGTCCTTAAGTAGGTCATGGAACCAGTCAGCGAGCTGCTGCAGGTTTTGACAGCTGTTCCTGGATGCCGCTCTGTTCTGTGCATAGGGGCTGCACCTCTCTCCGGATGCCAAGTAGCAGAGCCGCAGGGTGCTGATGGCAGTTAGCACTATGACAGTCAGCCAGCTTGGTACATTTCCCCAAATGGAAGGCTCCTGTCTTCAAAAGTTAGCTTTGGGTACTGCTTTCTCTTATGTTTACAAGAAAACCACAGCCAAATGCCTTGCCTGCCCATCTGTGCCATATTAGACATCTGGACAAACTTGGCCCTTGTATGCACATCAACATGACGGCTTGTAGATTTGTTTTGTCAACTCTCACAGACCACTCATCAAGATATGGTTCTCAAAGAAAATTCTCCTTACCTGTATTTCTAAGAAGCTCTTTGTCTTTGGATATATGACTCATGAATTGGATACATTACAAATGCTCAAGCAGCAGGATTATAGCATGGAGCTGTTGGAAAAGTCTATTTATTCTAAAAATTCCCTTGGTTCCTCAAATTACTGATATTTAAATATCTTCCTTTTGCCATTGCATTAATTGTTGCAAACAATATCTCACCGTACCAATTTTCTGTAGCTATTTGCAGATTACATAATGTAATTTTGGATGGAAATTCTTGGTGATGGGACTTTGGCCCCAAAGCTATTTTATGAAATTTTATAAAGAAGAATTTTTTTTAAAAGAAGAAATATAAATATTTTACACAAATATTTACACTTCAATTCTGTCTTGTCCTGTCTTTTCTATCCAAAACCTCTCTCCTATCACTACTCCTATATCCTCTCTCCCCATCACTACTCCTATACCAGACGCCATTGCCATTATCATTACTTTACCACAACATCTTGACTGAAGGTCAACAATGACCTTCCACTTGCCATTATTCATCTGACTCAGAAGGATTTAATGTGTTTGACCACACTTTTTTGTAGCAGAGTTTTTCTTATTAGCACCTATGACAATTGAAACATCTTGTTCTTATCTTAGGCTTTCCAGTCTTTCTTAGTCTATTTTCCTAGCTCCCTTCCCTGCCTTACCCGTAAAAGTTGGCATTTACAAGTTTCTGTCTCCATCTTCTTTGCTTATTCTGTCATTACTTTTTTCATGCCCTTGTCATAGGATTTCACACTTTGTATAATTTGTCTCTAATGCTTACACATCCTAAACTCTGGTAATGGTGACCTACCTACTAAGTCAGTCATATAGTACATGCACCATGGCTTCTTCATTGTTTAAAAATATTTTTGCACAGTATTTTAGTATGTAATGTCAGTTAATTTTTAGTTTTCTTATTCCCTTCTGTTAGCTTACTATTGCCACTAAAACAAGTTACTGTACATTTGGTCATCAAAAGTGATTTGACCATAGAATTGAGGGTCCATATCTGGGCTCTCTATTCTGTTCCACTGGTCTATGTGTCTGTTTTTGTGCCAGTACCATGCTGTCTTGGTGGTCATAGCTTTGTAGCAAGGCTTGAAATTGGGCAACGTGATGCCCCCAGTTTTGTTTTTCTTTTTCAGCATTTCCTTAGCAAAAGTGATTTTGAAGTTATTATCTAACAGTTTTGTAGTTCAGAAGTCCAAAATGGGTCTAACTGAACTAAAATCAGGGTTTCAGCAGGGCTATATTCTTTTCTGGATATTCAATGGGAAGGTGAAATCTGTTGCTCACCCTTTTTAGATTCTAGAAGCCATACACATACTTTGACAAGTAGCCTTCTTTCTTTGTCCTCAAGAGGAGCAAAGGCAGGTCAATGTCTTCTGACTTCCTATCACTCTGACTTCTTCTCCTGACTCTTTCATTTTAAAGAAAGAGGTGATAACATGGGGCCCACTGAGATAATCTAAGATAATTTCTTTATTTAAGGTAATCATTTAGTAACCACAATTCTCTCTGCAACCTTATTCCCTTTTGCCATGTAACCTAATATATTCACAGGTTCTGGGGAGTAAGACATAGATATCTTAGTGGCGGTATTCTGCCTATATAGTTTATCATCTTTTTTGCATAGACTATTACTTCAGCATAAATTTTTCTCAATGTAATGCTTTAAAATTTAATATAATATTTGAAATTTCATCTCTAATCCTTCAGGTAGTGAAGATTTTGGGGGGTCAATTTCAGTTTTTGAGAACCTCTGAATCTTCGTATTACCTGAGTGTGTGGCATTGCTGATGATAGTGGGTATAAAATGAAGACGGTGCTGTATGGAGGAAACACAGGCACTTCTGGTAATAATTAGAAAGTAAACTAGATAATGTATAAAGGGAATGGAGAGGGAAAAAAGTTTCTGATTTCAGTGGGAACTTCCATGATATATATAGGCTCTTTTTTTATAGTTTTGATTCTTAGCATAATCATTTTCCACAGCTTTAGGAAATAACTACTATTGTGACGCTCCACCCATTAGATGTATATACTATGTGTGTGTGAGCAAAGATTGTGTTCAATTAAAAAAAAAAATGTTCCCTTAGAGTTTGTTCAGTTTAAAGCTTGCTAACAATTTGAAAGGGTGGCAAGATGACAACACACAGCCACTGCTCTGCTCTCCAGAGGGAAGAACCAGAGAGAGCAAGGGAATCCCAATGGAGCAAATGAGGAGTGCGGTTGCTCAACAAAGGTAACACTCTCCTTTAGAAGGGTAAAATGTATGACAGTGCTTCCTACCTTTAATCTTCCCAAGCCTCCCACAGGAAGAGAAACAAAAGAACTCCTGCATGAATAGTTCAGACTTCTATCACCTAGATCATCTTGCTCTTGGTTCTTTTCTTATCCTGAATTGTGCTTCTATTAGCCAGGATCTTCCTTAGTATTGAGATTAAGGTCCCACATTTTTGCTTTAGGCTTTGAGATGAGACTTCAATCCTTAAATTCTGGTCCTCGTAATTGTTCCCCCTGCCATTCACAGCTTGTCTGCAGAAATATTACATCCTACAGCGTCGTATACTCTTTGGTCTCTCGCTTCAGATATTCAACAACTAAGAGTTCTGCGGGGGTTTTTGCTACTGACCTCTCCCAATTGTCTGCTTAGCCTGATGAGATTGTTTTCATTCATTTCATTTCATTTCATTCATTTTCATTCAATATTCATTAACCGTTTTTGCTGGCAAAGACCTGGTTCTAATAGGGAATATTCCTAGAACATCATATGTTTGTTTTCCCTGCATGTTTTCACATTAATGATACTCCCTTATACCGGGTAATTCACATAACACATTTAACAGTATGGTAGAAGATAAAAAAATTTGTTAGCAGAAACAAAGAATTCTAATGCCATATTTCTTATCTTTGCCCTCTTGTAACATTCTCTTTCAAGTTTAGTTATTGTATTAATATGTATAGAGAAACAAAACTGATAGGAGATTGACTGATCAATTGACTGTACAAATTGGCTCATGAGATTATAGAGCCTGAGAAGTGCGAAGATCTGCCATTTACAAGCTGGAGAACAAGGGAAATAGAATATGATTCAGTTCATGTCTGAAGACTTGAGAACCAGAGAGTTCATGATGTAAGTCTGAGTCCAAAAGCCTAAGAATTGAGGGGCATATGGTATAAGTTCTCATCTGAGTTCAATGGCCTGAGAACAGGACCAAAGATGTCCCAGGGCTGGGGAAGATGGGTGTCTGAACTCAAGCAGAGAGAGGAAATTCAACTTTCCTTTACTTGTTCTTTCAGACCCTCAGTGATTGGATAATGCCCACTTGTATTGGTGAAAGCAATCTTCTTTACTCAGTCAATGATTCAAATGTTAAACTCTTCCAGAGACATCCTTGTAGATACATCCCAAAACAATGTTTTACCAGCTAGCATGGCATTCTTTAGCCCAGGCAAATTGATGCATAAGATTAACCATCAGAGTTATACATGTTAGATTCATTTTTCACTTTTTTTTCAGTCATAAGGTTAATAAAATCTGTGCAAGAAAGTATGTGGTAGTTAGAGATTGAAGTTCATTGCTTAATTCTCACAGACTCCATTTCCTTTTGACCCATGGTTATATTCTTTTCTTTCTCTTTTTAGCAAAACTCCTGAAATGAATTTTCATTGTCTATTTTATCCAATGTTTCCCTTCCCATTCTGTCTTGGACCCATTTCCAATGGAATTTGAAACCCACCATTCCTAACAAAAAAATAAAAAGAAAGAAAGAAAAGAAAAGAAAAAAGAAACCCACCATTCCTATGAAACTTACCATAGTTCTAACACAGGCACTCTTTCAGATCTAATGACCAGTTTTCAGATCTTATTTTTATTTCATCAATTAGCAGCATGTGATAGAGTCAGTCACTATCTTTCACACAATTTTCTTCATTTGACTTTTAACAGTACAGTCTTTGTTCCATAATAATACCTCAGTGGTTTCATTCACTTTTGTCTTGTAATGATTGTTCTTTTTCCCAAACTTGAAGCACTGGGATTTTCTACCTTCATTTTCTCCACTGTATACTATCTATAGGCCAACAGCTCCAATACTGATATCTGTATGTTAGACCTTTCTCCTGAATTGGAAGAGTCCCACAAGAAAATGTAATAAACATTTCAAAGTTAACATATACAAAACTGAGCTCTTGATATTTGCCCCCAAATCCTTATTCTGCTTCAGTATTTCTTATTCTAGTAAATGGCACTTTTTTTTTCTTCAAAATTGCCCAAAATGAAAGAACTTGGAGCCATTCTTGATTCTCCACCCCCCATCTACTGCTTTACTAAATGTTATTAGATATATATCACCGTCTCTACTGCTATTATCCCAATCTAAGTTACTATCTTCTTTTATCTGGATTACTGAATATCTTTTTAACTGATCTTACCACTTCTTCCCTTGTCCTTCAGCCTCTTTTAATATAACATCTAAGAGTAAAATTGTATTTTTCTTGATAAAAAGTAAGTCATATGTTTATTATTCCATTCTTTAAAGTCCTTCAATGGCTTTTTATCATATGAAGAGTAAAAGCCAAAATCCTAATCATGGTTTCCAAGGCCTTACAGGATCTGGGTCCTATTCATCGTCTTATCTTATACAACATACTGTACCCACATTTACTCTGTTCCAGGGGCACTGACTTCCTGCTGCTTTTTCAAACCCCTGAGCTCTTCCTTCTGTAGGACCTTTCAATTTACTCTTTCTTCTTTCTGGAATTCCCTGTGCCTTCCACAAATACCTGCAAGGCTTTTTCCATCATGATTGTATTTTATGAGCCTCTATATCTAAGAAAAGAAGGATAAAGTTTAGACTTTGCTCACTTAAATTGTTAAAAATCACTCATTATCTTACAATGTATTTTCTCTAACCCACTACACACCTGTGGCTTTAGTAAGCTGCACAATTTATCATCTCATTTCCTACTTTCTGTGTTCAGGGTGATAAAAGAGGTAGGCTTGCATGGTGGTGAAAAGCATGGCTGCTGAGGTAAGAATCGCAGAGTTTGACTCCTTGATTGCTGCTACTTAATAGTTATGAAACCTTGAGCAGGATACTCAGATGTCATCTGTTTAGATTATGAATAATCAGGAAATTATTTTTTAATGAAATTATAACTAATCTAATTTTGTTATTGTTATTGTTTATGAATAGTTAATCTAACTGAAGATTCCAAAAGAATTGAGCGAGGTAAAATATTTGAATAAAATATTTTCCTTGCAATAATAGTCCTTGCAATAATCCTGGTGTTGGATGATAAATAGCTGTGGTGTTATTAGGCATGATGAATTTATGAAATACAGAAGGGATAAAAGTATGTTTCATTACTGCTTTGTGTAACAGGTTGGAGGAAACTGAATATTATACAATGGTGATTTGGTATATGAGTGCCCGATAAAGTAAGCAAAACTTGAGTGAAGCTGTTTTGGGACCTGGGCAAGAATTCAAGTGAGATGATTTAGTTATTTTGAAAATTTAAGTTGAGATGACAGAAAACTTCAAAGGAAATAATAAGCAGTCTCTAAAGCAAGTCACACTTGAGAAAAAGATATCCCAATAAGAAATTGAGGGTGTCAGTCAAGACATAATTTTAGGCTGAAGTTCATCTAGAAGGGGCTATACTTATCGATATTTGTTTTCCTCATTCTAACCCTTATTACACTTCTTCTTAAGAAATCACTCTTTTCTCTCCGATCATGACAGTGTCAGATCAATTTTCTGTATTTCCCATGATACTCTTTACATTTTGTCACAGATATTATGAGAAAATTGATAAGTATTAATTACAGGAATTCAGAAATTTTGGAGTAGTTCTGGTTTATAGCTACCAGGAGAAACAGCAACAAAAGATCAAAGACATCCAAGATACAGTTGAATGAATCGAATCAATTCAATACATCACAGAATAAAATCAGTAGCCCAAGGCTCTTTGACAATTAACACCATAAGCTATAAAATTAAAATTCACACCATGATCAAACAAAGCATAGTGTATAATCAATCAAGTATTCCAATATAATTATCAAAATAGACATCATGTCATGTCGTAAGCAAGTATAAGGTTTATTAAATTGTTTGGTAATCTAAGATGACTACTTGTCTTATTTTTTTTTAATTTACTCCCACATTTGTTTTTTAGGTTGATAATATAAATTATAAATATGGAAAATATTTTTTATTGAAAAACAAAAATAAACAAACAATAATGACAATAAGCACTTCAGGCCCTTATTAAATTTCAGATGTTTATGAAATTGAAAACTCCAGGTCTTTCTGGATTTGTGTTTATTGTTGATGTTTTTTTCATGGAGTCACCTGAAAGGTCAATTTCAAAAATATTCCCAATTGAGATCTTGACATTATTATGAGGGCTTAAACTTCAGTTTTTTGGAGAAGGACTGCTCTAAATTCTTACAGTGAATTAACAGAACAAACAAGAAATTGAGTCTTTAGGCAAAAGAGGAAAAGTCAGGTGCCTTTTTCTCCCTATAATTGAAACCTTAATAATGATGATGATAATTAGAAAATGATAGTGATTTAAATACTCATTTGAGCTACAACTTATAAGAATAATACATTGCAAAATATTTTTATAATGGCATTTTTAAATTATGCAAACTAAGGATCATAAAACTTCTCAAAGTAATTTTGTTTAGTAAACTAGTTCATCCTATAATAATAAGATAGTTTACATTCACTACACAGGATTCTGAAAAAGAATTTGAGCATTTACTGTTTGTCATAGGTTGCTTCTCTAGAAAGCAAGTCAGACAAACATTAGTGTACCAGAGGTTTAAGGGACAAAAGTGGTCTTGGGATCAATAGTTGAGGGAGAGAGAAAGAGAAGGAAACAGGACTGGAGAGGGGAGAAGAAGGCCTGAGGTCATCCAGCAAGTCCAGAGCTTTCCCTGATTAAGATAAAGGGTGATACTTCCCGATCCTGAGTGAAACAGTTATTGAATATGGGCTTTTCTGGAAAGAGGGAATGACTCGCATAAATGTGGCTCTCTTCCGCCAAGGTAATGTGAAGGGGAACAGAGAGCTGAGTGCTGTCTGCTGGCCGCACTCAGCAGGTAGGAAAAAGTCCTCAGCATGAAGGGTGATCAAGGAGGCATGTCCCAGCATTCACTAAAGCCCACCTCTTTACCAAACATTTTCACGTAAATTTTGGGAGCAGGTCCTCAAGGAAGAGTCTGGGAGCCTCTTTTGCCTTGGAAAAACAGATATGAGAATGTTAATATATGAGAATGATGAGCTGAGCTGCAGTTCTGCTGCTGCGACTGGTCGTGGGACCACAACTGCTACTCATTGGTTCCCTCCTTACCATAACTTGTAACTTGTAGACTCCCTTCATGCTCAGTTCACATTTCTTATGGTTTTAGAGGTTTTCCAGGTAGCAGGAAACAAAGCTTCATCAGTGAGAGATCGGAGCCTCTGGTCATTTTGCTCTTTTTAGGCTGTTGCTGCTGCATTTTTCCATTTAGTGTCAAAATTGTTCAAGAGCAACCAAAATAGAACCCATTACGTAACAGCAGTACTATCTCCTTCTGATAATTACTGTCAATTATCCCAGCAAGGCTGGTGAATTGTTTCTTGTGTCCTGGTTCCTTGGCATGAGGAATCTGAAGCTTATAGTTAATAGAACTTTTGCCGAGACCTTCTTTGGGAACTTTAAAGTTATGTAGCACAGATTTGTGAGGTCCACTTCTGCTTTCAACTCTAGATTCTGATCCAGTTATTCGACCTGTTAGAGACACGTTTCCCGCTTAATGTCCCGGGTAAAGATGTCCAACTTCAGAAGGTAATGCTGTGCCTTCAGTAAGCTACTCCATCATCCTTCCAGGCTAGCAGCTTCTGAGTCACGCAATATATAAATCTTCCCAATAGATCCCATGACCTTATACTCATTCCAATTCATTCTTTTTTTTTTTTTTTAATTCCTTGGTCTAACATGATGTTATATGGGCTGCTGTGCAAATAGATCAAAAACTCAATAAGTCTTTGGATAAATGCATTGGTTGAGTTTTTGTGATGAGAAAAGGCAAGGCAATTCTATGCCTAGAATAGGTTTATATGCCTATTAAAATAATTTTGCTGCTACCGCTGGGAAGCAATGTAGTCAGCTTGTTGTTGTTGGCATGTTCAGGGGATGTTGCATTAGTTTTTATTTTTGGCAGGTTGGACTTTTGGCAATAGCAGTAGCTATATAAATGAGCCTTGGTGAATGGAGTCCATGCTGCTTGGCTCTGTGGAGTCTCCATCCATGCCATCATGGCTACTCCTTTAAGGCTCAGATTAAGAGGGTCCATTCCTGCTGCCACCTATGGCTCCTTGAACACACATATTTTACTTTTAGTGGCAATTAGAGTGCCCATGTCAAAAGCTGAGTGAAGTAAAATGTCTAAATAATTTTGACTACCTGGTTCATTCATCTGTTTTGTGAGGTAGATGTTCTTTGGTGGTGGTGCAATACAAGCCTCCTCGTATGTAATTCTCACTTCTATGTGTCTATCTAGGTGCTTCTTTCCAGGCTGCTGATTTTCTAGTCATTTTCACTCAGCCCCATGACCAGAAAACCAAGCTATTTTTTTCACTGTTCACAAGTCTATTTGTATTCTAATTTTGTCCACTTTTCTGTCCTCATAAAATCAACGGTCACATGACTATCCAGAACCCCTGACTCCAGGAGGCTTGTCTCTTAACCACTGCCTTTGAGAGCCACACGTGACTTGCCTGCAGAGCAGCCACCATTAATTTGTGGTTTGCACTCACATACAAACTGACTCATTTGTGAACTGAGTTTAGGGTTTTCCTTTATCTGTTAACAAGCCATAGGTGCTAACGGGGGAGAAGTGCTGGTGTAGAAGTATTAAATAATATGGGAATCTGGGCTACTTTCTCATACAACTTTCTTGTTCATGCTTAATCCTGGATGTACGACTTCCATGCCAAGAGAGAGGACTATGGGACCTCTTGACTCTACAACTTGTTGCATCTAAAATAAATTAGATAGTCAACTCTGGCCTAAAATCTCACGGCCATGTGTTGCCTCATGGTCAGTCTCTCCACCTCTATAAGAGCCCAATAGTAAGTCAAGTATTGTGTTTCCAAACAAATAAAAGTATCCACTGAAAGTGGCATGGCCTTCTCCAGAACCCTAGTTTGAACCAACACATATTATGTTTTATTACCCATCTCAGTAATTCTGTGGGTGAGGACAAGCCACCCTGACTGCAGTATGTCTTTGCCACTCATGTATAGCATTGATCTGGACTGATGACCAGCCAGTATCACCTAATATACAGTCTAGTTTTGTAATGACAGCTCCTAATGTCAGCCCAGTCCAAATGAAAAGAGCCACCGTTGAATTTATTAATGATGATGGTATCTTTTACCAGTGTATTACTAAATGCTCTAGTAAATGTTGCATCAGGCAGGCCATCCTCTGATGAGTTTTCCAGCTTTACGTAGTGTATCCACTCTTGTAAGCCCCGTTCATCCTTTTCATCACTTTTTCTACAATCTGCCCTTGTGTTTTTAGCATTATTATCTCAGCAAATATAAACCATGGGTTTTTTTCATGTTGCTAATGGACATTGTAGCAGTATATTTGTACCATTTTCCAGGTCCTTACCAGAATGAGATACATTAGATAGATAGATAGATAGATAGATAGATAGAGATCTATATCTATATCTATATCCTAATTTGATAGACTTCCTCTTATCCAACCTTGTTCTATTACCCTTTATCCTCAAAATACAGTCTTGTGTATATTCTCTCAGGTTGGATCAGTACAGGCGGGCGATATCCTGCAGGTCCTTTGGATTATAGTCGCCTTCTTTCCTTGACAAACTCAGCATATCCATCCACATTATGTTGTGACTTAACTCTATTTTCTTCATGGCCAAAAGTGGATCCTGAGAGGAATTTATGTTGTCTTTCAGGGGAGACATTGCTGTATATCTCCAACAAGTTTGAGAAGTCGCAAGTCCAGGAAAGATTGGGTCATTACTATATACTCAAAGGATTTAGGGGAGTAGATGATTTGAACTTCTGGGGTGCATCAACCCAGATGTCCCTGTCTAATTTGGTAGGGCCACATTCTCTGTCTGGGCCCTGATCTTAGCATAATAGACCTGCCAAACTCTCTGGGGGCTCTGATACCATTATGCTTAAGTCCTGAACCTTGTCTAAGTCCTGAATTCACCTGCAGCACAAAATGAAGACTTCATTCTGTATTATGAAGGAGGACATCTGAATTTCCTACTTAGTATGTAATCGCCAACTCAGGACTCTCAACCTTTAGTTATCCCATTCCAAAGCAACAGTCGAGCTTAGTGATGGTAGCCCAACCCAACTATCCCCCATCCCCCTAATATTTCCCAAACTCTTGATACATCTTGCCAGATATTATGCCCTTTCTACTGATAGCCCATCCCAATTTGCCACCAGTAAAAAGATTTAGCAATTGAACTGAAGACTTGAGTTAGAGGCTATTTTTATTCCACTTAACAATCACTAACAGAGTTCTTATTGCCATTTGAGTTACAGATGATGCAGCTTCAAAATTCTATCGAAGTCTGTACTCTCTTGAATCACTTCCAGAACCACCTGTCCTAGATTAGAATCCACTGCAAGCAAACTGTGATATAGAGATTATCAAGAAGGAATCACAGCTTATGTAGAGGAAAGAAAAGAGGCACAATTAAAAAGAGGGAGAAGTTAGGCTGTGATACCTGTCAATGAAGACCTTACCTGATCCGTAGGGAGCTCTGACTCTAGGATGGCCCTTTGACTTTGCTCTAGGTTGTGATGTGATCTTTATATCCAGGGTTGACTGTTCACTGGATGCAAACCTCCTTCAAAAGGAGATGACTTTAAGTGACGTGGCTCTTGTCAGCAAAGATAATTGTGAAGAAGGTTAACAACGGACGCTATCTGCCAGCATCACTCCCAGCAGGTGGGTAAGAGGTTTCTGAGTCCTAAAGGGAGGTTTGCACAGCACATCTCAATGCAAATCTATAGTTCAAAATCCCAGTGCCACTATGCTTTTTAATTAGGATTAATCACATATTGGAATCATCAGAGATTAATCAAGTTACCTTCTTTCTTTGTTTTCACTTCATCAAAGTCCATTCACTCCTCAATCCATTAAATGTGGTTTCTGTCCCAAATATTTGCCTTGACCTATTTCTGCATGGATGGTTGAAAAGATTAAATAAAGTCATATGATGAAAATCACAGAGAAATTTTGAGGAAAAAAATACATTATATGTTAATAAAATATAAAAAAATTAAAAATTTAATTTAATTTAATTTAATTTAAAAATAGAGATATGGGGGCACCTGGGTGGCTCAGTGGGTTAAAGCCTCTGCCTTCAGCTCGGGTCATGATCTCAGGGTCCTGGGATCGAGCCGCACATTGAGCTCTCTGCTCGGCGGGGAGCCTACTTCCTCCTCTCTCTCTGCCTGCCTCTCTGCTTACTTGTGACCTCTCTCTCTGTCAAATAAATAAATAAAAATTTTTTTAAAAATTAAAAAAAAATAAAGATATGATTCTTAATTACCTCTAAACGTATCTGTTCATATTCTTTGATCTATTTAATTTTGTCTTATAACACTCTAGATATCTAATCTAGAAAAATCATGCCCTTGTCTATACAGTTTTAGTTGGTTTGAAAGGGCTTCTGATGAGTTAGAATTAATTAGCCTTTCTTCCAAGTAGACTTTAAGAAATACATATACAATTGACATTATTTCCCATTCATTCTGATAATCCTTGACAACGAAATTTTACTTTCAAGTGCATGAACAACTTTTGTCTTTGATTGGAAAATGTGCTCGGTTGAAAATTACATATATATATGTGAAAATATGTAAATATTTAGAATTTAACAATAACTGCAGCAATTACTTATTGAAACATTTTATCACTGACGGTGTAGAACTGTCCACCCATGTTGATAATAAAAATGCAATCAGTTTTATTGGTTTTGTTATTGTTTCTAAATTTCCCACAGTTGATTGCTAACCCTGGAGTGGACCACTCCTGTCACTCATCCCTGGAATCCCACTGATTACATCACCCTTTCCACATTTTGATAACTTTGCTGCCACTACCTTTAGGAATGAGAACACAAGGGAAGAATTTTACAAATACCATGGTGTTTCCTTAATAGACTCCTTTTTTATTCACACACACAGAAAAAACAAAACAACAACAACAACAACAAAACTTCAAGGTTCTTACAAGGGACAGTTTATTCCCTAATGATTCTATGACAGTGTTTCTAAAAATGGGGCTCAGATTACTTGAATGAAAATCATTATGCGGTCAGGGGGCCCTTTGCAGACATTTTGAATTAGATTTTCTAAGGCGGGTACTGAAATTCTAACTTAAAGAGAGAGGAGAAAGAAAAGAAAAAGACTATGGCCATCCCTGTAACATCTTTCCTCGGTTTTTGAAGCCTTTCACATCTGGGAATTAGTTCATCCTTTCATCTTGAAACAATTTCTTCACTGAGTTTCTGTTCCCTTCTCTCCCTTCTTTTCCCTCCCTATTCAAAGACCTTTCTTGCTAGACTTTTCTCTGGCTCTTCCTCTACTCATCTATTTAGTGGCAGAATGCGTAAAGACTCCGTTTTGGGACATCTGTTCTTCTCTCCCAAGGCTATCACTTAAAAAGTTCATTTCTATTCTAGTATGTTCATTTCTTCATACTCACTTAGACAAATGTATCTGGCATGTTTATTATGCATCTAAAGCTTAAGAGATGACACAAAACTACCATTGATTTTTCCACTCACGTATGTTATCTCCAGTTGTCCACTTTCATCAATGACACCATCTACAGTGGCTTATGGTCTAGAAACTAGATATAATCCCTCATATCTTCATTTTTCTTGTTCTTCTGTTTGATAAATAATCGTATCTGTTTTCACCACCTAAATGTATTCTAAATCACTAATTTTCACTCATTTTCCCTTATCATTTTAGTTTAACCCATTCCTTTCTCAAGCTTCTGCAATAGTTTCTACTCACCTTTTCAGTCAAATCATTTTATATATAGAATCCAGAGTGGTCTTTAAATATATACACTCACCACATGAAACTCCTGTCCAAAATCTTCCACTTACCTGTTATTCCCATAGAAAGGCACCTACTTAGCTCAAAGGTATGAGACGAGTCCTGATCTAGACCTATCTATCCATCTTTCACCTCATTTTGTTTGACATTACCCGCTCTCATAATCTTGAACTTCATGTCCTAACATTATATCAAGCTCATTGCATTCCTAGATACAGTAATTTTCCCTTACCTGTAGTTTTGTTTTCTATGGTTTCAGTTACCCAGGGTCAACTGTTTTCTGAAAGTAGATGTTCTTCTTTCTGACCTACCCTTGGAAAGTCACTAGTAACCTACCACTGCCTCACAACGCCTACGCCATTCACCTCACTTCATGTCATCATGTAGGCATTTTACCATTTCACATCATCACAAGAAGAAGGGTGGGTACAAACCAATAAGACATTTTTTTTAAAAGATTTTATTTATTTATTTGCCAGAGAGAGAGAGAGAGCACAGGCAGACAGAATGGCAGCAGAGGCAGAGGGAGAAGCAGGCTCCCTGCCGAGCAAGGAACCCGATGTGGGACTAGATCCCAGGACGCTGGGATCATGACCTGAGCCAAAGGCAGCCGCTTAACCAACTGAACCACCCAGGCATCCCCAATAAGACATTTTGAAAGAGGGAGAGAGAAACCACGTTCAGTTAACATTGAATACAGCGTAGTGTTACGATTGCTCTATTTTATTATCGTTATTGTTAATCTTTTGCCTAATTTATAAATTAAACTTTATTGTAAGTATGTTGTGTATAGGGAAAAAAAACATAGTATTTATAGGCTTCAGTACTATCCATGGTTTTGGCATCCACTGGAGATCTTGGAATATTCCCCTCCACAGATAAGGCGGGACTACCGCATTTTCAACTTGTTCTTTCCTGTTCTAAAATAGTCTTCTCCCAGGTCTTTGCAGGGATGGCTCTTATTATCATGTAGCTCAGCTGTTGCCTCTTCCGGGAGGCCTTCGCCTGCCACACCATCTGAAGTAAGCTCACCCTCAATCCAGACGTACTCTATCACAGTGCTGCTCCGTGTTATTATCTAAACACTCTGGAAAGTTTTCTCACTTTTCTGCTTGTTTATTCACATACTGTCACCACCCTCTCATACACTCCCCAAAACACATTCTTGCAGCTCCAAGAATGGAGTGGTTTTTGCTTCCTGTTTAATATAGACTCATAGACATTAAAATAATTCTAATTATTCTCACCCTCTCTCACTCTCACTCTCTCCTCCTGCTGGAGGGGAAGAGGAATGGCTGAACTGATAGGTGAGTTTGAAAGAGCTGTGGTGCAGTTCATTTACCTTTTTTCTTTGAGCTCTGGCTGCATAAACAGAGAATGTGCTCTGGTCTGTGTTTGGTCATTTGTGAGAATCCTAACTCTCAGGTGACCTTCTTCAGTAAGCCCATGACCTCATAGCAAGCTTGTTTAATTCAGAAGGGGAATACTAGCAGCAAGGTCTTCAAGCTTTGTGCCAGTGCATTGTGCTTGAGCGTACTATGAGCACATACAGGGAGTTGAGTCAGAATTATATGGCTGTTTTATCCAAGGTGTTTATGTTTAGGCAATAGGTTTTAACAAATAAGGGCTATGAGCCACTTTTTCTTAGCAGTTTGTCGTGGGATGATGGAACTATGTGAGTTTTTGTTTGTTTCTTTCCTTGCTTTTGGTTGAGGAAGGGGAAAGAGAAGGTTGTTTTTTTTTGTTTGTTTGTTTGTTTTTTGTTTTTGTTTTTGTTTTTAAGTGTTGAAGCCTAGACAAATAGCTTTAAGACTTAGGTTTTTACCAAGCCGGGACTTTTGATCTTAGTGGATCTGGAAAACTAATTGCAAGTTTGTCTACACAGGGGCAGATATTTTATGCACCAGAGCTACGTAAAGTGTCAGAACCACAGGCCATGTGGGCTTGGGCCTCACTGGCCTTAGGAGATGACTGGCCATATATGGGTTAGTCAGCTTGCCTTTGAAATACGGAGGCATTAGGGCAGCCTGGTGTTTCAAGATACTAAAGTGAAGGTCACATCTTAGTAGCCTTTGGTCTGCAGAACAATTGTGTATCTCTAATGTATCTTCCAGATGGATCCACAGGCCAAGAATTTAAGCTGCAATATTTCCACAGTTGCTGCAGAATCCTGGCAGTGTCCAATTTTAAACGGTCCGTGCACAGCTATGTATGTGATGCTGTATATGCCAAAACCCATTCTTTTATATATTTTGAACTACCTTCAGAAAAAGGGGAATTCTTGAATTTATGTTGCTCGTCCACAACCTTTTAATAATCTCTCCCTAACTATATAGTTTCAAGCTGCCAGCCCTCTTAAAGCTGGAGTTCAAAAGTCTCAAGACATCATTGCTACAGATTTCTACTTCTCAAGCCATACACGGTCTGGTCCAAATTTAAGGGGAGGGAGAACAGAACCTATTTCTAGATTGCAAAGCGGCTTATCTCCCATTCAGGAACAAGAGACATTACTGATAATCATATTTTAAGAGGATCCAACACAGTACATCCTGTGGCCAAAAGACTCTGCAGTTTTCCCATGTGCAAATACATCCAACTCTACTTCAAAATCTCATCCCCTTATATCACCAGCATGAAGACCAGGATTTCATCACCTACACCAGGACTAAATTCAAATGAAGCTCCTCAGATGTGGCTCTTCTCTAGGTGAAGATCTCTGGACAAAAAAGACAAGCTATTTTCTAGAAACACCAAACTACCTTTGGAGAAAGAAGAATGGGATTAATATAGTAGATACTTCCATTTGAAAAGGGAAGAAATAAGAGGTGTTGGTTCATAGCTGGGCCCAAGTTGTCCGAGTCCTTCAATTAAGCATCTCTGAGGCTCTCGGCACTACCCTCTACATTCTTGGCTTTTTTTTTCCCCCCACACCTCTTTTCTCATTAAGAAATGGCCCAGGTTTGTGGCCAAAGAGCATTTTTGCTTGTCTTCATGAAAGTAGAATTTGGTGGTGGTGGGGGGGGTGCTGGCTAGCTTAGTCATTAAAACATATCATTCTTGATCTTGGAATAGTGAGTTCAAACCCCACATGAGTTTACAAATTATTTAAAAAAAAAGAAAAGAAAAGAAAAGTTGGGACTCAGCAGGCAATTTTCATTTGATCTCTCTCTCTCTCCCCCTCTGGCCATCTAAGTTCAAAGTGGATAACCCTTTACAGTTTTTGAGGCATTTTTATATACAAAATTATAATTCACTCCTTTAGACAAAGCTACCATACAAACCTCCTTATGGCAATCTTCTCTTAACTTTGGGCTGTATAGTCAGGTACTGTGGGAAAATACCCTTGTGAATTTTAACAATCTTTTTTTTTTTTTTTAAATTTAACTAAGAGTGTCTATAGACCCTGCTTTGAATCTTTTAAAGGGTTTTCTTTCCTTCTTTCTTTTTTTTTTTTTTATTTATTTTTTTTTTTATTTATTTTTTTTTTAAAGATTTTATTTATTTATTTGACAGAGAGAGATCACAAGCAGGCAGAGAGGCAGGCAGAGAGAGAGGAGGAAGCAGGCTCCCCGCTGAGCAGAGAGTCCGATGCGGGGCTCGATCCCAGGACCCCGGGATCACGACCCGAGCCGAAGGCAGCGGCCCAACCCACCGAGCCACCCAGGCGCCCCTCTTTCCTTCTTTCTTTTAAAGGTCTTAACAGAGGGGTCTTGCAGACACATTCCTGATTTAATATTTAATATGAAAGGGAAATTTTTTTTTTTTTTTTTTTTTTTTTGTCAGAGCGAGAGAGGGAGAGAGAGCGAGCACAGGCAGACAGAATGGCAGGCAGAGGCAGAGGGAGAAGCAGGCTCCCTGCCAAGCAAGGAGTCTGATGTGGGACTCGATCCCAGGACGCTGGGATCATGACCTGGGCTGAAGGCAGCTGCTCAACCAACTGAGCCACCCAGGCGTCCCTGAAAGGGAAATTTTACTGGCAACACTCTGAAACCACTTCTTGTGTAAAGGATCATCTCTTGGAAATGACATCACCGAGATGGCAACATAGGTTGTTCTTAGCATCACATACCCTCACAAGAAGAACAATTAACAACTATTTAAAGGACAAACACCCCGAGAGAATTCTAGAATGAATGAGAATGAAACAAGTTTTATTTTCTACCTTAGCAAGTGCTGGGTTGAAAACATTTCCTCTAAATAAAACTTTGAGGGGTGACTATTTGGCTTAGTCAATTAAGCATCCAACTCTTGACTTTGGCTCAGATCATGATCTCAGGGTCTTGAGGTCCCATGTCAGGCACTCCACTCAGCTAAAATTCTGCTTGAGATTCTCTGATTCCCTCTCTCCTTCTCTGCCCCTCCCCACCTTGCTCTCTCTCTCTCTCTCAAATAAATAAATAAATAAATAAATTTGAATTACTTCCTGATATTAGTACAATTAGTCTCTTGTAACACTTTATCATAGGTGATAAATAAAACCAATGAATACTTTTAATATTCTTCCTGGAAACTTTTTAGTCAGATTCACAATTTCAATAGATCCTTTTTCTATTTTCCAAGACCACAAGCAATGTTCTTGTCAATTAATGTTCACATTACTATTCTATTCTTCACTCTATTGGCAGTTTTCTTATTGCACTTCTACCTTCCACCTATGAGTAGATTACAAAGCCTGTGTTCTGTGTTTTAGGATTTTATTGTAACATCCCTCTTTTTCAAGTAATCTAGGTACCAGTCTCTGTATTGGTAATCCATTATTGTACAGTGAACAATAATTTAAACTCAAATCAAAGAATATCCATCATTGATATTTAATTATCCTAACAATTTAAGAGGTAAATTTTACTACTCTGCCTAAATTGGGTAAGAAGATTTGCCTATTTGATTACAGGGTTGAATATTAGGAGGAGCAAAATCTCCATGAGGAGAAAAGCTGACATTTTGTTCTCTACCTACTTTGTCTTTCCTTTTAAAAACTAATCTAGAATTTAAATATGTAATCTGTTAGTCCTCTCAATCCCCAACTTGAATGTCATTTTTTTATTCATTGTGTGTATCCATAAACATAGCAATGCCTAGAAGAGAGTAGGCTTTCAATATATATGTGTAAAATTAAGAAATTCTGAATACACACTAAAATATGAACGTCCTTGGAGATGTTTCCAAGAAAGGAGTGTCTGCAAACCAGAAAAGACATTTGTCCCAAATGACAAGATTTGTCCTATGAATTTCTGTGAAACTAAAGGGTGTCATCTAAAAACAAATAATTCACTGTACAAAAACATATTTTTATGATATATGAACTTTGATGTTTTTAAATAAATCTATACTTATAGCTCAACATGTATTCAGTAAAACCTTATAATTAAGGATTATAACTGTCTCAAAATCATGGCAAGATAAGACATCTAGCAGAGATTCCACTGCTTCTCTTTTAGCAGCATCAACTGCTAATTATCACTTCAGAATGTAACAGTTAAAAATCAGAGCAGCTTGAAAGTGAAAAATTGTATTTTCTGTCAGAACAGCAATAGAATTTTGCCCTTGATTCAGCCTTCTATATTCTAGAAAATGCCAGTCCTTTTTTTAATTTCCAGTCCTTTTTTTAATTTCATTTTTTTAGATTACCTGCAATAACAAAACCAGGTATACACATATACTGAAATAACATAAAAATTAAGAGTATCTAACTAAAAAATAATTTTGAATTTTTTAGATGATTGGTTGCATAGAAAAAATAACAAAAATCTGTACATAGGGTGTTCAAAGTAAAGCAAATTGAATGTATTTTGTTCTGATAGCAAACCAATAGATTTAATTAAAAAGGGTAGAGGGGCACCTGGCTGGCTCAGTGGGTTAAAGCCTCTGCCTTCGACTCAGGTCATGATCCCAGGGTCCTGGGATCGAGCCCCGCATCGGGCTCTCTGCTCAGCAGGAAGCCTGCTTCCCTCTCTGCCTGCTTCTGTCTACTTGTGATCCCTGTCTGTCAAATAAATAAATGAAATCTTAAATAAATAAATAAATAAAAATAAAACGGATAGGATATATGGGCTTGGTTGATGGTACTATTGCAAATGAAAATCTAGAATTTCATATGACTAGTTATGTATATTCATAATTTTACTTATTTATTTTTCTCTGGGAATTTATTTAGTATGGAATATGAACAGGTTTAAATACATATCATACATACATATTTTAAAATACATAAAATACATATCTTGGGAAATCCTTTTCATGGGTATGCCCATTTTGTTTTATGACTACATACATAGGCAGGCAAATTTTAAGATAGCACCCAAGATTTCCACCCCCTGGCATATAAACTTCCCCATACGATCTCCTTCTTTTGTGTTTGTATGGAACCTGTGGCTATGATGCAGGTTGCACCTTTGATATGTTATGTTTTATGGGGAAGGTGAATGGATTTTGCTGATCCAATTATCTCTAATTAGTTTGACTTTGATTTAATCAAAAGGGTTTGGGGTTGATTCTGACCTAATCAGGTAAAGCTTTTAAAGTAGTGCTAATTCCTTCCCTGAGAGCAGAGAAATTGTTTGACCTTGAAAATATAGCTACCAAGAGTTCTACAGTTCCAAGGAAATGAATAGTGCCAACAACCACCTGAGTTTTTCAAGGACCTAGAGCTTCATAAAGGAAGACAACATAAAGTGACATTACCAAATTGTTGGCATAGAAGACACCAGCTTTTGTTACCCCCACAAGACTAGCAATTAGACAGCTATCCACACAAAACCAGCTCTGGGAGAGCTCTGGAGGCCACTTAGGAAATATGAGAGGTCCAGTGAAACAAACAAATGAGAAAACTGAGTAACAGCACAAAAAGAGAAGCTTCATTTTTGCCATCATCCCACTCCCAAGTCAACATTGCTCAGTATCAAGATGAAAATAGGGAGAAGGATGGATGCACAGAGAGGTCTGAGGATCCTGGACCTAGAAACAAAGCCCCTGAGAGCTGTGTGTAAAATAAAATTGATCACGAGGCACAGAGCTCACTCCTGGGTATCAATGCATCAGCTTTTTAACCTCTCAGACTTTTAGAGATTCCTTTTTTTTTTTTTTTCAGGGGTTGGAGTTGGGTGGAGGGATGCAGAAATTAACTTAATTGCTGATTTTCACCAATGTCCTGTGTAACAGAAAATAATAAGTTAATCTAACTAAAAAACAAAAACAAAAAACAGAAACAAACAAACAAAACAAAGGCACATTCCCCAGCTAGAAAGAGGTCCAGTTCCCCTCGTTGGGGAAGGAATAGCAGGGTGACTGACCGGCTTTCCCTGACTCTGGGGCACAGGAATGTCCCATTTTGGTTTCACCTCACAAAGGTTTCCAGACTCACAAAGTAGAGGCACCCAGAGAGGACAAGGAACACAAAAGAAACGCAGGTGCTCTTGATAGCAGTCACACAGCAGGAGAGATCACTGTGACCTTCTAGGCCAAAAAATCCCAGAATATGTGGTGCATATGTAAACACGGAATATCACTCAGCCATGAGAAAGAGGGAATTCCTGTCATTCGGGAAAACAAGGGTGGACATTGAGGAAATTAAGCTAAATGAGATAAGTCAGAAAGAAATATAAATACTGCATGGTATCACTTTTGTATAGAATCTTGAAAAAACATAACTCATAGAAAGACTAGAATGGTGGTGCTCAGGAGCTGGGCAACAGGGAAAATAGGGAGTGTTGGTTAAAGTGTACAGACTTTCAGTAATGAGGTGAATAATTTCTGGGACTCCAATGTACAGCTTGGTGATTATAGTTAATAATGCTGCGTTATATGCTTGAACACTGCTGAGACAGTAGATATTAAAGTTCTCACCATGAAAAAGAAATGGTAATTATGTGATGTGTCGTACAAATTGGCTAATGCTATAGTCTTAATCATTCAGTATATAAATATATAAGATATCAAATCAACATGTTGTACACCTTAAACTTATGCAATGTTATATTCCAATAAACCTCAATGAAAATTAAAAAGAAAAAAAAAGGGACACAGTATAGCTACTAATCTACTTTGCAGTTTTAGGAGGCTGAGCAGAGGATCCAGCTAAACTATCCCAGACTCCTGAGGCATGGAAATTGTGAGATATTAAATGTATATTATTTTAATTTTTTTGAGGGTTTAGTCCATTTACATTCAAAGTATTTATTGACAGATATGTATTTATTATCATTTTATTTTTGTTATGTTTTTACAAAGATTTCTCTCTTTTCTTATCTTTCTCCCTTTCTTTCTTTTTTTTTTTTAAGATTTTATTTATTTGACAGAGAGAGAGAGATCACAAGTAGGCAGAGAGGCAGGCAGAGAGAGAGGGAAGCAGGCTCCCTGCTGAGCAGAAAGCCCGACTCGGGGCTCGATCCCATGACCCTGAGATCATGACCTGAGCCAAAGGCAGAGGCCTTAACCCACTGAGCCACCCAGGCGCCCCTCTTTCTCCCTTTCACAGTTTGTTGATTTTCTTTAGTGATGTGTTTGGATTTCTTTCTTTTTATTGTTTGCATGTTTATTAGTGGTTTTTGACATATGGTTATCATTACGTTTGTATATAACCTTCTGCATATAGCCATCTATATTAAGTTGATGTTCTTTCAGATTTGAACCTATTCTTTATTCCTCTCCCACCCACAGTTTAGTTGTAGGTTGTCATATTTCACATCCTTTTATCTTGTGAGCTCTGTGACTTATTTTTTTACGGAAACATTTGTTTTATTGCATATGTGTTTCCTACCTTTATACTGTCATTTTGGTCTCTCCTTTTCACTCAGTCTCCTTTAATATTTCTGCAAGGCTGATTTTAGTTCCCATGAACTCCTTTAGTGTTTGTCTGGAAAACAAACTCTCCTTCTATTCTGAATTGTAGGCTTGTTGGATAGAGTATTCTTTGGGGCAGATTTTTTTTCCTATTCAGCCTTGAGTACCATTCCGTTCTGGCTTGCAAAGTTTCCATTGAAAAAAATCCCCTGCTCGCCTCATGGGTTTTCCCTTGTATGTTACTGTCTTTTTTTGTCTTGCTGCCTTGTATATTTTTTCTTTATCCCCATATTTTGCCAATTTGATTACAATATGTCTTGGTGTGGGTCTGCTTTTGTTGATTTTTGGAGGGTTCTCTGCGCATTGTGGATCTTTTTATCTTTCCTCTTCCCAGATTTGAGCAGTTTTCAGCTATTATTTCTTCAAATAATTTTTTCTGCCCCCTTCTCACTCTCTTTTTCTGGGACTCCTATAATACAAAAGTTGTTACATTAGATGTAGTCACCAAATTCCCTAAGTCTATTCTTATTTTCATAATTCTTTTCTTTCTCTTTTTTCCAGCTTAATTATGTTCCATTACTCTGTCTTCCAGGTCACTAATTTAAACCACTAGTTTGTGATACTTTGTAATAAAGCAAAGGAAAAGTGATATAACATGAAGGGGGGGGGGACAAAGAAATTAAACTTGTACACTGAACATTTAATGTGCATGCAAGTAACCTGGAAGTTATGTCATGTCATGTCATGTCAGAATAAAGATTTTGATTGAGCAAATCACAGTTGGGCATTTCTAATCAGCTCCCAGGCGATGCTGATGGTGCTGGACCATAGACCATACTTTCAGTACCAAGGATTTAGACTATACAAAAACTCAAACTAGATAATTAAAACTACTTTGGGTTCATGGCAGTCTGTGTTATCTACCAGGAGATGAATATATGTAGCTGAATGTAAGTCCTAAATAACCTAGGAGGATTTATGTTCAAATACAGAGAAAATAAAATTATAAATATGTTAAATTTACAAATAATTACAAATAAAAGGGAAGAACATATAAGCAGGATGATTCTACCAAAAAATTGAAGCTGCTTAAACCTACTGAAATTGAGAGTAAACCTTAATTCTAAATTTCTAACTAATCTAACAATATTTTCATCAAAAGAGGAAAATATTTCCCTGGCTCCGAATTTTTAATCTGTAAGTTTCATAGAACTAATTTGTTCTATGATATAAATTAGAGTTCTGATTATTTTCATAGGTTAAATTGATTAAGTTAATTATCAAATCCTATAGGCATATGTTTTTATACATCTAATTTAGATTAGGCAGTCTCTGAAGCATATATTCACAAATATCATGCAAATTCTAGCATTCTGGGTGGGAGTCTTCTTCAGTGCAACACAGCTACATAGATTAGTCTCTGCAAGGGAAGAATGAGCAGGACCCAAACAGAGCCAGACATGACCAAGAGGTAGATACCTTTGACCTGGCCTCACATTATATTTCCATGACATTTTAGAAAAATTGTATAGATATAGGGGAAAATGTCTGGCTTTTCTTCAAGGCTGATCCTTCCACCTTTGTTCATACCTTTGTTTTTCTCCCTTATTCCCACTAGCACTTTATTCCATCAGTAATTACAGTTCTTGTTTACATTTTAAGCCCTGCCCCTTTTTTAAAAGTGTTCTTTTCCCAATATCTCTGAACATGCTCTTCAATTATAAAACAAAATCTTTCATTTGATCCCCTTCTAGTTTCTATGACATCTTTCTCCTTCCCTTCATCGGCAGTCCCCAGGAGTGGGATGAGGATGAAGACAGTTTCTGTTAACCAATTTCTTATGTCACTAGCACTTATTCCTTTTTCTTTCCAAAGTAAGAATTAATACTTCCTCTTCTGATACTTGATATCTGTCCCAATGTGTGCAGCATGGTCCCCGTAACTTTATGATTTAGCATTTTCTTTTCATACTTCTCTCTACCACCAGATTTTCAATTTCTTAAGTGTAAGAATACTCATTCATATTAATTTTACCCCCCAAACCCAACATCGAGTCCAGTGCTACCTACAAGGTGAACATTAAATAAATACTTTGAAAACAAAGACTTTATTGAAATTTTTTTTTCTGTATATATATTACATTTAAATTTACATATAAATTTTCACAAATTGGACACATATTTTAATCAGCACCCAGAATGAGAGCTAGAACATTGCCAACATACTAGAAGTTCCCTCATTCTATTTTCTAGCCACAAATTTACCTCTCCACGATAACAATTATCCAGACTTTAGCAGGGTAGATTAGTTTCAACAAATTTTCTACCTTATAAAAATGGAAATATATTGTTAATACTCTTGTATCTGACTTTTGTTTGTGAAATTCACTCATATTATTGCCTATAAATCATCCATGTGTCAATATATCGCAAAATATTTACCTAATTAACTACTGATGGGATTTTCTAGTTTGGAGCAATAAAAAATAATGTTGACATAAACATTTTGATGTATAACTTTATATATGTATATATATATATGTATATATATATATATATATAATGTCATGAGAATAAAAATAATGTTTTAAGGATGTCTTGGTTGAGAGATAAATAATTGTAAATAATAACTAAGCTTTTGTTGGCAATTATTTACTTACTCTAGTAGCCCTGTCTATACCTATATATTGCTTGTGATAAAAATAAAATTGTTATCTGATTAAGTTACTGGTTTTCTACTATATCCCAATAAGAAATTGGGGAAAGAAGGAAGAAAGAATTTGAAATCTAGTCTGAAGAAGTCTAGAATGCTGAATACAAAATAAATTTCTGTAGAAAAAGAAAAATTACAATTTTCCCTATTTAATTATCCTTTCTTCTCTTGTCATTCTCAGAGCCCAACATTTCTATCAAAAATTCCCTAAATATTAGAAAGTTTGTAATTGTTAAAATGGATCAAATAATTATATGCTCATCCTAGTTATTATTTTGCTTAAATTAACCCAGAGATATAGTTAAGGAAATTTTTATTATTCACCCAAATGAAAAATTAAAGAGCTATTTACATGCAAGTTTTTCAAGAATAATTTCATCTTAATTATTTTTATGTTTTCTTAAGCTTATCTAAAATACTTTTGTATGAGGCACCTGCGTGACCCAGTTGCTTAACCCACTGCCTTCGGCTCAGGTCATGGTCCTGGAATTCTGGAATCTAGTCCCATATCCAGCTCCCTTCTCAGTGGGGAGTCTGCTTCTCCCTTTGCCTCTCCCCACTTCATGCTCTCTTTCTATCAGCCCTCCTCTCTCTCTCATTCTCTCTCTCTCAAATAAATAAAATCTTAGGAAAATAAATAAAACAAAATAAAATACTTTTTTTAAAGATTTTTTTAAATTTATTTATTTGAGAGAGATCACAAGTAGACAGAGAGGCGGGCAGAGAGAGAGAGAGAGAGAGAGAGAGACGCAGTCTCCCTGCTGAGCAGAGAGCCTGATGCGGGACTCGATCCCTGAGATCATGACCTGAGCCGAAGGCAGCAGCTTAACCCACTGAGCCACCCAGGTGCCCCCAAAATAAAATACTTTTGTATGTCTTATTAGTTCTACTTCCTGAAAGTAAGAAAAGTTAAAATTTACTAAGCATGAATTAAACTGTATCACTGATATATGAACATGCATGTCCTTATTCTAGCATATCAAGATTTTTCGTACATATCACCTAGTTGTAAATTTATGGACCATAAAACATGTCTTTGTCTCCTTGCCCTTAGTTGTCTTGATTGAGAAATTCACAGTAACATTTTATTTTTTTCTCCATGTATCCACTCTATAAACTCTCCTCCCCACCAAAAATTTTAACTGTCCTCTACTGTACATTTTCCACTTTCAATAAATTTTTGTATATTTTAAGAAACTAAAACTTATCAGAGTTCTCAATGGAAATATTATAACATTACACAATATAGTATAGTAGAGCAAGTTTTGTTTCCATAACTATTACAGATCATGCCCAACATCTTCCTGGTCTTTTTTGTTGTTGTTCTTACCACTTCACTGCACCAGCTTCCTTAGGACAAAATATATACAGAGTGAATCACTTATGTTTATTTGGGACATATTATCACAGAGATAATCAAAGAGTGGTTTTATTCTCAAATGAATTCTTGCATTCTTTCATCCTTGGTATATTAAATCTCTTTTACAAATTTTTGGTCCCCTCATCCCTCAGCTTTATTCACATGTGTTTGGTATCCACTATTTTTTCAGATAAGTAAACTATGAGTATCAACTATACTGAATAAAAATAAGATCATTTTGGACATTTGAAATAAACTTTATATTTGTAACATAAATCTTATCTTCTGGGATAGTCATTTTACAATTTTAATTATTTGATTTGTCAAATGTCACCATTATTTTGATTTGCATATCAAAATTTAAAATGCCATATCTTTGTTATTAACAAGACTCAAGTACTATTAAACTATTGAATAAATGTTAATCATTATCTGGATAACAGAATCTGATTCTATTGACTAACCTTGAATCAAAGATTCATAGTGGTGGAAACAAGAGAAAAGGCAATGAATGATTCTTATATAGCACAGAATGTTAAACTCCAACAACCATTTAAATTTCACTTTCAAATAGAGCCAGATTTCTTATACCAACCCATTGCAAGCTTACCCATAGTGGAAACCCAAACTTCAGGGTGCTAATATTTATCACAATGTTTTCACTTTCCCATTTTTACCTCATTTTTTACTGTGGTGATAGTATGATATTTAAATTTAAATCATGAAACTCACAACTTTGCTATTATTGTCAAAACATGGCATATTAAAGCATGTATTAGCTGTATATTATGGAATTAAATGGATTTATTTTTGGCCTTTTAGAGATGGCTAATATTTTACAATTGAAACATATATTACATTTTCTAGAATTTATATTACCTTTTAGATAAATGGATCTATATTTATCTTTTTGAATTAATTATTTGAGGAAAAATATCTGTATTTTATAATAAAAAAAATGAAGGAGTTAAAAAGTTAAAAGTTCATCCAAATCTGCCTATGAATGTCTACATATGAATTAATTGTTAAAATTTTAAAAAAGTAGAATTTTGCAAAGGGCTTAGAACATCATATGCACATCATTAAATACATGCACATTATATGCACATTATGAACATATTATGCACACTGTTAACACACACATTTAAAACACATATGCACATTATTAAAAAAACATAAAGAAGCTGGTTGGTAAAATGTATCAAGACACAGAAATTTCCAGCTAAATTATTAGGTACTGTATAAGTCGTCATATCTGGAACATAAACCACTTAACTGTGTGTCGTTCATTCAGCAGTCATCTGTAGATAAAGGAGTTCAAAAACATCCATAAGATTTCTTTCCATTGTACCTCCCATTGCCGTATGTGCTTCCTTTCCCTTCCCTTCCAGCATAGAGATGTCAGAATCTAAGGAAGTGGGGCAATAAGGGGGAAGGGGCAATGCTTGGAGGCATCAGAGGCACTGCACCTGGCAGCAGAGAAAGCCCATTAATGTTGGTGTAGCAATCTATAACATTCATTCATGAAATCATCATTTATTCTTTTATAGTATTATGAGATTTAACTTAAGTAGAATTTGGTTGTTTAATAGTAATAATAATAATAGCTATCCACTTATTAAAGGTCCATATTATTTGTAATAGGTATTTTACTTTTATTATGTAATAGTATATTTATAATAATTTTGGAGAATGGAGAGGAAAGTAAATTAATATTTTGTGAGTAGCTACTGCATCAGGCAGTATCCTTGCCCCTTTAAATATGTTACTTGATTTAATACGTATGTGAATATCTTTGAGAGGTAAAAAAATTGAATCTGAAGTGCACATTACTAGTAAATATAAGTGTAAGGAATGGAATAATTATACGGTTTTAAAACTCACACTTGTTTAAACGTATTATGTTGTATATAACAATATAATGTACATTAATTAAATAAAGGAAACAGATCCATCTTGTCCATCAGAAAGTGATGTCCATTTAGTTCAAAATATGTATTAAGTACCTTCTGACTACAAAATAATTTTCCCAAGTTGTTGTGGGAGGTTAAAGATTTAATTTATGGTTCCTATTCTTTTTTTACTTAGAAGATTATTAGGGAGATAAGACAAAAATATGAATATCCTTAATATTAGATACTTTAAGTCCTTAAAAGTAAAGATAGTAAATTCTCTAGGATTTGAATGCAAGAGATGGGGGCACCTGGGTGCCTCTGTCAGTCAAGCATCTGCCTTCAGCTCAGGTCATTATCCCAGCACCCTGGGATTGAGCACCCACATCCGGCTTCCTGCTCAGTGGTTAGTCTGCTTGTCCCTGTGCTGCTCCCCTGCTTGTGCTCCCTCTCACACTCTCTATCTCTCTGTCAAATAAATAAATAAAGTCTTTAAAAATGCAAGAGATTTTTTTTTTCACTATTATGAGGAAAGGGAAGTTTGATCTGGGTTCATAGTTAATCCAAGCGTTTCTTTCACAGCATCACTTAGTTTAGAACAAATTTCAAAGTTCTGGAAACATTGGGGAAGTTTCTCACAGTATATGAACCACAAAGTAAGTATCACAACCCTCTCCTAAGACTTCTCTACATTAAGTGACAATTATAGTTAAATACTAAGACACCATTTTCCCACTGATTAATAAGTCACTAATTTAAAGTACATAATCATGCATTTGACTCCAGATGTTTTAGTCATCCATCATTCTCAGAGATTTTTGTTTTTACTTCTTTTCAGGTGTTCAGCTCTTTCATTAATGTGAGATATATTTAAATCTATAATATGTAAATGTTCACTAAGTATTAGTTGCAATGGACAGCTGGCATTGAGCAACATATTCTGAGATTGAGATTTGTGTATCAGGCTTTTGGGGGTAATGTCTCAAGAATAACTCTTTGTGAAGCCTAGCTGGGTGGAGGGAGAAGATGAACTATAATGCAGTCTCAGTGAAGGTTTCAGCCCAGTCTCATGGAGATCTTTGGAATGGAGATTACCTTCCGGGACTAACCTGAGAGTTGGGGTTCTCTTCATGGCGAGAGCAATGAGTATCGTAATTCTGAAGAGATTGGAGTATCTCACTATAGCACCCAGTACAACTGTGAATGGCTTTAATTTAATACATGAATTCCTGAGAAACATTTTAAATTTAATTTTGTTAAACTTTAATAAATACTATATTTCTCCAATACTGTGCCTTTTTTGCTATATTAATGTTTCTGAGATGAGGATATGTCTTAATATGTATTTAGTTTCTTTTTCTAAAAATATTTAGAAACAGTATGATACTTTATAAAAGAGTCAATTATAAAATGGAGAAAATAGAGTATGTACCAAATAGTGAAATTTTAGGTAATACCTCAAACCCTTAGAACTATACCTGGCTTTAGAGTATCATTCTGCTTTGATCCCTTCAAAGTAGATTGAGTATGTGACTGACATTCTACCTATGTATTCATGGAGAGATCTTTTGGTAGAGTTTTGCTTTGTGGTCTTTCTGAACATCCTAGGCAACTGACTTTTATTTATGTTGATTCGAATCCTAGCAAGCTATCCTGGGATAGTTATTTATTTTATGTTAAATATATACCTTGTCAGCTACAACTATCCACAGTCTTTTTGTAGACTTCTACATCTTCATTGATCTTCTCATGGTACCTTTTTTTACTATCATGTTTCCTTCACCCCAATTACCAAATATAATCAGGTACCCTTGGAACTTCCCAGGATAGTAGATACTTCTCTAGAGGTCATTTCTTTAATTGAAAGGAATGTCTTGAAATAGAAGTAGTAGCGTTAACAATTTTTAACAAAATTCATAAAAAAATTCTATAAAATCAAGTTGGTTGACAAAGAAGTCTCTTTAAAGCCACAGAGTAGGAAACCACATTTGCAAAATATCTGTGTAAGAGTGTTTTTTAAGTTAAAGTTGCAATGTATTCCTCACATAGAATCAAATTAAAATAATGTAACAAATCTGGAATCAACAACTGTTTTTCTAAAGTTCAATTTTTTTAAGGATTTTTCTTTTTATTTGAAAGATAGAGAGCACAAGTGGCGGTAGCAGCAAAAGGAAAGGGAGAAGCAAAATGTCCACTGTACAGGGAGCTTGACAAGGAGCTTGATTCTAGGACCCCGAGATCATGACCCAAGCTGAAGGCAGATGTTTAACCAATTGAACCACCCAGATGCCCCTTAAATTTAATTTTCTAACTTTTCAGACAACATATTTTTTGGATCATATATATCGGTGTATGGTATGTGTGTACACACACACACACACACACACACACACACACACACATACACACATACACATACACCAACCTTGGGGAACAAAAGATACTGTGATCCCTACATATTCTTGCTCCAACTGAATGTTATTAGATGCTTACATAAGAAATTGTAACAGCATGAAGAGTGCAGTAAAGGGTTAACTCCATTTCTATAATCTACAAAAGGACAATTTTTACTTCTTCCAACAGAAACCGATGACTAAATTACTAATAGCATGACATTTCACACTTTCTTTCAAGTTCTAGTGTCAAGTAATCATACAATATCACTCACATACATTTTTAAATATATATTTCTAAGTATTTATGTACCCATCCCTATATATCAAATGGCTTTGGGGTTTTGGCCTATGTTAAAAAGAAAAACAAAAATGACTGGGATCTTATGTGGTTGTTCTGATTCATCTCACTATGCTGAAGTCTATGGAGAATGAATGAGTCAATGCAAGACATAACTGGCTGATTTTAGGTAGCCAGGTTGAGATTTGTGTATGCCTTGAGTGGATTTGTATTAGAAGAAGCTTTGGTTCTAGGGTTTACATCTGAATGCAAGTGTCTGGTATGTCACAATAAGTTACAGTTAATACGGAAGTTATGCCAGTCCGATGGATTGTCATAGGATCTCAAATGCTCGCAATCACATAAGCAACAGCATGAACTTTAAGACTCAGAGAAATGGCAAAAAAAAAAAAAGTAATTTCTGGAGAGGGCAGAAAAATATAAGTTAAAAAAATCCATGAAATATTTATGGGTTTTACACATATCATTCTAATAAGAATTCAAATATTGTGAATGTTTTCTACTCATACAGTACTGACATTTACCAAATAGAATTCTGTTATTTGACCTCCTTCTGTAAACATTGACATTGCACTCACATTTATAATAGATTTCTGTCTGTTTTACCACAGTTGAATGTTTCCCCCTGGAATGTTATTAGTTATTATGGCTGAAAATGCACCTGCACCAGCTGTGCTGCTAAGCATAAAGAAGGCACCAGCCAAAATCCCGGAGTCTCTTAACAGACCTTTGCTGCATTACTGCCATGGATCCAACATTCATCCTAAACAGCAGGGAAGAAAACTTCTTCCAACACTTCATTTCCATAGAAATGAGGATCTGATTTCTACTCTTGCTTTCCCTCATGGTAGTATCTACTGTTCCCTCCCTTGCATCCTAAAACTTTATCATTTATCCAGTAGCTGTAGATGGTCTCATGTTGTTTTAGTAAAAACTATTATAAAAAGTAGATGAAGTCAATTGAATCATAGAAACATGGAAATGTAAAGAAAAAGATCGATAAAGCAAGTTTATTTAAAGAAGAAAAGCACAAAGGGAACAGGAAAAAGCAAAATCTTGGTCTATTTTTTCACAACTATTGAACCATTAACACAAATTCCATTACTGAGATATACTCTGAAATCAGAAACATCTTCCAAATAAATTTCCTATTTAGATTCAACTCTTAGTAGTTATATTTTTAATAATCTTGTGGGTAGTGAAGATGGGAATAGGAGTCAGGTCAATTTAGAGTAAAATGCTAAGAACAATGTATGCAATAGTGCAAGCTATAGAAACTAGTAAAACATTCACCCAAAATATTAATTTAAATCATCTGTCATAGGTATTGTCTCACTGAATCAATAAAGACATTTATAGACCCTAACAGGTTTTTATTATACTATCAACTGGCCTATTTTTAAATATAGTAGTTCAAAGTGATTATTTTTGATGTTATGCATCAAGTAGTCAGTTTTATTGTATTTATTTTTTAGTTAGTTGCTCTGAAAACATGGATCGGTCTTATGTGATAGGCCCAATCTTGACATCATTGACATTTATGTAGGTTAGGTGAAAATGAGAACTCTTATTTTTTCTGATGATCTGGAATAATTTTTGTTGTTGTTATTTGTTGGAAGGGGTCATCAGAGAACGTTATTGCTGATTTACTCTCAGCAATCGAGAACTGGAGGGGAATTGGAGGATCTTCACTCCCTCTCCCATTGTTGTGTGTTCTACTTCCCTTCTGGAACTAGAAGTCTCTCAAGGACACAACCCCGAGATAGTAATGTGCTGTTGAGCCCACCTGGAGTGTATACAAGATTAAACTCAGTTCTGGCCTCTGTATATACGATTAAGCATCTGGCTGCTGGGTGAAGAGACCTACTCATCTTGTGGCCACACAAGACAAGCCTCATGTGTAACTTTCTTTGTTTATTAAACTAGCCACCTGCCAATCTGGAGGGGCCTGCCTTTTTTTTTAGTCTCCTTGCACTTATTATATGGGGTCAGTTTCAGATTTTATCTGGGAAATTCCTGACTTTGCAAAACAATGTTACTTTTGCTCCCAAAATTATAAGTTTTCTCATTTGGTTTTGTTTGTATTGCCTCCAAATAATAAATTCATGACTACTTGAAAATCAGTGACAATAAATACATAGATATTAGGTTTTGGTCAAAAGCTGAATTAATTAATGTTATTTATTCAATGATTTTCCTCCAGCTAATAAGCTTTAAACACTATGCTTAGGGGTCACATTGGGCACTGGAGAAATAATCCTTATTCTTAAGAAATTTCAAACACAGATAATCAAAAATGTATTTCTAATTTATTCTCATACATGGTAAAATGTGCATACATTTTGTTTGTCAACTAAAGCTCTGTGATTGGAAGGAACAAAATTCCATTAGATAAAATAGCATAGGTAGCAGAGGCCCAGGTATAGTTTGTCTTTAGGGAAATGTAATAATGGTAACTAAATAATAAGAATATTTTATTTCCATTCTTATAACAGTTTTCTATACCACATTATAAAACTTACACCTAGAATTCTGAAAAGATTTGTAAAAACTAAAGTAAATGAGGGACTAATGTGTATGTGTGTGCATGTGTTTTCTCTGATGCTGTTTTAAAAGAAATGGAAACAAACAAAACCCTAAAACTTATTTTCCTAAAATTATCTCAGAAGCCCTTTTGCCCTCACAACATCAAAATCAAGACCTAGTGACTCCTTTTTCCTCCAGATATTTTCAACACTGGAAGCTTCCCACTCCCTAGATTTTCTGCTTCTCTTAGTTAATGCTTCTGTTTGAAAGAAAAATCATGTTACCATAAAAAGAGCACCTGCTTTGGAGGTAGGCAGGGATGGGTCACATGATGCCCAGGCACTAATTAAATTGTGTAACTCTAGTCAAATTTAATTAAAACTCTAAACTTCAATTTTTTTTATTTGTACAAAGAGAATGAAACTATCATACACAGTTGTAAGAATTAAGAATGTTGTAAAGTGCTTTCCAAACATAGGGATGTATAAATTCTTACTATCATGGTGCTTATTTGCCTTAATTTTATTTCAATAAACTAAGTTTGTAAAAAAAAAAAAAAAAAAAAACTAACTTTGTTTTTGTTGTTGTTCTGTTTTGTTTTTGTTTTTTTTAAGATTTTATTTATTTGAGAGAGAGTGAGAAAGCGCACTAGCTGGGAATGGAGAGGAGAGGGAGAAGGAGAAGCAGACTCCCCTCTGGGCAGGGAGCCAGATGTGAGGCTCGATCCTGGGACCCTGGGATCATAACCTGAGCTGAAGTCAGACGCTTAACCAACTGAGCCACCCAGGCGACCCTAATGAATTAATTTTGAAAGATGTTGGTCCACCTAATATCTTCTGCATAGAGATTTAGACTCCACTTGGACTGTCTATGCAATTGTGAAAGTATACTTTATTATATGTTAAATACATAGTCATTTGAGATATAAAAATGAGAATAGTAGAAACAAAAGATAACAACTGGGTGTAATATTCCCATGACTCAGTAAGTGCAACACCTAAACAAATTTTGATCAAATGTAGAAAAAAAGAATCAGAACAAGAAAGAGAAAAAAAATAGTTTGTCTTCATCCATTAATTTCTTTATCAACTATTAAGCAAACTCAAAGCAATTCTCCGCATTAGATTCTTATAAAGGAAAATGTGAAGAAAGAAAAATTATGATGACTACAGCTTTTGACAGAGGTAGGACTTCATATCTTCTGGATATGTAACAAGAACTAACTGTATGAATATAATTCAACATAATATAGTTGCAATTAAAATTCTGCCAACTATTATGGTCTTGGGAAAAGCAACCGATCATTGAATAAGAATTAAATTATTCTTAAATAATTTTATGTGTGGCACAGCAGTTGCTGCAGTCACTTTATTAATCAATGCATTCCCATGTCAAAGTACCATTCTTGTTACCTAAAAACTGCTGTGGAAATAAGTAGTTTCATGCTGCTCATAGCAGCAGAGGCAAAAAATTAGAAAATAATGATACCAAATCTAGATGGCTAAGGTTGATAAATGTGCCATATGGTATGTTTAGTTATCTTTAAAAATGTATTGTATTAACTAAACAATTCATTCAATCAACAGCAGAATTGGATCCCTGAACTAAAAAGAAAAATTTCAAAGTCCAAAAAATTAATCTGAATAAAATGAAAACCTTGTACCCATCTTCTTTTTTTCTCATAATGATAACTATTTTCATAAAGACTAGACCAAATATAATAGGAAAGCCTGTCGTTAGGGACAAATCAGACCGGATTTCCACAAACTAGTTGAATTTCCTATTCCATAACTTAAAGAATATTATGCCCTCAACTATTGCTTTAAGAATCAAATCTCTGAGAAGAAAAAAATTAGTTCTGTGAGTTTTCTTTCAGAATTTTCATTGCAATTACAATGAAATTATACATAGATCTATTTTGTACAAAAAATAATAGTTCACTAAATAGAATTACAACACACTTTTTGCCATAGCATTAATTTTCAAATTAGTTTGTCAGTGAAAATATCATATGCCAGTCCGTTTGCCATTAAAACAGCAAAAGAGCAACAACAGAATAACTGACTTGTTTGAAGCATTTACTGTGACAAATATCATACAAATAACTATAAAATTTCAAATTCTCCTGAATACTCACAATAACATTAAAATAGGCATAATTATTACATATATGCAGTAAATGAGAAAATTAAAGATAGGAGAAGTAATCTACTCCATATCACAATCATTAGGTGATGGAGTAAGAATTCAAACTTGCATCTGTACTGAATAAAGTACACAGTATTTAGTTCAGGAGAAGAGAACTATATAAAAAGCTTCCAGTGTTCTATACCTTGATTTTTCTATTCATTTAAGTGATATGTTATAGGGGTACCTGAGTGTCTCGGTGGGTTAAGCTTCTGCCTTCGGCTCAGGTCATGATCCCAGTGTCCTGGGATCGAGCACCACATTGGGCTTTCTGCTTAGCAGGGAGCCTGCTTCCCTCCTCTGTCTGCCTACTTGTGATTTCTCTCTGTGTCAAATAAATAAATAAAAACTTCAAAAAAAAGTGATATGTTATATAGTAAAACAAACTACATAATACATACAGTCAAATCAATTCATGTAGTTTAAGGCAGAAGATAAAAGGAACTGGAGTCTGAACAACATCCTAAAACATGGATTCTAAATCTATCCATAGCATTGCATAACTCAAAGGATCATGATTTTGAAATATTCAGGACTGATTTCTTATTTATGAAATAGGAGGCTTAGACTCGTTGATATATAAGGTCTCAGATCAAAGATTCTGTTTTATTATTTTCTCAGAATTGTCAAAGAAAGAGCGCCCAATATGGCCATGAAATGGGTTAGATGAAGTGGTCTTGTAACTCATGAAATGGGGGGATTATTGAAGGATTTTCTCTAAATAATAGCATAGGTATTAATATCTATTAATAATAAAACATTATTAAAAGATAACTGACTGGAGAGTCAAATGACAGAAGTAGAATTAGCAACACTTGATTTTGAATGATAGAGCAAAGGAAGAGAAGTACCTTGGCTAGAACAATTTGGTGAATAGAAGCAACATTTACTGAAAGGGTGAACATTGAGTGAGGTGGTAAGTTTGGGAGGGACAAACTTGGGTTTTGTCTTGGACACGTGTTATATGATGAGTTAACTACTGTATTATGCACTACATTGTGATAATTAATAAGAATATTCTTGAGGCTTTAAAATACATGACCAAATTACCTTTTAAAGAGCATGTATAGTGTATCATGCCCACTGTCATTGGATGAGAATTCTTATTTTTCTACATTATTGCCAGGTGTGTGTATTTATTACATACAAACCTCTTTGCCAATTTTATAGGTTAAAACAAAAGGACAGCTTTCAGGGAAGAAGCATAATAGAAGATTGCTTTAGGAAGCTTAATCTGTGGTGTAAATTTTATCTGAAGATGTCATAATTGGTTATAAATGGGTGAAATAGTTCATAGAACTTACAAATTGTGAGGGTGACAAATGTTGTTTGGGTTGTAAGACACAGAAGCTTCAATTTTTGATTTGGCAAAATTACCTGTCCGTGCAAGTACTAGTGAGTTGATGTATTAGTATTAGTTATCATTTGCTGCATAACAAATTACCAAAAGCGTAGAGGCATAAAATAACACTTATTATCTCATAATACCAACACATCAGGAATCTAAGTATGACTTGGTTGGAACCTGGGCTTGGGGTCTTACAAGACTGGAATCAAAGCATCAGCTGGGCTGGGTTTTTTTTTTGTTTTGTTTTGTTTTGTTTTGTTTTGTTTTGTTTTTGTTTTGTTTTGTTTTCTCTGGAGCTCAGTGTCCTCTTTCAAGCTCAATAGTTGTTGGCTGAATTTAATTTTTCATCATTGAAGAACTGAGGTCCTTTTTTTTTTTTTTTTTTTTTTTGTCTGTAAGCCAAGTGTGCCCTCAGCTACCAGCAGCTATATTCAGTTCTTTGCTATATGGCCTTGTCAACAACATGCAACTTACTTCTTCAAGGCCAATAAGAAAATCTTACCTTACTATGATCAGTCGTGTATGATGTAACCTAATCTAGGGAGTGATTATCCTATCACCTTCTCATTCTCTACTGCTTAGAAACAATGTACACACTTTGGCCCCTCTTAAAGGGAGGAGATTATACCTGGACTTGATTCATTAAAGTCACTCCTGGGTATATTTATCACACCTAACCTTCAGGTTACCGAGTGTATTGTTTAAAATCATTCGATGTTTTGGTTAGGATATATGTGGCTACAGGTGTCAAATTTCATTTCTGAAAATAAAAATTTGAGGGTTATCACCTCACAATGGAAGAGGAATAATCATAAGACAATTCCAACAATGATGTTGCAGCTTAATGAAGTAGCTAATGATGATAGTGGTTATTATCTCTCCTCTACACCTTCCACAGCTTGCCTGCTGTCTCTCTCCTGCTGGTCACAGATTGGACTCAATCAGTTCCATGCCTCATGTATAGACATCAAGGAATGAACTGTCAGAATAGCTTTCATTCACTTAATAAGGGGAAATTTTGTCAGACTTCTTTGATCCCATTGGCTAGTATTGGTTATATAAGTAGCTCTAGAAACAAGGGTGTCTGGAAGTATGTGGCATTTTCAAATTCTAAAGTTTTAGAAAGAGATCTTCCATCAAAGATGGAGCAGGAGAGTATGGTTGTTGGGTGTAGCAACAGACATTGCCTTCATAGTATTAAAAATCAATTTTTAATTAAAAATAACACATTTAGGGGTGCCTGGGTGGCTCAGTGGGTTAAGCCGCTGCCTTCGGCTCAGGTCATGATCTCAGGGTCCTGGGATCGAGCCCCGCATCGGGCTCTCTGCTCAGCAGGGAACCTGCTTCCTCCTCTCTCTCTAACTGCCTCTCTGCCTGCTTGTGATCTCTCTCTGTCAAATAAATAAATAAAATCTTTAAAAAAAAAAAATAACACATTTAATTCAAAGTCCCTATTTAGATATATATAGTATATACAGAACCTGTAGGATACACTACCCTCTTCCTAAAAGACTCAAATTTTCATCCTGTCAATAAGAAGCATCTGTTTTATTTCAGTTTCAGCTTTGACTCTAGCTGAGAAATCTGTTTCTAATCTTGGACGTAATGGATCCTCTGAGAGAAAGGAAATACCAGTGAGATATTTCCCACCCTTCTCACTCCAAACTCACTGGAAACAAATTGTTGTCCTCAAGACTTCAAAGAGCCTCACAATTAGAAACCCTGATAAACAACTATGTTTCAGATCTCCTTTCAATATGTTCCATACAATATGTCCGTTTACATTTACCATCGAAGTAAGGCTTTGCATGCAAGACAACAGCATGTGCTTGTTAAAACGATGCCTTGGCTCAGGTCAGACGGAACTCCCTCCTATTATTCCGACTTAAAAGAAAAATGTCATTTGAAATCCCAAGATAAGGCAACAAATTGGCCATAATTCAACAGTGTCTATGGTTTCATATGACATTTGGCACATTTAAACTCCTCAAACAAAATTGGAGTTTCAAATTACTTGACTATCTTCCTGCATCATGAAAATTGCTCCAAAAGACTTTGAGGCATTAATACATTTAGGATTGAATTACAGGCTTTCTGTAAACAAGTAATTTCCCTAAGTATTTAATAAAGTTTTGTGTCTTCATTTATTGTACTGTTGTTGATAGATGGCAAAGAAAATACAAGTATGTCAAATGATTTTTTTTTTTCTAGCAATTGAATGTTTCAGAAATTCTTCTCTTTCTTTGCAGTATGAATTACAAACTACCAGGGGCACCTGGGTGGCTCAGTGGGTTAAAGCATCTGCCTTCGGCTCAGGTCCTGATCCCAGGGTGCTGGGATCAAGCCCCACATCTGGCTCTCTGGTCAGCAGGGAGCCTGCTTCCCTTCTTCTCTCTCTGCCGGCCTCTCTGCGTACCTGTGATCTCTGTCTGTCAAATAAATAAATAAAATCTTTGGAAAAAAAAAAAAGAATTACAAACTACTATTCCTTGTTTTCATTGACAAATAATTGTTTCCCAGATGTGACAAGAAAACAAAAATTATAAAATAGGATTTAGATCATTAAATAATTAAAATAACATAACTAAAAATAACGACTGTAGATAAGTGTGGTAACTGTTACACAAAGTTAATACATGTTTTATCTTAGATACAAAGTGGAGGAAATATGCTTTTATTCATCAACAAATACTTCTATATCACATACTATTTATTCCAGGCTTATCACATAGTAATGCTCTTGTTTTTGTTGTAGTGATTGCTATTTTAATCTAAAATGACTCTGGATGTTTCCTGAAGACTTATTATTATAGAATTTCAAATTAATTTAAAGTCTCTACTTAGTTAGATAACATGAAAATACTATTAAATATAAAATAAAAATCACATAACAGGATAAATTTGTATACACATTCTATGTTTTAGACATGTAAGCTATGACAACTCTTTAATTTCTAGAACAACTGTAATATCTCCCATGCCACTACTTAGATTGTTCCAGCTAAAGTTGGTGACCTATTCACCTCAAGAAGGAAGAGTACTTCAGTTGTGCTCTACTAACACCATTTTTTAATGATGTATTATAATTCATTCCTATTTTATCTATTCATAAGCAGCTTGAGGATAAGATGTAAGCCTCTCTATTTCCTAAAGCCTCTGTCAAATCATTAATGTTAAATGATGTATAATGACTACACGAATCATTAAATTATACATTGAATAAGTTGTAAATACTTTTCTACGGGCAATGATTTCCTAATACCAAAGACAATTTATAGTTATAATGATGGACTTCAGTTCAATGATGGACAAAATACACATGATCTAATAGCTGTATTTTTATACTACATCTTCAGGTGATACTAGTTTTATGCGGGTTTCTTGAGAATGAATGTGGGTCAAGGTAAAAGGAATGATGCTATCTTAACTAACAATGGTTGCCTCTTACATGTCAGAAACCCTCTACATATTATCTCAGTTAGTCAATATAATAGCAGTGAGGTGTTATTTTTGTCTTCATTGTGCAGATGATAAAGCCTGCCCAAGTTCCCACAACCAGCAAGCAACATAGGGATTTAAAGCCAGGAAGCTTGGTATCAGATATCCTAGGCTAAACCATAATTTGATAAGAAAAATTTGTAAAAATGATAAAGTTCAGGTAGGAAAATGGAAATTTGGAGCAGAAATGAAATGCTTACAAATAATTCCTCAAATCCAAAGATTCTATCAAATCTAGTTCTAGAATTTTAATTGAGGTCCCAAATGAATTTAGAAGCTTAGGAGAGGCTTAATGAGAACACCGGATTCACCTCTTGTTTTCCTAAAACAAGAGAAGAGAGAGTCAGGATAGACTTTTTTAAGGTCATAAAAGGGAAGGGTCAAATAGGTAATAACCGATCTATCTCTTTCAAGTTCTGAATTAGACACAAATATTTTGATCAAAATATCAGCTTTACTATTATAAATAGCTGAGTGGAGGTCATGGCTTTTGATCTGTAAGTAAAGTACTTACTAATACTGCTATTGAAATAGACAACTTTACTGCCATCCTCTCTCCCTGCCCCTTTTCAGGGGCTCAGTAGGATTGAGGGTGTTAGTCAATTACTCAGTTTATGTCAGAAGAAAAAGCAAACTAGATGTCATTCTCCCTTCAGGCAGACAGAAAAAAGTGAAGCATAGACAGGTCTGAATCAGGATGCTCCGTCCTTCCTAATTCACTTAAAAAGCAAGTCACTCCACCCTTGAGTAAGAGTGACCGGCAGAGAGCAGATGGGGTGGGTCTAGGTGAATTTCCCCAAGATGGTAACTTGGGGAAATAGTCTGGGAAATAGAGGGTTTCCCTCATAAAACTAAGCCTCTGGAAATGAAACTGGCTGGGGGAGGTGGGAGAGACTAACCTACCAGTTAGGCTAAGAGATGTCTGTGTAACACAATCCCCATCATTCAAAAGATCTGAAAAGAAGTGGATGGCATCAAAAGGCTAGTCAAAATCCTTGAATTAGGAATAGAATGAGTAAGACTAGGATACAAAGAAACTCTAAGGAAACTATTCCAGGAGATGGGAAAGTATTAAAAAAAATAATTTGATAAAATTAATAAATAATCCCAACGTAAAAAGAAAAAGAAAACTAACCAACAGGGTTTGTTGAACTGTTACAACTGCACTTCCTGAGGGGATCATGACATATTCCTAAATTTTCTGTAATTCAAATCAGTATCAAGAACATTATCAAAAAATGTATTCTTTAAAATCAAAGATCTTGAGAAATTTTGGTATTGGAAACGATATCAGGAACACAAAGATCTCAAAATAATATCTTTAAGTTGGGACAGATCAGATTCTGAGACAGCCTTGCTTGGAAGGAAGAGCCCACCAGAATTTTTTTCCAGCCTCCCCTAGAACCAATTAGAACATTTTGCCAATTCTTTAAGAACCAATCAAAATAGTCTGTATAGGCAATATAACACGAATATAACATGCGCAGACACTATTCAGAGAAACTGCTTCTGAATATAGGTTTTTCCCTGTGCTCAAAGAATTTAGTAATTTAAGCTTTTTCATCCATTTAGTCTCATTATGGTACCAACAGATTACATAGGAGACCTTCTAGTCAGATGAGTTCTATTTTTAATCACAAAAGTAATTGATAATCATTACAAAATAATTAGAATGACAAAAGGAAAAGTTAACTCTTTGAGTGCTTATCTTGTGCTTCTGTTTTACATATTTTAACCAATTTAATCCTTAGAACAACTAAAGCAGGTACTATTACTATGACCATTTTAATGCAAAAAATGAACCACTGAGATTCACACATCTTCTAATTTGTGAAACCTAGATTTCGAAGTCAGTTTAACATCTAATAATAGCTCTCAAAAACTAATACCATCATAAATTCCATGATATAGATATAACTATTTAGAATTTGTTTTAAAGGGGGTGCCTGGGTGACTCTGTCCTTAAGCATCTGCCTTCAGCTTGGAGCATGATCCCAGGGTGCTGGGATTGAGCCCCAAATGGGGCTCCCTGCTGGGCTGGAGGCCTGTTTCTTTTCCCTTTGATGTGAAATGTTAACAATTCTTGTAATTGAAATTTGACATATATTAAGTAGTACTAGGTATGTTTAGTTCTATTCATCTCATTCATCAGTCATTTGTCTATACAGAAGTATCACACATAGTTATCAATTACCTTCCCCGCCCCCCCAGGAATAATGCAATGGTCTAAAGATATAGTAGTGGTTGATTAGTTATGTGCCATGACTGGAGTTTTCAGGCTTTTAGGGAAGACTTATACTTCAAATAAGCCACAACAAAAACAATGTGCTAGAAATGAAATATAAGGGGTGTTGTTCCTACCAAAGACAGGGGAGTAACAATTTGCAGAGTCAAGGCAAGTTTCCATGAGGAAATGATGTTGAAGTTCTTGCATGGGACATCAGTATACCTTAGTCAGGAAAGGAATTAGGAAAATCAAATTTAGAAAAGAAAAAAAATTACTTGCATATTAATTTGTCTTTTATCTTCTCAAAGTAGAGTGTAAGCTCCAAAGGGCAGTGTTGTTTTATTCTTAAGTGTGTGCCTAGCATAGAAGGAAGAAGTGGAAGAAGAGACCTAGGAAGAGACAGAAGAGGAAGAGGCACAGGGAGAGGATAAGAAGGAAAATGCCATCCTTGAAAGATGAAAGACAAGCAAGAACATTTTTTTTTTTGGTAGAATTTAGATGAATCTACTGTGTCTAGAGCACAAGAAACAAGAAGAGAGGCAGATTATGAAGGGTTTTAAAGTCCATCTTAAAGAATGAATTTAATTCTAATATCACTGAGAAAACACTGAGAAATATGAAAAAGGGAAATGATATTCAGGGTTTTTTCTCTTCAAAACATCATTCTAGGGGTACCTGGGCTACTCTGTCTGTTAACTGTCCAACTCTTGGTTTCAGCTCAGATCAAGATCTCAGGGTCGATATTTCAGGTTTGTGAGATCAAGCCCCATGTCAGGCTCTGCACTGAGCGCAGAATCTGTTTAAGACTTTCTCTCCCTTTCCCTCTGCCATTCCTCACCCCCTAAAATAAGTAAATGAATCAAAAAAAAGAAAGGAAGGGAGGAAGAAAGAAGAGAAGGAAGGAAGGAAGACAGGCAGGTAGAAGAAAGGAAAGAAAGAAGAGAAAGGAATTCTAGGGAGGAAGAGAAATATGAAAAAAAGTAGTGTTTAAGTTAATCAGCTTTTCCAGAAAGCAAAAATATGAATGATCAGGTGGAATTATAAAGAAACCAATTTGTAAGGAAATAACTTACTTAACATAAAAATTAAATCTATAAAATCTCACCAAAAAATAAGCTATTAGTATATCTATGTGGATGAGGGTAGATATCTTTCTTTTGGAATATGGTCAGGAGCTGATGAGCATCAAAAACTTTCTATATTTTCAACAAAATTTACAAAATCCCATCAATGATATGGAGTATGCAAAAAGAATATATATCAAACTGTGATTCCATAGTTGTCAGCACATGATTGACTGTATGTATGTTTTATGGGCTCATTAAAAATTGGGTGTTCTACTCAAGGTAAATGCTAAAAATAACAGTTTAGTATACTAAAGTTACATTTAGTTTAGTGTACTATAAAGTATTTGATTTTTTAACAAAAATCACATTAAGTCACAATTTAAGACATATTTGTTCCACTAGAGGGATTGTATATCTAAGAACCTGGTATCAAAAGAATATTCAGGGGTGCCTAGGTGGCTCAGTGGGTTAAAGCCTCTGCCTTCAGCTCAGGTCATGATATCAGGGTCCTGGGATCAAGCCCCGCAACAGGCTCTCTGCTCCACGGGAAGCCTGCTTCCTCCTCTCTCTGCCTGCCTCTCTGCCTACTTGTAATCCCTCTCTCTCTGTGTCAAATAAATAAAATCTTTAAAAAAATATATTCATTCACATCATTACTTGAAGTACTGGGATCAGAATATCTTGAATGATATCTTATTACTCAGAGTCCACATTTTATGATTTAAGGACTTGCTACTTCAAACTCTCAAAATAAATAACCAAAAAGAAAGCTTTTAAGGTACAAAGGAACTCTAGCCTCTCTTTGATCTGTTTCTTTTTCATGGAAAGGGACGAGTTAAATCTCCAGAAAACAAGCAACAAAAACTTTACCTCATCAATTGGTATTGTGATGAATTAATTTTATTAATAATGCCAAAAGTAACCAGACTTTTAACTTTCAGGTTTGTATTAGTCATTGGGCTGACCTCTATGTATGAAAAAATTCAGGTGTCATCACAGCCACTCTCAGGGATAGGATGAAGAAGTGGAAGTACAGAACACTGAGCCACTAGTCCAAGGTCACACAGCAAGGATTTGAGCTCAGAAGGTGTGGTTATGGGATCTTTATTTAGAATGTATTCTTTAATTATTTTAAAGGAATAATTAAATATTGCATGTCAAATTGTAGAGTACAAAGCAGATACAGTAAATTTAAAACAATTTATTTTGATATCTCAAATAATGAAGAAAATATTAAATAACAAAAGAAAAAATGGGGGCCAAAAATAATGGCCCCGTCTACAATAAGAAAGATTTTATTTGCTTTTTTGAAAGACTTTGGTGATAGGAAAATTTTGTCTTAGAAAGCTCCTTAGAATTTCCGTGAAAGAATTTTAAGGGGAGGTTTGAAAAACTTGTAAAACCCAGGCATTTTCTCACAAGTTGCAACAAGATATTTAAAGAAATCTTATCTCATCTAAAGCTGGATACACCACACAAAATTTAGCTCTTTGGTAACATTACATCGTTGCCATTTTCCTTGACCTTCCACCAGATGGAAAGAATCAACTCTAGTAATTTTGCTTTGGAAATCCTAATGTTTGTTGTTTTGTTAAAGAGGAAATAGCATATTGTTGTATTTCTCCAACAGTGTCCTTATTATTAAATCAATGATGCTATTTTCCATAAAAAGAGTTCCATGAAAACATAACAATCTCATAAATAAAACAGGCTTAGCTTGTCTGGTGAACTGTTTCTTACACATCAAATAGCACCAGATGCTTTAAAGGTACGGGTACTGGGCTACAATGTTATTTCAACCAGATTATTTATATCACATTCATTCTCCCAGTTCTTTCCTTGAATAAACATCATTATTTTGTTAGTCTTAGCACAATTTAAAAGGCTTCTGGTAATATAATAATGATTTTTTTCCTAAAGGAAGTTAAATATTTAAGTCAGATCCAAATCACGGAAACAGACCAGGGCTACCTAGAAGTAATGAGATTCTCTTCATCTTGTCAGACTTGACACTATGATTCATTTTATACCAATAACAGACCAGCTGCTATTGTTCAGAAAGGTGAGACAATTTACCTTTAAAGAAGTACAGATTTTTTTTTTCTTGATGAAATTCATGAGCTTGTTGCTCTTTAGCAAAATACTGTGACCGACATTACAGAGGTTCAACTGGCAACAAAACAGTGTGGGAAGAGAGCATGAATATGGGATTATTTGTTTTTATTCGTGTCAGATGAAGAACGAGAGACAGGTTGAGTGTATGCAACACACACACATATATTACCACTACCACCATCACCACCAGCATGTCTTAAAAATAATGTTGAACTATTCAGATTTAAAAGCAGAGTAACACATAAATCACAAGGGCCACAATTTGATTAGCTTTTTTTTAAAGACCATGTTTAAGATTTATAATGTTTTCTATATTTGATCTCAAAATATTTTTAATATATGCCTCACATACTCTTAGTTAAAATGATATAATCATTAAAGGATCAAGTGACTTAAACATTATTATATAAATAAATGTACAGGTATTAATAAAGTCTTCCTTTACCCTTTGCACTGTGTAATTGTACATCTGTCAAAGTTACTTTGTCTCCATAGCAGGAATATGTTATGCTCATTCTTGTAAAAATCCACTCTTGAGGGACGCCTGGGTGGCTCAGTTGGTTGAGCAGCTGCCTTCGGCTCGGGTCATGATCCCAGCGTCTTGGGATCGAGTCCCACATCGGGCTCCTTGCTCGTCAGGGAGCCTGCTTCTCCCTCTGCCTCTGCCTGCCATTCTGTCTGCCTGTGCTCATGCTCTCTCTCCCTCTCTCTCTCTGACAAATAAATAAATAAAATCTTTAAAAAAAAAAAAAATCCACTCTTGATTAGTTTTACATATGAAATTAAACCATCAAAGCTATCAAAGTATGAACAGCTTTTTGAGTAGTTTTAGCAGTATCAACCAAGAATATGAGTTAATTAACTATTGTTAGCTAATATTTGGTGAACACCTATATGCTAGGAATTGTGCTTAGTGTTTTGTTAATATTTTATGTAATCTTACCTAATAGGACTATTGTTGTGCTCATTTTATTATGAGTTATCACAATAATAAGTTATTGAGTACAAGAAAAAAAGGCATAAAGTATGTTTCTAGAACGTGTAAGTTGTATATAGTTTAAAGAGACATTAACAATGCTGAAATGTTAGAAAACCATATTTTTTTTAGTGGTGCAGCGATAGTTACTAGCTCAAAATATTTGAAGATTGTTGTGGACAGGAATGACACATTTTGAATTTTTAAGTCCTGTAAAAGCTGAGCTGAATTAGCATAACAGGTACAATTGTGTAATTAAAACAATAAAAGGAATTCCTTCCAAACTGGGCACCAAGTGTGAGAAAGCACAGAGGCTACCATCCATACTGAATGTAGTTAAAGGGAGTTCCAAAAAGGACAGAGATTATGATGGATAACATTGAAAAATAGAATTAAATAGATAAAAGAGAAACCTAATACCACTCTCTACAAAGCTGAGAGCTTTTCTTTAGATTTGATGTAAAAGACTATTGAGAATAGAGTTACCTAACAAAATTTTACCTGTCTTGAACTATTCAAATAAAAATTTAGGTTATATACCACCATTTAAAAATCCCTTGTGTGGTAAAACATAAATATTTCATTAAAATTGCCTCCACTATCTGACTCCATTAGATTCCTTGTTACAGAATATTTTTGCTAGAATTAGAAGAGGATTGGGAATGGGCTGGAATTGAGATCAGACCTCAGACACCGAAGCACCTTGTATGTCAGTGACGAAAGAAGGGATTGAGGGTACAGTGTGAGCCAAGATGGGAAAACACTGAGATGAAGCATCACTAAAGAAAATGTTTCAATACTTTCTGGGTGACACAAAACGTGAATACTCTAGGTTACTCTTAGAGAGAAGCTATAGTAACAAGAGCTACATTTCACTTCAAGACCTTAGAAGTTGAAATACAGTGTAGAAATTGGAATTCAGAGTTGGTAGCTATAATGAGAGGGATGGGGAGGAACATCTCTATTCACACACAGGTAGACTGTATTTAAGATTTCTGTATCTTTAATAAACAGTAAATTTCAGACTTCTCAACTGAACCTAAAAGATAACTAAATAGACAAATGTGTATACACAACTTCAAATACATTTCCAGTCCGTGATGTTGATTTGATTTCAAGGGTATCGTTTCTGTTTTTAAAAGATTTTTATTTATTTCTCTTCTGAGAGAGAGAGAGCATGTGTACATGAGTAAGAGGAGGTGCAGAGGGAGAAGCAGGCTCCCTACTGAGCAGGAATCCCGAAGCGAAGCTCAATCCCAGGACCCTGGGATCATGACCTGAGCTGAAGGCAGACACTTAACCGAATGAGGCACCCAGGCGCCCTTCAAGGGTATCATTCCTTAACATGAAGGTGAAATAGGCTGAAATGAACAATAGGTTAAAACTCAAAATAAAGAGGAATTCTTATTTGGAAATACTTATATAATACAAACCATCTTCTTTCAGTATTTAAAAAAAATACTTAAATTTAATACAAATTTTAATGGGACCAATAAATATACACTCAATCATTTCATTCTTTGAACATCATCCAACTTCTCTGTAGATATTGCTTATAAAAACTAAAACATGTTTTACAACATTTATTGTCTTCTTCATCTTTTTTTGAAATATCTCTTTGATCCAGATATTCCTGCAAAGAGCAAAGTAAATGTTTCAAATTATAAGTATCGAGCTCATGGCATTTTCAAAGGCTTTTGATTTGGAGAACATCTTATTCTCATTTGGCTTGGAAGAATAATCAGGGTTTCTTTAACCCCCAGTATGTGTGACCATCTTTAAATGCATTGACTACCATTCTCCTTGAGAATGTATCATATGACAGATATTTTCCATGTAATTTTTCCAAGGTATTCTCAACCCATTGAACTTTTAATATACAGTTGTCATAAATCTTATTAATTGACATAATTTGGAGGAAAAGCTCTACTAATAAAAGATTTCTAAATCTTTTTTGGAAACACCCATTTTAAATTTTGATGTTCTCATTCTAGATTATCTTCAATAAGCAAGGTATATCTATAATACATTGTTTTCAAAATGGATTTATTTTCCAAGCTCTGCAGTATGGGTACATCTTAAGCTCAGTAAGTTGAATAATATTTACAAATTAATTGATTTTCTTCTGAACTCATCTTATCTCAATGAAACAAATACAGTTTAATAAAATCATTATCACTTGTCAATAAATGACATTGGGTTTGTTCACACATGGATAGAGATGCTCAATATAGTCACAGAATACTACTTTTATAAAGCTGGTAAGTGTTTTAGTTAATGAGTTGTTAGCTTCTATAAACTAAATAATATGTGACAGCATAATTGATGAATATGATTATATTGTCCCTGTTTATTGATATTTACTAGGCTTTGGTCTTTAGCTTGGTAAAATATTCTTGTAGGCCCTCACATTTACAAGTTTCCAATAACTTATACTGGAAAAAGAATTTTAGATGTGTGGAAATGTAGATTGAGTGTGTGTCAGTGATACTAATGACTTGATTCACTACTTTTTGGACAAGGAGAGAGAGAAAGAGCAGGAGAATAAGATGGAAATGATCCTGTTGCATTCTTGTAGATTTCTCTACCCTAATGGTGCTGCACATTATTTGGCTTTAATTTCAGATTTTTCTATTTTTCAGCAGAGAAACTAAGATAATGTTTCTTTTCTTCCTTCCTAATAGCTTTAAATAACAAATTTTAATTAGCTAGAATGAGAAAAAAACTGTTGTGTAGTGGAAGGGCAGCAAGATAATATAACGATAATCTCAATTCCACCACCTACTAGCATAAGACCTGACCTCTCTGTTACCCAGTTTTTTTTTATTTGCTATAAACTGGAAATAATATTACTTAACTTACACAGTGATTGTGATAGTGTTGTGAGTACATGAACCTTTAGTTATTGTAGTAGATTTCTATGCTGTATAATAAATTACAAATTCAGGTCCTAAAAACAATACGTATCTATCATCTCACAGTTTCAATGGACCAGGATTCTGGAAATGGCTCATCTGGGTCCAGTGGTAAGTTTCACAAGGTTTGCAATCAAGATGTTGGCTTAAGCCAGGTTTTCATGTGAGGCTTTGAGTTTTCTTCCAAGCTGATGTGGTTGTTAGCAGAATTCATTTCCTTACAGCCATAGACCACATAGAAATTTGTTTCTTGAAAGCCAACTGGAGACTCTCTTTCTCCTCACAATGGACCTATTATCTCTTTCACATATTTTCACTAATTAAGTCAGGCCCACCCAGGTAAAGCTCCCTTTGATTACCTCAATCTCAACTGATTTAACACCTTAATTCCATCTGCAAAAACACTTTATAACATAACTTTTTTTTTTTTAAAGATTTTATTTATTTATTTGACAGAGACACAGTAAGAGAGGGAACACAAGCAGGGGGAGTAGGAGAGGGAGAAGCAGGCTTCCCACCAAGCAGAGAGCTGGATGCAGGGCTCAATTCTAGGAACGGTGAAATCGTGGCCTGAGCTTAAGGCAGACACTTAATGACTGAGATACCTAGGCGCTCCTCCTTATAACATAACTTATTCACATTCAAACAAGGTGATTATACAGGATGTGTACACTAAGGGATGGGAATCAGAGAGCTTTCTTAGAATTCTGTCTGCCACAGTATGTACCTAAAACCATATATTTTTTTTCTTTCCTTTCTGTATATCTGGTAAGATTGCACTTACCTTCCTTTTTGGAGTTGAAGCTAGGTGTTAACTATTTTAATCTCTTTAGCTGGCAAAATGGGAGGAGAAGTGATATGCGTCATATGCACAGAGAAACTTTACTAATCAATGGAAAGATGGTGGTGATGAGGCATCTGTCAGCCTGTGTCCCCAAGTGACTATAATATGAAGACACTCTGCTCACCAAATACGGACAGATAATGTGACCAAAAAAGTATTAAAGTATTAAGCCACTGAGATTTGGGGAATTGTCTTTTACTGTAATACAACTATTCTATTAGACTATATAAGTCACCATCATCTGGCACATAATAAGCATTTAGCACATGCAAATTTCATGTTATATGTGCCTCAAATGTAGGTACAGTCAACCTATATTCAAAGACTGGTGTTCCAATTTATCACGTTTTCATGAACTGACCAAAAATAAGACATGTATTCTTATAAAATTATTTATTCTAAGAAATGTTAAGTAAATAATTATAGTTAAAATAAAACAACAAAATCTAATCAATAATGGTAAGGAAATAATTAGTTAAAAGTCATTATACAGGAAAAACCTGGTCTCTAACTACATCTATCTATATATCCTGATTTGCAGTCTTATGTATTTCTGCACAGAAAGTCAAGACGATTGGCACCATAGGTAATTCTAGCCTTCAACCAATCAAGCTGGGAATGGGGGAGGACTAAGGACTCGTGGTATAAACCAAAATAGAGAACATAAAACGGGTGTGATCAATGGCCACACTGAATGGCACAGATGCTATGGGAGTTCAGAGTTGGCAAAGGCAGTGTGATATGGTTTTATAAAGGGAGCCTTCATGGAGAAACCGGGGATCTTGAAAGAAGTAGAAATTCAGATTAGCAGAAATGAAAAGGGCTTTTCCTGAAGATGCATTAATAAGACATTTTTAAGCCAAAGACCATCCTAATTAGAATAAATCTTATTAGATTTCACCATGGCTTTTCCTTGCAAATTTACATGTGTATGTTCAATTGCTAATTGTCTGATGTTTCTATTTATTTTTGAAATTACAAATTTGCTGTGTGTGGAAAAGATACAGCATGTGTGACTACTGTTTGAAGGATCACACATCTGTATAGTCATTTATAAAGTTGTAAACTGAAGATACATCATAGGTGTACAGATCTACCAATTTTCACAAAATGAACCCACTTTCTGCCCATTATCTGGATAAAGAAATAAATCCTACTTGGGCTTCTTGATTGTTATTACCTTTCTCACCAGGATAAAAATTATTCTCACTTCCAAAATTAAGATTAATTTTACTTAATTTTAAATTTTACATAAACCAAATCAGTATTTATTCTGCAGTCTCTTTTCTCTTGCCCAATGTTAGGTTAGTAACATGCACGTGTATTATTGCATGTGAGAGTGGTTCAGTCTTTTTGTTGCTGTTTAATATTCACTATATATATCTCGATATATCTAAATATATATATATATCTCCTAGTTTACTTATACTATTGATAGGTTTGGGGGTTCTTTCCAGTCTTTGACTATTGAAAAATATGAATATTCTCATAAATGACTTTTGAAGTGCAATTATACTCCTTTTTCTCAGGAATATGATTAGTACTAAAATTGCTAGAACATTGGGTCTATATATGGTCAGTTTTAGTAGGTAGTGTGAATTTTTCTAAGAGTTTGTACCCATTTAACCACCACAGCTGTATTTTAGAAGTCTAGCCATCCAATATCTTGATCAGTAGATAACATTATCAGTCTTTTAAAATTTTATCCCTTATTTTGTATGTATAATTTTACTCATTGTTGTTATAGATGCATTTTTGTGATGCCCAGTGACTTTGAGTTTAATTGAGATATAATTGACATGTAACATGGTGTAAGTCTAAGGTATATAACATGTTGGTTTGATACATTATATATTGCAATATGATTATCTAGGGTGCTAGTTAATAACCCCATCATGTCCCATAAATACCATTTCTTTTCTTATGGTGAGAACATATAAGATGTAATTTCTTATCACTTTTGAAACAAATTAACACAGTGGTGTTAATTATAATCACGATGCTGTGCATTAAACCTCTAAAACTTATTCATTTTCTAACTGTAAGTTTGTACCTTATTAATATATTATTTTTACCCTATTTTATAAAATACCTATTTAAGACTTTATCAACTTTTAAAAATTCAGTTTATACTTTTCTTATTGATTTGTGGGAGTTTTATATACATTGTCAATATGAGTCCTTCTTTTTAATTTATGTATTGCAAATGTATTTTCCTTTTCTGACACTTGTGTTCTCACTCTTAATGATTCTCTGTTAATGAATAGAAGTTCCTAATTCTAATGATACACAATTTGGTCATACTTTTATTTATAGTTAGTGTTTTTTGGGTGCTTATTATGCAAAAGTTTATTAATAAATACCATTAGAGCCATGCAGATATATAGTACGGCTCATTGTGGGAAAAAAAAAAAAAGAGTGAGAAAGAGAAAGTAGTACAATCTTTTTCTCCTTTATTACCTATAGCTCAAGCTATATATAAACAGACTATATTCATTTTGACCAATATTTTAGAAAAGAAGAACACTGTTTCCACAATATCCTACATATTTTATAGATGGAATACAAAAATATCTACATCATTAAATGTTAAGGAAGATCCCAGTTCTGGAAAGTGACCTCACTATAAAACAATCACCTCTCTGCTTCTGGTTTCAAGTAGAATTTTATCTTCTACTGAATAAATTCAGACTGTTGAACCACTGTTTTGCAGATCTTCTAAAAGGGGATATAAACCACTAACATTTGTCATTCCTCCACCCACTTGCAGCCCTTGGAATCATATTAAATACAGTAGCCCCAATGATTGCATAGTATGATTTGGGATTTGGGCAATACATCCAATACTGTTGTAGAATTGTCATTATGAACCACTACCTCGGGTGTTCTTTAAAGGCCAGAGGGAAATAGAGACATTTATCTCCTGCCTCAGTCTTCAATATGTTCACAATCAAGAATTTGAGGTCCTCCTTTCTCCACACTGATAAACCAGATTGTCTAAACTCTGAAATAGTGAGTTCCACAGGAATGAAGAAGTTTGTACTTTGTCATTCATAAATAAGCCCGGGAAGTAGAAAAGGACGCACCTCTAGAATCACAGAGGCAACGCTAGTGTCTACGTGGATGATAAATGCATCCCTGTTATCCTTGGTCTTAGCAATAGAAACTTCCCATCCATCTTCTGAAGTCAAAGCAGGATTGAGAAAGGAGAAGAGTGCGATTTTTCCTTAAAAAGATGGACGGATATACCCAATTCTTCAGATCCTCCCCACTCCACCATAGACTATCAGTACCTAGAAGCTCAGAAAAAGTGGAGGTGGATATAGCCCATCCAACCTTTTAAATATTTGAAGATAGCAGAACAGAAAATTGATAGATGTTGGAGATATCGACATAACTGGTTAATGCTGCAAGCTTCTCCAGTAACCTCAGCTTCTACATGAATCAAAACTTTGTCATTGGGATCTCAGTCCTTTATAATAATCGCCATTACTCATCCAGAAGACTCTAATAGGGATGATAGGTAGATACGCTTTATCATATTTGTCAATTCACATCCTTTGCTTATATCAGAGTCTGGAAAAGTCCTTTTGGTTTTGTAGGTTCGGCAAGCCAAAAATATTATATATTTGTTGATTTTTATACTTAATTTGTTGTATAAGTACTGGTGTAATGTCTTCCATTTAAATCTTGACCTATAAAGCCTAAAACATTTACTATCGGGCCCTTTAAAAAAAAGCAAAGGGTCTTCTTTAGATGTAGTCAATTCATTTGGCCATGTGTATATATACATAAAAACTAGGTTTGTGAATAATGTTTTTTTCTTTTTTCTTTTTTTTTTTTTCCATAGAGAGATGTCCCATGCCTTTATTAGTGCAGGTCATTGGATTCAGTCTATGAGTCTGTATAAAGGTGTATTTCAGTCAGCTACAGAATAGTCTGTACTCTGTCCAGAAGCACCATATGAAAAGTAGTTCTTTATATGTTTTCCAGTGTTATGGGCCATCAACAATTCATTGGATTTGATAATGGCTGTACTGTTAATTTGGACTTGCTCACTTCAAAGGTGAGCTACTCTGTCAAAAAAGCAAACTGTCCTTTCAGGTACCACCTTTCATAGAAGAGGCCATCAGAAGCAAAGCCATTCCCGTCCAGGATATTATGCTGAGTGAAATAAGTCAAACAGAGAGTCAATTATGGTTTCACTCACTTGTGGAGCATTAAGGAATAACACAGGAGACACTGGGAGATGGAGAGGAGAAGTAAGTTGGGGGAAATTGGAGGGAGAGACAGACCATGAGAGACTGTGGACTCTGAGAAACAAACTGAGGGTTTTGGAGGGGAGAAGGGTGGGGGGTTGGGTGAGCCTGGTGGTGGGTATTATGGAGGGCATGGATTGCATGGAGCACTGGGCGTGGTGCACAAACAGTGAAATTTGGAACACTGAAAAAAAATTAAATAAAATTAAAAAAAAAAAAAAGGCAAAGCCATCTCTGTGCCTCATGGATGAATAGCCATGAAGGAGGCTGAAATTTCTGGAGCCATATTTGTCCCATAATTGTAAGTGTCAAGATTTAAATGGAGATTTTCATGTCTTAATGAAGTAATTGAAATAGGACATCTTTTAAGATCAGCATGTCAGGTTGGAGATTCATGACCTCTATTTCACAGTGTGATAGTCTGTCTCCAATAGGGACTGGCAGAATTCCAGAAATTGCCCCTTGAGTTCAAAAAGCTTAAAGGCCAAAATGCAAAGGTAGAATCTGAGAACTCGTAAAATCTCATTGCTTAAAGCTTCCCACTCAGCTGCAAATTTTGTCAGACTCTTGTTAACTTCATAGGGTCTGAAGGAGATAGAAGACTGTAGGCTAAGTCTTATCATTACTGATGAATGCACTGTTTTCAACCTTTCTTGTTGAAGAAGCCCCAATCAAATGTGTCTGCTTTTCTAGTGACCTATAGTATAAGATACAATAAAATTCACAGAAGTAGAATTTATTGTCTCTAAAATCCAAAAAGGCCAAATAAGTGCTGGGTTCCCTTTTTTGTAGTTGATATCTGCAAGGTTAGCTGTTTATATTTTTAAGTGGTTCTGATTTTATTATATGTCAAGTTGATTTTGAGACTGGGACTTAAGTTTTATATTTAATCAGAGCCCATTCATTATTATTTAACTGTCCTTAGCAATAAATACAATGCAATCAGTTGCTTTCAGTAGTGGTCCTTATTAAAAAGTCATCATATTATAACAGAATGCCTGCATATCCATCAAGAACTCACATTGTGCAAGATCTGTCAAACCAACTGATAATTATAAAAAGATAATCTATAAAAACTGTGGGACAATGAAGGTGTGATACACATTTTTCCAATAAAAACAAGATTTTTTTTTTAATTCTTCCTAGAGTGTCAGCCATTTCCAAGAGAACATTAACCATTTCTAAGGTGATATGTATACCAAATGTCAAAGTAGAAGTAATCTGTTTAGTCACTCTTATGATGCCAGGTACTATGGGAACAATAGTAGCCTCTTTGATTTAAACCCTGATAGTCAACTGTAGGGCTCCAGGTAGAGAATATACCAGTAGTAGTTTAGGTGTGGTCCATGAGTCAATATTGCAAATATCAGTTACTTATTTTTATTGAGTGTTCTCTGCTCTTCTGTGTACACTATAATCTTTTCCACATAAAGACCTTTCCACTTCATCACCACACTCATGTAATTCCAGATCTGATTCTCTCAATCAACCTTTCCTTCAAAGTGCAAGTTCTCCCCTGTGGCTGGCATCTAGAACAAGTCACAGGGAGCAATCTTGTGATGGCTGAATACCAGTTGTGGCTGGCCTCTTCCTGATTTCATCACTGAAGAAAGCCTTTGGAAAAGGACAGCTGAGTCTTGATGATAAGCATGACTTCCCCCTCTTTCATTTATTTTCCTGAAGCATTCAGCTTTCTTTCACAAGACAGTTCTGATTAGCAACCTTATATGGCATGAGATCACTTATGTACACGACTCTCATCAGACACTGAGATTTCGCTTGAAGCATATGGCGGCATACTTCTTTCGTGGTGGCAATTAGTAGTCCTGGAAGGGTCCACAGCAATTAGGCAGTGATGCTGGAATCTTCTCAGGATGGGAAGTGACTGTCAGAAAGGGTGATAATCTGACACCCATGTATTAATATTAAACTCTTCTGCCATTGAATTAACTCAGATCTGCTGAACCAGGTATCTGGCAAGCCACCAAAGGGAGAATTAAATAAGGCATCATCACCTTCCAAATTTGTCTTTCTTCAGTGATGTTTAAAAATCTAATCGTGAAAGTATTTGTCTCTCTTATCTCAGGAAGTGTTTTTATTTTTTTTTTTACATTTGTCATATTTAAATTTGCAATCCATATCAAATCACTTCTGTGTATACAGAATAAAGTAGAAGTCAGGATGTGTCTGTGAATGTACACATTTTATATATTGTATATACATATGCGCTCACACACATATTCACACATATATACAAATTTGCCCATATTAGTGAACTCAGAGTAAATAATTTATTGAAAAGTCTATCTTTCCTGAGTGCACTGCCACTGCTGTGGCATATCTGTCAAATAATTATATGGGTAGGTTCGTTGCTTGACTCTATCTTCTTTGGTTAATTTTGCTATTCTGACAATTTCAGCCTATCTTATTCACTGTTGCTTTATGATAAGTCAATATTGTTGGAAGACAATTCTAAGGTATTCCTCAAAACTTCTGCATATTTTATAATCCAAGGATCTATCGTTGTTCTAGTTTAACCTTTCATGGGTGTTTGTGAACAGTCAAGAGAATAGTCTTAAAAGGTAAGAGATATTGTCTTCTCTCAGAGCAAAGAGAAACTTGACTTGATTTACTAGGAAAGTAAAGGTAGTGTTAATCTCTGGAGCAAAGAGCAAGAATGCTCACTGTCTGTTGTTAAGAGACCCAAGTTCTGTAAGCTCAGGATTTGTCTCCTGTAAGGCAACCTTCTGCATGTGCTCACATCATCTATCTCTCTTTGCAATGCCCTGTGGGAATGAGAGCTTGGGGAACTGGCACAAATACGTTGGTGTTTTGGATACTTCTGTGACTATGAGGAAGTCCTGACTCAAGGATTGATGCTTGTGTGATTTTGCTATGAGTGTGATTCTGGCCTAAAATGCTAGTTTCCTTCCTTTAGTAGGCTGGGTCATGACACCAGACCAAGGATGACGTTTAAGGCTGCAAAGCCATCCTGATTTTCAAAGAAATACATAGAAGCAAACCATTAAAAAAAAAAAAAAAAAAAAAAAAAAAAAACATGAGAAAGTGAGGCATCACTTTGGTTCAAACTGAATTTAATCCCATATATTAAGTAGGTGATGCACTATGTCTAAAATATATACATTTTATCATGATTTAAGTAAGTTGAAGCAAGTCTAACATCATAGATCTCCTATGTTCTTATCATTGATTCTTTTTTATTTTTAAGTCAACACAATGATTATTACAATAACATTAAATAATACTATCTAATGATTTAATTTCAGAAATCAAGAAGTAACTGGTACAGTTTTATAGAATTATAAAAGATTAGATGGATGAGATTTAGACTTCTTAAATCTACCCATTGTTAACATGATGCAGTTCTTTTTGATTAATTTCACTTTATCTTCTTTTCCCTTAGCTGGAAAATGTCCTTATCCATCTTGTCTAGATAAAAAATACCCATAGTTTCTAAAAGCTGAAGAATGTCAGGATTTAGTATTAAAATTTAAAAGACAAAGTGTTTCGAAGCAATTAATTAAAGTTGGCTCTATGTCAGATAAAAGTGTCATATAATAAAGCCCTTAAAAACTGATGGAAAAATCTAAGAGTTAAAGTAGTTAGTTCTAGGCCTCTGTTCCTATTGATTTAATTTGTAGGGAGACAAGGGGCTAGTATTCACCCTCCCACACGCTGTCCCCACATTGCTAAGCCAAAGTGTTCTTGCATTTTCATTTCATACCAGATCTTGACATCCTTTTGAATTTATTTTACATACTTGGGGAACATGAATACAACTTTACGCTTTCATCCTTTTATAAGACATTCATTATGTGCATTAACTGACAGCTGTGAAATTATCTGCCACTTGTCTCAAATAAAAGCAAAAAATTCAAAATAGATGTGCATTCTGTACTTAGGCAAATTTCACAGAATCTTCTTTAATTCAAATTTCTCTAGACATTTCTTTTAATATAGGCTTTAAGTACAGTGAATGTGTTCAGTCATTACTACGTATTGAGCGTCTGATGGTTTTTGAAAGCTCAGGAGGCAGTCTACATTTTTCTCACTTGTTTTTAGTGTAACTAGATTTGGCAGCTCTATATGAGTTTTTGCATCTTAAAAAAATCTCCATCTCTATTGCGTTTCACTGTATGTCAATGTTGTTCTTTAAATTTTTTAATATTCATTTTGCCATTTAAGTCAAAGTTGTCCAAAAAGAAATCAGTAGTGAGTACAACATTTGCAACCATTGAGGCTGGTACCCCTTTTTAAAGATCCTTTTAAGTGACAAATATAAAAAATAATAGCTAGTGGGAAAATTATGTTTCCCTTAGAGAAGACTGTCTAGGGGGGGAAAAAAAAAAAGCAACGGTCACTTATAGACCTGTGACTTTGTTCTGCTTTTCAGAACGATAAAGCACATCTGATTAGATCAGAAGGTAAGAACAGAATTTAAGGACAGCACCAGTGTTCAAAATGAGTAAAAGTGAAAACCTCTGTCCTAGAAATTCAACTGTGAGGAGTCCCACCCTCCTTTCACTATTATTTAGGTTCTTATAGCAGTAAATTGCATGAAACAAAGTAACAGCTGCTCTAATCCAGTAAAGGAATACACAATCCTTAGTTTCAGTCGCTTGATCAAAAACTTCCTTTGTAGCATACATGATTTATCAAATTAATGTGGGCTTTCATGTGTGAGTTATAGATATTAGACAGATGGATAAAATATACACATAATAGATGTATGTCTCAATAATTACATCATCATAAAGATTTAATGGGATATTATTTTTTTAATTTGACTTATTTTAGCTTGCTTGATAAGTTTATATTTGCCCAAATAAAAATGTAGGTGACAAACCTATAATACTATTTAACATCTTGGGCTTCCAAGACTTTCTTTGAAGGTATGGATCTTTCTTGGATAAGCTATCTGCTATGACTGTAACCTAAGTCACTACAGCACACTGCTCAATTTCAAGATTTACCTCAGTTTGTGTGTGCACAAGTGTTGACTAAGTATTAGTGGTTATGTTATTTGTGTTTTTTTATTATTACTACTACTACTACTATTTATATAAAAAACACAGGCACAAGCAAATAAGCCCAAAGACAAATACAAAAATGCAACTATGGTAAGTACAACAAAGCAGCGGTACAGTTTAGCAAAAGAATATAATAAGGGCATTGTTTTTAAATGAAAGAATCCATTTAAATGACATCTGAGAGATGACTGGGTGTTAATTAGATTAAGTATTTGTAATTCCAATAAAAACTCTGTCAGTATTATTCATGAGGTTTGATAAGCTGCCTCTATATTTTATTTGGGAAAACAAAGTGTAAGAAGAAGAACCATATTAATTTTGAAAAACAAAAGGACTAAGCTGGAGGAATTTGTCCTATCAGATGTCAAGGTATAACAATTAAAAATATGTGTATTAGCCAATGAAGAGATAGAATGGAGCAGAGAACCCAGAAAAGAGGCATGTGGATAACAAAAAGATGCATGCTAAAATGTTCCAGGCACAGTTAATCATCCTTACAGGATAAAAATGGATCCACACCTGTCATTATATATATTAAAAATTGTAATTTTAAAGGCTAATTTCTAATTTAGGAATAAAGCATAATAGACCATCTTTATAAAATTGGAGATTTCTTACCTTTTTTTTTTAATTGAAGATTTCTTGGGGTGCCTGGTTGGCTCAGTCGGTTCAGTGTCTACCTTCAGCTCAGGTCATGATCCCGGGATCCTGGGATGGATCCCTGAGTCAGGTTCCTTGCTCAGAAGGGAATCTGCTTTTCCCTCTGCCTGCTACTCCCCCTTCTTGTGCTCTCTCTCTCTCTGCCAAATAAATAAACAAAATCTTATTTTTTTTTAATTGGAGATTTCTTAAATGAGGCATAAAATACAAATTTAGCAAAACATTGAAAACTTTGATTACATTATAACTTACAACAATTTATATTCACAAAAAAGACAACAGAAAGCTAAAAGATAATCTCAGGCTTGGAGTATATATAAACATTTATATCTGTAATATATTTTTAATTGAAAATTAATGGAAAAGAAGTCAACCCAAGACTAACAAGCAAAATATTTGACTGGGCATTTCATAGACAAGACTAATAAACATAATAAAATGGGCTCAAATTGTCTATTATCATAATGTGACTAAAACCATAGTAAGATCAAGTTCCACACTAAGTGATAACAAAGATGCAGAGAAATGACATCTCTTATTTTGCTAAAGAAATATAAACTGGTGCAATCACTTTTGACAGCAATATGATAATGCCTACAATAATTGAAAGTGAATAAATAATGTATGTTACCCACCCATAAATACATACATGAAAGAAATATATTATATTATTCATATTAACATGTTTCATAAATAATAGTAACAATATATAATTATAGTGTCCATGTACTAGATCTTTGATACAAAAGAACAATCTTGATACATTACTCAAAAGCTAGGTTCTTCTGAACAGTAGATTCAGCTTAATAAGAATCTTGCTAATTGTTTGAAAACATAAATTTTTAAAGTGACTGCTTATAACAGACCCAATATGAACTTCTAGACAGTAAACAAATAAACTGCTCAAGAAAATGAAGGATTGTTAGAGGACGCAAGGATGATGGGTTGGAAAAAAAGAAGGAAGGTAAGAAAGAAGGGAGGAAGGGAGGGAGGGAGGGAGGGAGGGAGGAAGAAAATTAAAAGCCCTAAGTGTAATCTCTAGAAGAATGGTGAACAAATCATGTTGCATTCATACATGAAATATCAAACTGTACTGAAAATAGATAAACCAGTTCTTACTCTCTAAATATGCATGAACTTTACAAACAATATTGGGTGTAAAAAAGTAAATTGCACAAGAATATCTGCCATGATATTCAATGGTATATGTTATCATCCCATTTACATACAGTTTCAAAACATGTAAAACAATTAAAGGAATAATTTATTGCTTATATTGGTAACACAAAATATTTGTTAAATGAGTGGGATTGATAAGCCTTCAAATCAGAACACTGGTTATCTGGGACTGGGAGTGGGGCAGAGAGTAGGTATGATTGGAGTGTCAGGAATTCAACTTTATTGACAATGTTTTATTTCTTAAGTATAATGATGTAAACGATTGTTGGTTATATAACCTACGTGTGCATGTGTGTGTGTGTGTTTCCCAGACAGAGGAATTCGTGTGTACACAGGCCATGAGGGAGGAAGAGGCATAGGACTATCAGGCCGTGTGCTCACGGGCAGAGTGTTTGAGATGAGCCAAAAGGCAGGTAGGATTGGAGAGTCTTGCTAGCTGTGCTGAGAGAGCTTTGATCTCAAAATTGTGGGGACATTTTGAAGAAATTTAAGGAGAAAAGTATTGTGATCACATTTTTCTTATAAGAGAGTAAATTCCCAATTTTATTGCTTAATAGTGGTTTTCTCCTGTCTGATTTAATGGCTATAATCTGAATTTAATCTAATCTAACCCATATTAATCTAATACATTAATCTAAACATATATATAATCTAGATAAAATTATCACCTAAATTTGCATTGTCCTATGCAAAAGTAGGAGACGTACAGAAATATAGAGTGACTTGCTATTTCACTAAGGATTTTCCTATACATTAGCTTTTCCTGGGACTGAAATTTCTAAAAGGCAATAGATTATTCCAATAAGGCCTTAATATATGTAGCACGGAATTTTTCAACAGTTAGTGGATTAAACATTTTCCTATAAAATTTTGGATTGAACAAAATTATTATTGTCTTCCTGGTCTGATTTAAGTATTAGCATTAATTTTGATTCTCAAATATGAGAAAAGTTTAGCTTATGGATCAACTTTTAAAGCAAGATTTTTCCCAGTGGTTTATTTTTATAATTTAAAGTAAGGTAGCTTCCTAAAGTAGACTGAATCTGTCTTATGGACAGGATTCAGTTTTGTGTGTATCTTTTTTTCTTCAAACACTATCATTTAGGATATTTTGCATAAATAAGTAGGTGCTAAGGACATTACACATTGACCAAAATTTTTTCTACTTAATACAAAAACTTCAATCCTCAAGTCATTTGTCCAGTACTTTGGGGAAATGACATTGCCTCATTTTCTTCATATAAGAGAGTTTTCATTAATCCTGCTTTAGCTTCCTCGTCAGGAAAATAAAATGCATGAGACTTGTTAATGACTGACGAACTCTTCCAATGGAGCTGAACCTACTTTGTTTTCTAAGTCTCATTCTTCTTCAGCGACTGAACAACTCTGAGGAATACAAAAAAACTTAACGTTCATGATGAATTATCCCATACATCATGAGAACTGTCATGCAGCTATAGTGTTCATGTAATAGATCATTGGTGCAAAGGCACAATCCTGATATATTACTCAAAAGGTAGGTTCTTCTGAACAGTGGATTCAGCTTAATAGGAATCTTGCCAATTGTTTGAAAACATAAATTTTTAAGGTGACACCTTATAGTAGCCCCAATACCACCTTATAGACAGTAAACAAATAAACAAACTACCTGTTATATAAAGGGTATAGGCTTTGGAACACTACATACAAATATATCATAATGAAAAATTGCACAATTTTAGAGCTTACATTTAATAAATATCTATAACTCATGAAACTTAAATTAATAAGAGAATGGGTAGTTTAGAGCTTATAAACTATCTTAATTTAAATGTTTTCAGTCTTCCAGTTTTCAGTCTCCTATAGTCAATTATTATAAACACATATATCCAATATTTCAAGGTAACTAAGTTGTACAGCAGAAACACTTTTAAAATATAATGTTGCAAAACCATAGTATTTTTTTTCAATATATACTAGTTACTTTTCCATTCTTTGACTATCAGATCCATTGTACATACAGACTTTCCTTGAGTTACAATGGGGTTACATGACAGAAACCCACCATAAATTGAAAATATCATAAGTTAAAAATGCATTTAATACAATTAACCCACCAAACATCGATCTTACCCTGGAGTATCTTAAACATGTTCTGAAGGATTTTATTAGCCTGGAGTTGGGCAAAATCATCTAACTACAAAGCCTATCTTATAATAAAGTGCTGAGTATTTCATGTAATTTCTTGACTACTGTACTGAAAGTGAAACACAGAATGGTTGTGTGTGTATGAACGGTTATTTACCCTTGTGATCACAGGGCTGACTGGGAGCTCTGGCATTCTGCCACTGCTCAGCATCACAAGAGAATATCATACCACGTATAGCTAGACTGGGAAAAGATCTAAATTCAAAACTTGAAGTATGGTTTCTACTGAATGTGTACCCCTTTTGCACCATTGTCAAGTTGAAAAATCCCAAGTCAAACCATTTTAAGTCTGAGACCACCTATTACTCATTACTTGATCTTACTAGAAAATAAATGTTGATTCTCCAAGGTATTAATAGAATTAAGACCTAGAAATAGAAATAAGACTGTTTATTTTACTACACAGGCTACATTAATCCAGCTGAAATCATTCCCAGGACACACAATTGATTATCATTCTTACCCATTTAAAAAATACGTGCTAAAGAAGTACAGTCTTCTTTCCAGTAGGTGTTATGACTTTTTAATTAAATGGATGTTACTGAAAATAAGTTAGCATTTTCCCCAGTAAACTCATAATATTATTTCACTATACATGGAGCTTTAATTATATCCAACCAATTTTTTCACCTTCATTTAATTGCTAATTATAAATCAGTCTTCCAGTATTAAAGTCATTCCAAAAGCAACAGTATTGGTTTTGTGTTGTATTTGATTTGATTGTGTTCTATCTCCATAAGTTTGTCAGATTTACTTGGAATTCTTTGATTACTAAGAAATTCAAAATACCAAATTCTGTTCACTAAGTATTGCATTCTTACATAAAAGATCAGAAACCCAAGTGATGGAAAAATAATTATCCCCCTCATTCCCTGTGACTCCCTCACTGCCCGGTGGCAGTGTTCTCCTCACAGCCAAGTCTCTGCTACTTTTCACTGGTCCTTATAAGTCTGGGCTGGAAAACTAAGCATGCCCTTCAATATGGGAAGTGACATGTCTTCAACAAATAGCATTTTCAAAGATATATTTGTGAAAAGGAAAGAAGGAAAAGGCCCAATGTGTTATCATGTCTACACTCATATATATCTAATCTATCAATCTATTTGAAATACATCAGATTCCCTAATGTCCTACTTATTTCTAATTTCTCTCATACTTTAACTTTTGACATGTATTAAACTACTTGAATGAATTACGACTTCCAACAAAGCAGTGATTTAATATAACAGTTTAAAAGGGTGATTAGATACCATTGCTAAACAATCTTTTTTTTCTCCTTAGCCTTTTAAAATGCCCATTCTCTTTTTAAAAATCATAAATTATTGTAACATTAAACAAAGACTTTATTGTTAAATTTTAATAATTTCATACAGAGAAGCTATTTTCTTTTCTTCTGAACCAATGCTTTCCTTGTATGTCTTTTAATAAATGGCATTTTATCCCTTGGACAGTATCTCAACATTTTTATGCCTTTACATAATCACAGACTGTAAAAATATTGGCTTTTACTTATGTCTATTTATGCATGCTTTCTATCAATACAAAAAGAATTTGGGTTGAGTTGTTCTAATATAATACTATTGTGTAACACATAAAATTTAAAAATCTGTGTTTACTAAAAAAAAAGATTGAATGTTAAAATAAAATAGAAATTAAACCCTGAAGAGAGAAAATCCTATGCAAGTATGAACTGTGTTCAAAATTTGATTGCAATTGTCTCACCAAGTAAATCTAAGAGATAGATAAATACAAGATTCATAGATTCTGTTATAAAAAGGCTTATAGTTCATCATCAAGTGTAGAAATTTGGTAACACAAAAAAAGTCTTTTTGTGACTTATCATAAATCAGAAATTTACTATTAAATTTCTTACCAACATTTCTACAAAAAGTATGTTTCTTAATTTTTTTCTTACTGAATTCCTCAATGAAAACCTAATGAAGAACGATCTGAAAAATTGGTATTTGTTAGTATTCTCTCCCAACTTTCCACACTTACAAGCACCAAATATCCATTTGCTTCCATCTTTCCACACATAGAAAATATTCTGACATTTCTCAAGAAAAATAATCCAGCTTCCTGTCCAATCTATCTAACTCAGAGCCGAACTCTCTGGATAATCATCTTTGTGCTGTATCTGGGGGTGGCTCCTCTTGGTCCACCGACCTATAAATACAAAATATAAGTTATCTGCACACACATATACACACACACAGTGCTTTTATTGCTATGGAATATAGCTTCAATAGTGACCTGTTGAATCAAATTTTAATTATTTTATTTTATAAATTGTAGTATTTCACACTTAGACTAGCATATCATCTGTTATCAGCAATGGTATGATTGGTCTTTTATAATTTTTACCAATCTAACTGAAAAACCCTATCAAATCTCTTTGAATTGCATTGTCCTAACTCCTAAAGAGACATTTCATGTGTTTCAAAATGTCATTTTTATATTCACAATCTGCATTTTTTTCTTTTTCTGCATTACCTCTTTTTATATTATTTGCCTCTTTAGTCTTTTCTTTTAATTATTTTTTTTTTTTTACAATTTTTGGGGAGTCATCATGTCCTGCAAATACGTTTTGTGAGACTGTTGTTTTTCTTTGTTCCTTTTAAAAATAGAATATTTTCTACAAAAAAAAAAAATCATATGATTAATTTTTTTTAAAATTCTGAATTCTAGATTTTTAACTCTGAAATTTTTCCCCTATCCTAAAGCTGTTTTTTTCAAAAGTATAATCACAGTTTTCAGCAGTATTTATACAATAAAATATGATCTCAATTAAATGAAATTTATCATAACCATATTTTAATACTCCCATATACATGTTCTGCTTATAGGTTACCACCTTTTTTTTATACTGAGTTGCCTCTTCAGGTACTATCTTACGTAATACTGTAAACATTATCTGTGGTGCAGGGATTTTTCATCTCCTCAATTATTGTTTTAAAAATATTGAAAATCGCTTCTCGGCCTTTTGGCTAAGATCAAGTGTAAAAATATTGAAAATCATCTCATGGTTATTCTACCAAATATACTGTATATTTTTTGTTTCCGTGGAAGAAAGAGTTCAGTTGAAATTCACATCTGAATTTTATTATATATCAAATGCACTCACATACATGTGCTTATATCTATGTATTTCCATTTGGTCAGTTCATAAATATTATCACACACAAAAAAATTGTTTACCATTTTCTGTGCTTTCATGTTGTTATCTTTCAATTTATTTTTTGTTTCCTTTATATAATAAAAAATGTGGCTTCATTTTTGAGGGGGTAGAGATTCCACTCTTTCCATAACATAATTTTTAATAATGAAATTTTATTAATTTTCATATGTTTTATTTTTAACCTCTCCTCTCAAATATATATATAAAATATATACATGCATACAATATATTATAATATACAATAAATGTATTTACATATATTATATATAATATACATATTGTATATATGCATACAATATGTGCAATTTTGTGTATATATATACACAATATGTGATATATTAATAATATATTAATAATATGTATAATATATTAATAATATGTATAATGTATTAATAATATGTATATAATACATATAATAATATGTATATAATACATATAACAATATGTATCATAGATTATTTATATATTTATATATGATACATAATTTAATATATATTTATATATATTTTTTAGAAGTTGATTTAAAAATGAGACGTTTTGTGGGGGAAGATAAAAGTAATAAAATAACATTGGATTTCAGTGATCAAAAAATGAAAGAAATATAATTCTTTTTCATAATAAAGACTCTAACCTATACTGATCTCAATGCCATTTCCGTCCAATGGTGAACTGAGAATGTACCTCATAAGGACCTAAAGTATCTTCAGACAATCTCTGTTCTTCTGCTCCTTTCCTGGAAAGATAGTTGAGGAGTAGAAAGGGGACAAAGGAGGAGAAAGAAGAGGATTCTCAATACAAATATCCAGTTCCAAAGTATTAGATATAAATGGCCTGAATATTTTAGTCCATAGTAATAATCATTTACTTCAGTCATGAGATACATAGTTAAATATAGAAATAGAGGCAATCAGAGAAATGCTCCCATAACAACACTTTTTTTGACAAGTGGTTTTTCCAAGGGAACCAACTAGAATAAGTTAGCTCTTAAATGAATCACTATTTCAGATCATTAGAATAAGTCCATTTAACATAGGAGTATTTCTATAAAATTTTATCTCCAGCTTAGTAGCCTACAATTATAATTTCATTCAGGGGAATTGAGAGATATAAATCCAAATCATGGAAAAAAAATTATAAATCAAACAGAAAAGATTAGAATGAAGTCAAATCACAACCTACTTTACACTAATCAAAAAATTTTATCGGTATACTGTGTATTTTTAAAAATGAAAAATATAATAATAAAATTATAATCTTCACATCAGTAATTTTTACCCTTTTGGAGATTATATTTATTTCCATGGAGCCCATACCCCTTTAATAATGATTGAATGGGCTAAGTATATGGTAGTTTTGATGTATTTTTAATTACTGTAACAATTATATCATTTATGTAACTGTAAACACCTTGGGTTCAGGAAGAAAAGAATGGATAATATCTTATTATGTCCATAGTGATAATTGTTCTTAATAGTTTTATATAGTATTATGGGTCTTGACTTCAAATTTAATATCTTAAGGAAAATATTTTCAGTATTTCCACAATAGAAAATTTACCTTTATTATTGTCTTATTTTGGACACCAGCACACTTTCTCACTGCCCCCCATTTTAGTGTCAAATTATAGAATACTCTGGAGTAACTGAAAAAGTTGGGGGGCTAATTTGATTAAACATATCTTTGTGTTAGGGACACCTGTGTGGCTCAGTCACTTAAGCATCTACTTCAGCTCAGGTCATGATTTTGGGTTCCTGGGATCGAGCACTATGTCAGGCTCCTTATTTAGTGGGGAGTCTGCTTCTCCTTTTCCCCCTGCCTTTTCTCCCCACTCATGCTCTCTCGTGCTCTCTCTCTCTCTCTTTCTCTCAAATAAATAAGATCTTTAAAAATAAGCATATCTTTATGTTATAAAACACAATACATAGAAAAATATAGGTGAAGTTTTAAAACTACATACAGTTTGTTAAGTTCGGATGAATCTGTTAATTTGGGTTGGTTCATAATCTCAGGAATCTTCTAAGTGAAATCTGAAAATACTCCATACACAGAGGGCGTGAAGAAACCACTCCAGTTTGACAGATGGAAGGTTTAATACGCAAGGGAACTTATATATGAGACTTGTCTTGCTTGAGTGGCTACAAGATGAGTGGATCTCCACACCCACACTCCAGATTCTTAAAAGTTTATATAGAAACCTTAACGTACTCAGTCACAAGTACTGTCCAGATGGGCAGATTTTTTTTGATATTACATAAAAGTAAGATTAATTGGTGTTTCCCTGACTTATTCCACTTACCATATAATCTTGCCCTCAAGATCCATCCATGTTGCTGCAAATGGTAAAGTTTTGCACTTTTTTATGGCTTAAAAATATTTTATATATATATATATATATATATATATATATATATATATACAGTGTGTGTGTGTGTGTATACACACGTACACACACATAGGGGTATATATAATACATACATAAATAGATATGAATATAGAGATAGATACCTAGACGATAGATAGATAGATAGATAGATGATAAATAGATAGATATCACACTTTCCTTGTCCACTCATCCATCCATGGGCATTCAGGTTTTTTCATATCTCATCTATTGTAAATGGCACTGCAGTGAACATGGAGATGTATATATCTTTTTGAGTTCATGTTTTTATTTCCTTTGGATAAATACCTGATTAGAATTGCTGGATCATATGGTAGTTCCATTTTTTTTTTTTTTTTTGAGGAATCTCTAGACTGTTTTCTTTCCTTTCTTTTTTTTTTAAGATGTATTTATTTATTATTTTAGAGATGGGGGGAGGAGGGGTGGAGGGAGAGGGAGAAAGAGAATCTCAAGCAGACTACCTCTGAGCATGGAGTCCAACACAGGGTTCCATCTCATGACCCTGAGATCATGACCTGAGGTGAAATGACAAGTGTAACACTCAACGGGCTGAGACACCCAGGAGCCCTTCTATACTGTTTTCTGTAGAACCTGCACTGATTTACATTCCTACCAACAGTTCATAAGAGTCCTTTTTCCACATTGTCACCAACATCTACTTTTTAATCTTTTTGAAATAACCATTCTAAAAGGTGCAAGATGACATCTCAGTATGATTTTTATTTGTATTTCCCTGATAACTAATCATGTTGACCATCTTTTTATGTACCTGTTGGCCATATATGTATGTCTTCTTTGGGAAAATGTTTATTCAGATTTTCTGACCACTTATAATCAGATTGCTTGTATTTTTGCAATATCTTCATTTATTTTGTATATTAACCCCTTATCAGATATGTGATTTGCAAATATTTTCTCCCTTCTGTAGATTATCATTTTGTTGATGGTTTCCTTTGCTATGCAGAAGGAGCTTACTGCCTGTTTTCCTCTAGTTTATAGTTTCAGATTTCATGTCCAAGCCTTTATCCATTTTGAGTTAAGTTCTGTGTATGATGTAAGATAGTGATTCAGTTTCATTCTTTTGCATATTGCTGTCCAGTTATCCCAACACAACTTATTGAAGAGAATGTCTTGCCCCTCTTTTATATTCTTGATTCTTTGTCATAAATTAATTGACCATATATGTGTGGGTTTATTTCTGGGTTCTCTATTTTGTTCTGTTGATCTAAGTGTCTATTTTTATGCCAATACCCTACTGTTTTAATTACTATAGCTTGTTTTTTTTTTTAAAGATTTTATTTATTTATTTAATTGACAGAGAGAGAGACTGTGAGAGAGGGAACACAAGCAGAGGAAGTGGGAGAGGGAGAAGGAGGCTTCCTGCCGAGCTGGGATCCCAATGCCGGGCTCACTCCCAGGACCCAGGGATCATGACCTGAGCCAAAACCAAATACTTAAAGACTGAGACACCCAGATGCCCCTTATTATAGCTTTCTTTTTTTATTCATTTATTTATTACTATTTTTTAATAAAGACTAACATTGAGTGAACATTTCCATGTACCTGCACTGTTCTAGGTAATTATGTTATGTTAGTCACCATACCATACATCATTAGTTTTTGATGTAGTGTTCCAAGATTCATTGTTTAATGTATAACACCCAGTGCTCCATGCAATACATGTTCTCCTTAATACCCATCATTAAACAAACCCATCCACCTACCCTTTTCCCCTCTAAAACCCTCAGTTTGTTTCTGAGTCTACAGTCTCTCATGGTTCATCTCCCACTCTGATTTTCTCCCCCTTCATTTTTCCCTTCCTTCTCCTAATGTCCTCTATGCTATTCCTTATGTTCTACAAGTAAGTGAAACCATGTGATAATTAAATTTCTGTTTGACTTATTTCACTCAGCATAATCTCCTCCAGTCCCATCCATGTTGATGCAAAAGTTGGGTGGTCATCCTTTCTGAATACAGTTTGAAATCAAGGAGCATAAGACTCCAGGTTTGTTCTTTCTCAAGATTGCTTTAGCTATTCAGGATCATTTGTGGTTTTAATCAAATTTTAGGATTTTTCATTCTATTTCTGAGAAAAAAAATGCCATTTGAATTTAATAAGAGTTACACTGAATCTATAGATTGCTTTTGGAGTATGGACATTTTAAGAATATTAATTCTTCCAATTCATAAACATGGAATATCTTACTATTTATTTTGTGTCTCCTTTAATTTCCTTCCTTAATATCTTATAGTTTTTAGTACACAGGTCTTTCACCTTCTTGCTAAGGTTTATTCCTTGATATGATATTCTTTTCAATTAAATTATAAATGGGATTGTTTTCCTAATTTCTCTTTTTGATAGATCCTTATGAATATATGGATACGCTATAAATTTTTCCATATTGGTTTTGTATCCTGAAACATGATTGAATTCACTTATTAGTTATAACAAGTTTTTGATAGAGCCTTTAGGTTTTTCTATACAGACATACCTCATTTTATTGTGTTTGACTTTATTGAGCTTCACAGGTACTGTGGTTTCTTTTTTTTTTTTTTTTTAATTGAAGATTTTTGACAGCCCTGAATCAAGCAAGTTTTGTGGCACCATTTTTAAAAACATTTGCTCACTTTGTGTCTTTATATGTAGCATTTTGGTAATTATTGCATATTTCAAACTTTTTATGATTATTACATTTGTTAAGATGATCTGTGATCAGTGATCTTTAATGTTACAAGTGTAAATGTTTTTGGAATACCACAAACTGTGCCCAGTAATATAGCAAAGTTAATCAATAAATGTTGCGTGTGTTCCTGACTGCTCCACTGGCAGGCTGTTCCCATCTCTCTCTCTCTCGGCTTAGGCTCCGGAGCAGAAGGACTGGGAGAGAAAGAAACTCCTGCAGAGTCCCCACTGAGCCTGGAGCCTGACCTGGGGACTCAATCTCAGGAATCTGAGACCACAATCTGAGTAGAAACCAAGAACTGGTTGCTTAACTGACTGAGTCACCCAGGTGCCCTACACAACTCTCAGTTTAAATCAAAGGCCAGAAGTGATTAAGTTTTGTGAGAAAGGTATGTCAAAAGTGGAGTTAGGTCAAAATCTAGGCTTCTAAGTGTTCCTGGGTAGCTAAGTCATTAAGCATCTGCCTCTGGCTTAGGTCATGATGCCCAGGTCTTGGGATTGAGCCCCCATTGGGCTCCCTGCTAGGTGGGAAGCCTGCTGCTCCCTCTCCCATTCCCCCCTGCTTGTGTTCCCTCTCTGGCCGTGTTTCTTTCTGTCAGATAAATAAGTAAAATCTTAAAAAACAACAACAACAACAACAACAACAAAACAGAAACAAAAACAAAAAACTAAGCCTCCAGTACCAAACACTTGGCCAAATTGTGAATGCAAAGGAAAAGTTCTTGGAGAAAATTAAAAGTGCTACTATAGTGAACACACATATGATAAGAAAATAAAACAGCTGATATGGAGAAAATTAGAGTATTCTGGACCAAAGATCAACCCAGCCATACATTCACTTAAGCCTAAGCATAATTCACAGAAAAACCCTAGTTCTCTTTAATTCTGTGAAGGCTAAGAGAGGCAAGGAAGCTACAAATGAAAAGCCTGAAACTAGCTGAAGTTGTTTCATGGGCTTGCAGGAAAGAATCCACCTCCATAACATAAATGTACAATGTGAAGCAGCAAGTGCTGACGTAGAGGCTGCAGCAAATTGCTCAGAAGATGTAGCTAAGATCATTAATTGAAGGGGTTATGCAAATAACAGATTTTTGGTGTAGACAAAATAGCCTTCTATTGGAAGAAAGTCCCATGTAGGACTTTCATAACTAGAGGAAAGAAGTCAATGGCTAGTTTCAAAGCATCAAAGGACAGGCTGACTCTCTTGTTGGGGCTAATGCTGGTTACTTTAAGTTGAAGCCAAAAACCTTTCCAAACATCCTAAATCTCCTAAGAATTATGCTTCATCCACTCTAGGAATGGAGCAGCAAAGCTCAGAAAAAAATACACCTTGCAACTAACTTCTACCACAAACCAATAACATAGCTACTAATAGTACTAAGAAAATTTTATACATGAAAAAAATGAGGCACAGGGATTAAGTAACTTGTCCAAGGTCAAACGATTAGCAGATCATTTAGAAAGAATTAAATTTAGCACTTGGTTGTGAAGACTGTACATAGAGACCTATGCTAGAATTATTCTCATCATTATTAGTTCAGAATGCAAATTTTAGACTCTAATGGCATATACCCTAGAAGGACAACTGTCATTGCAGAATGAAAGAAATTAATTATGTATGAAAAGAAATGAATAATCACGCTAATTCATTACAAAAGACAGGGTTAGAACTCACAAGATAATAATTCTTTCTGGAAAACTCTGTGATCAGAGAAACTTAAACATCATTGTGAATAGAAAAGTATACTATGTAACTTATGATCACATTATGAAATACACACTTTCTATATATTGTGACAATATACATCTTTGGAGTAGGAGAATTAATGAACTTAACTCAGAACTTAACTCAGAAGAAACATGTAGTAGTGTTTCATTGTGTAGGGCCTTGATATTTAAAAGTCTTATTTGACTTCACTAAATATTTTCATTCATTGATTTAACAAATATATATGCAGCATTTATAAAGTGTCAGATGCTATTCTAAGTACCATTGTTACACTGATGAAGCACAGTTTTTCCTCTCATGGTGTTTTCATTATTTGGGTATGTGGGGTGTGAAAATAGGCAAGCTAACATAAAATCACAAAATAAACTAGGGGATTCATATAGTGATAATTTTTTCTGAAAAAATAAAGCAAGATGACTGGGGAAAAAAAGGGGGTTTAGGTTAAACTTTACTGAGAAAGGGATATGTAACCAGAAAAAGGAAAGTTAAGAAGGATCCAACCATAAAGAGTTTTGGAGGCCAGAGTATTTATGCAGAAGGATGCCCAAAAGCAAAGATTATGAATCAGAAATGAGTTTGGAATGCTTTTGATTCTGGCAGAAGACCACAATGGACACAATGAAGAGAGAAAGAGAAATAGGCAATGAGTCAGAGAGGTTGACTGAGACCAGATATTGTAGGGCCTTGTGAGTCAGGATGAGATTCTCAAATTTATATATATATATATATATATATTTTTTTTTAAAGATTTTATTTATTTATTTGACAGGCAGAGATCACAAGTAGGCAGAGAGGCAGGCAGAGAGAGAGAGGTGGAAGCAGGCTCCCTGCTGAGTAGAGAGTCCAATGTGGGGCTCAATCCTAGGACCCTGGGATCATGACCTGAGCCGAAGGCAGAGGCTTAACCCACTGAGCCACCCAGGCGCCCTCGGACTTGATTTTTGATTGTCCCTCTCTGCCTCCCTCTTTCAATTATGATGACCCTTGTGATTACACTGGGATCATCCATATAATCCAGGATAACCTTCCCCTAAGGATTAGCAATTTTATTAATTAACAATCTACTAATTATAAATCTTAATTCTATTCACAACTCTTTGCCTCTTTGCCATGTAACCTAACATATTTGCGGGTTCCAGAAACTGGGACATGGACGTCTTTGGTGGCCCATTGCTCTACCCACCACTGATGATAACAATAAAATTGGTGACAGGTGGTCAGACTCAGAATATGATTTGGTAGTAGAACTAAGAGGATTTATGGGTGCACTGGATATGGAGCAGGAAGCAAAATCAGTAAGGGAAGATTGCTAAATTTGTGGTCTGAGTATGTGGTGGTACCATTTAGTGACAAGTACCATTTAGCGAGAGTTCATTATGAGGTTTGATTTCAGGGGAAGGATTAAAGCAGGAGATAAACATTTTGAAGAATTCAGATTTAAGTTGTTTGGTTTGGTTTTAAATATGTTCCATTCAGCCCTCTACTTTGCATGCCACAACACTAGTAAATGAATTATTCTCTATTCTTTCTGATTTACTTGATTTTCTAATAGTTGTTTTATATGTATCTTCTTATGTAAATTTTAATTATTTGTTGCTAAACAAAAGCGTAACTTAATTTGGAAAAGAGACACTGCTATCCATTCCTCTTGTGTTTTGACAATGTAATGACAAATCTCTCACTTGATTTGCTGTGTCACTCTTTAGTAATGCAAAGTGCTTAGCACAATCCTGTGAGAAGGGCTGCGTTAAACCAAAGAATTGATCATTACTACGTTTACTTTTATTTTTATTTTTTTAATATTTATTTTTATTTTATTTTATTTTATAAACATATAATATATTTTTATCCCTAGGGGTACGTCTGTGAATCGCCAGGTTTACACACTTCACAGCACTCGCCATAGCACATACCCTCCCCAATGTCCATAACCCACCCCCCTTCTCCCAACCCCCCTCCCCCCAGCAACCCTGTTTGTTTTGTGAGATTAAGAGCACTTACTATGTTTACTTTTAAAGGAAAATCTTAACCCACTCCTTTAAAAAATGAATCTAATTCTAGCAAATGAAGCCTGTGGATCTTCCCAAACTGATGTTTTTTATACAAAGAAAGTCACTGCTCTGAGATTTTTGAAATGACTCACACCATCTGTTAAAAATTAATGATTACCACTAACAGTAGCAACTTACAGGATATAAATTTTATCCTTCGCTTTCTTGAAGAAGCACATGTGATGACTGGAAGGATTTTTTTATGACTACGCAACATAAGAAGAGCTTAAAAAAGTAGATATGGGTACAAATAATCAGTGTCATGGGACTAGCATTGGATTCACCAACCGATTTGAAAGAACAGATTCGATAGCAGTAGGAAGAGATGTTGTGGTGGTTTCCCTAAAGGATAATGCCACCAACTGGCACAGCGTTTGAGAATCCCACCGGGCTTGAGAGACCATGAATCTGTGTCCCTCAAAGACAGTAGCTTGGGGGAGGGGTATAAGCCTTAGAATACCTTTGCATCTAAGGAAATGCTTTTTAAATTGACTAGTTATTTACACAAGTTCTTACTGTGTTCAGCAGTATGAAAATTTAACCACCATTATCATGCATATTGATCATGTCCTTAGGGTTAAAAGTAACTTGATTACTTTGATTAGCTGAGGAATTTTTTTTTTCCCCACAAAGGCAATAATAAGTTTATATACACTTGGCTATAGCTGACTTATCTTCATAAAATTAACTATTTTTAAATTATAACCTATTAATGTTATTCAAATACTTTCATTGTGTAAGTGAAATCAATTTAGAAAAATCAATGGTAACTCCATTTTGGACAGTATTTGTGAGGAACGTATACTTTCACTAAATTATCTCTGTAATTAAATCTATTCACTTCAACTAAGTTTCTATGGAAAGGGCAGTGTGTACATTTTTAACAGATTGTGTTCTTATTACTTTGCATTTGACCCAATTACATTAAATACTGACATATTTTAATTACACACGCACACAAGCAGTTTTACCAACACCGATTTGCTTACCTTTTCTGACTATCATTTACTAAGAGCGTTAGCCAGATTCTCAGTGACTCAGCACGTAACAGTGTATTTGTCTCTCACACAAAGTTGTGCTGGTTTGGTGCCTGTTCAAGGCAGCTCCCTTCAAGCAGGGACTGGAGGAACCCAGCTGCTTCTTTTCGGCGACTCTGATGTCTCAGCAAAAAGCCTGTGTCACCACAACAGAGGAAGAGAAGTGGACAATGGAGCAGAAGCAATGGCTCTTCCATTCCTTAGCTTGGAGACAATAATTCTTTCCTTTGGATGGATCTAGTTCTTTTCACCTAAGTGGAAAGGGGCCTGGGAAATGTACTCTCCTGTGTGCTAAGGGGAGAAAAACCAAATGGGATTTGGTGATCACAAAACTTGTTCTCTGCAATAGTGATTGCTCTGTGGTGGGCAATAGGTTTTGTTTTTTATTATGATAGCCAGGGTTGCTACATGTCATATAATGATTTCTAGCCTCAAAGGATTTTTCAAAGAATTTTTCAGCACACCAAGCTCTCATTTTCTATAAAGTTGGCTTTTTAGGAAATGAAGCATCACAAAAGTCTATCTAAATACATTTTGCCTCGGGTTAGCATCCTGCCTGTGATGCCAGGACATTGAAGAGAGCACCTTCTATAACCTATTTTAACACAGTACAATTTTCCAACCCTCCCAGGATCAGCACCTCTTAGAGTTCTTCTCCCTTATAAAAAATATTTTTGTAGGAATTAAAGACATAAGGCCAGATTCTCCTCCCCTTATAACTCCAAGAGAATACCTACTCATCAGACCTACTTACACTGTATTTCCCTTGAGTTAGGAGAATGAGATTCTGGCCTGCAGTAGTTTATTCTCTTTCTTTAGAGTGTTCTAACTTCTTCTGGGACTTCATAATTTGCAAATCTTATTGTCCCAATTTTCTCTTCTTCTAACATTTCAGTTAAAGTCTGACTTTCACCACTTCTCTTGCCTTTACTGCCTTTACTGTTATCCCTGACTTCTTTGGCACTTGATCTCTGCAGTGTCACAGATGCTCTGAGATGAAGGGTTTGTTTGTTTGTTTTTCTATCTTATCCATATGTGCAAAATGAACACTAGTAATGAGTAAAAAGAAGTGTTTGACTGTTTTTTTATATATATACATATATATTCAACAAACATAAATCACAGATAGGATTTTTTTTTTTTTTTCAGAGAAAGGAAAGCAGTGCCAGAAAATTTCCCTTTTTTCCTACTAGGGATCAGACAAAAAAAAAAAAAAGCTTTTGTTTAAGTCTTTAAAATTAAATCTATATGTATATGTGAAGCAGTTAGCAGGAATCAAATTATTGATCTGAAAAAATATGGCAACTCATTGGAAAATACTAGTCTGTGCAATATTTTTGAAGCAGTTTCTTCATATCATTCTCTAGCTGATTGATCTATCTAATTGATCTGAAGTGGAAAACGTTATGAGAGATAAACATATTCCAAATTTTTATTTGTTTTTAAAATCAGAATTTTCTTGGCTTCAGAATTTGTCACTACGATATGCAGTCACCTCTTTCTATGGATCAATGAACACATTATTGTGAAATCAATGCATTAAGTCCCTTCCATGTGACTGGCACTAGCACTGTTCAAATTAATTGGGACATATCAGCAAATAGAAAGGTGTTCTCCTTCAGAGAAGAGATGGACAAACAAAACATACACATGAGAAAATAATGTGATTATGGCACTAGGTAAGAAAGACAGTGGACAAAGGAGGAAACTAGAGCAAAGTAAGGAAGCAAAAGTGTAGGTTTAAATAAGATCAGAATTAGACTTATTGAGAAAATAATATTTCAGTAATGACTTCAATCAGTGAGGAAGTGATTCTTGCAGACATGGGGGGAGAAAACATTACAAGCAGAGTAAAAAGTCAGTGTAAGTGTCCCAAGGGAGGAACATTCTCAGCATGTGTTAAGTATACTGAAGAGGATGAAGTAGCTACAAAGAATAAGCAAGGAGACAGAATTAGGGAGCAAGATCATGGAAAGAGGAAAGTGCAGATCACATTAGACCTTAAATGCATTTAAATGCACTGTATTTTGGCTTTTTTTTTTTTTTTTTTGAATGAAATGAAGATGTCTCACAGGGTTTTGAACAGTGGAGACATGTGGTCTGACTTATCTTTTAAAAGGTTTGCTGTGGCATTGGTGTTGACAAGAGAAGATAGAATACAAGGATTGTATCCCTGTGGGGAGTTAGGGGATGATTACAGTAATCCCAGCAAGAGATGATGGTAACTTCCTACAGGGAAGTAGCAGTGGGTTGGAAAGAATGGTCAGATTCTCTTGATATTTTGAAGGTACAGCCAACAGGATACAGCATCAGATTGTCCTTGGAGTGTGAAAGAAAGAAGGTATCAAAGAAGATTTCACATGTTTTTAACTAAAAAGTGGAAGGACAGAGTTGTCATTAACTGAGATGAAAAAGGCAATGAGATTACCATGGCGCAGAGAAAGTTCAGCAATTACATTTTGCCACATTGAGTTTGAAATTTTTATTAGACATCGAGTAAAGGTGATATGTAGGCACTTGCAGATACACGTGGGTATATGAAAGAGGAGGCTGAATTGAAATTATAAATGTGGAGGTAGTTTGTATATTGATGGTGTTTAAGGTGAGAGGCTTAAATGATTTTGCTAAGGCAGTGTGTGCAGTTAGAGAAGAGGACCAAGGATTGAACCTTAGATTTTTCCACCATTAAAATATAGGAGAAAAGGGGAGACGTGAGTAAATGTCTTGGGTGAGCAGTGATATTGTAAGAAAACCAGGAGAGTATGTTAACATGGAAGCCAAGTGAAGAAAGTGTTTCAAGGTCTAGGGTGCGATCAACTTTATCAAATGTTAGTAGCCGGTCAATTAAGAAAAGAACTGAGAAGGGACCACTAGATTTATCTATGTGAAGCCATCAGTGACCTTGTCCAGAACACTTCTAATGCAGAGATGCAAGTAATATCTTGATTGGAATGGGTTGAATTGGATCCTCCTAAAAGGTGTTGAAGTCCTAACCCCCAGGACCATAAATGTGATTTTATTTGGAAAAGAAGTCTCTGCAGATGGTCATATTAAGATAAGGTCATTAGGGTGGGCACTAATCCAATATGACTACATTCTTATAAAGTGGGAAAACTTGGACACAAAGGTAGATGTGCATGGAGGGGAGAGGACATGAAGACAGAGGGAGAGCACATGTACAAGCCAAAGAACACCTGAGGGTACTAGAAGCTAGGAGAGAAGCATGGAACAGATTCTCTCTCACAACCCTCAAAAGGAATCAATCCTGCTAACACCTTGAGTTTGGTCTTCTACCCACTAGAACCGTGAGGTAATAAATTTCCATTGGTGGGCCACACAGTTTATGGTACTTTGTTGCAACAGCCCCAGGCAGCTAGTAGAGTATACTAAGAAAATCTCTGAGAAGGGGAATTAGAAACAGATTACAGTCCACATTGGTAAGTTTAGCTGTGGTTACAGAAGACAGTGGTTCACACGGTTTCTATGCCCTTCCATACAAGCGCATTCATTCATTCTTGTTCAAGCAAGTGTTTATTGAGTGACGACTATATGCACTCAACTTTGGTAAACACTGCCACGGAGAGCTGAGTTTCATGGCATGTTAGTAGGCTCTCAGGAACTCATGAAACTCTGCTGCATTTCCCTACTTATAACTCATTCTAAATGAGGCTGCTTGGGGGCACCTGGATAGCTCCGTCGGTTAAGCATACCACTCCTGATCTCGGCTCAGGTCATGATCTCACAGTCTTGAGATCCAGTCCTGTGTCAACCTCTGTGCCAGGTGTGGGGCCTGCTTAAGATCCTCTCTCTCTAAGAATGAAAGGAAGAAAAGAAGGAAGGAAGGAGGGAAGGAAGGAAAGAAGGAAGGAAGGGCAGGCGCTCTTTGATATGTACCCTTAACCCTTCCGGTCCTCAACTCTCCCCGCCCCCACTGTTTCACGTTTCTGAATCACCTCAGGAATTTTGCACTTGAAGCGTTGTCTCCCTAGAATGTTCTTACCACAGGTTCCATGTGACTTCCTCCCTGCCTTTCTTCAGGCCTTCATTCAAAAGACATCTTTTCAGTGAAGCTTTTCCTGGATGAAGCCTACCTAAAATCACAACTCCCTTTCTCCTTCCCAATCACAAATACAAGAAGGTGAGTATAGAAACAGATCAGTAGTAGAAGATTCTCTGTGGAAGACAGAACAAGTGCACCGATAATAGTAAAATATAAGATAAAAATAGTCACATCGGTAGCTACATATAATAAATAAATTTTATGTAAACACATATATCTATATTCATATGTATAGGTAACTCGATATGTATGAAATCAAATCCTTCACAATGAAATCGGAAACAAAACTTCCAAATCCTTAGAGGGCATTTATAAAGATCTTCTGTATATTTGGCCACAAAAGAAACCTCAGTGAACTTGTCCCTCTTTGCCAAATTCCACGCACAAAGCAGAATGCAGGGGAGTGGGTACTAGGTACAGGTAAGGGAACAGGCAAGCAGCACCTTGGGACCAAAACCATAGCATCTCCCTTGTTATTGCAAATTGAAAAGGGAACAAGAGTTGATCGGACTACTGTGTGTTCTTCCTGTAACTCTGTATTCCCCAGCTACCCAGGCTAGCAGGGCAATGACCTCACAGTGAAAGGCAAGCCTTCATTAAAGTGTTGGAAATCCCCTTAAAAAAAGAAGAAGAAAAAGAAGAAGACGATATTAATTAGTGCCAAATGCCAGAGAGTAATTGCTTTTCATCTTCTGTTTCTGCTGCTCTAGATGTGATGTCCTGAGTTAGAAATGCTAACAAAACATAAATTCTTAGAAATTTAGTTAAAAACCACTGCCTCGTAACTTTAGGTGATTTCTGTTTAGTCAACTTTGACTGAACAACATTACTGACAGAGTTCTGACCTTCTCTTCCCGCTCTCATAGTATCCTTCAAAAGCCTGATCTATTGCCTCAATGACTTTCAAAAGGTAGTGAGTAGGTTGGTAAAAAACACTTTTGGTAAGCTTAGGCATTTACAGATTTGTACCCCGTACACCACCGAGGAAATCTGTCATCATCAGCAACCCTCCTCATCAAACACAGGGCAAGTTGTGGAAAACTGATATCTAAAGGGAGAAAATAATCCCAACTCCATTACTCCATTACCACATGAAATTTTTGCTGGAAACAGAAAGCTTCCCTTAAAGGTACTATTTATAGGTATATTAATGGTCTCAAGAAATGGTGAAACTGCTTTATTAGTATATTGTAACTCTCCCTCAGAACAATGGACTACTTAAAATATGACATAAGAAATTATACTAACCATCAAGCATGCTTAGATATAGCCTTAAGAAAAACACGTACTGGCAACAGGCCACTGGGGGAGAGGACGATGTACATCCTTGAAGCCCAGCAGCTGGGGATGCCCGGCCCGCTCAGGGCAGAACGCTGCCTGCGTCATTTTTCCTTTATCTCCCCTTTCCCTGAGAGCACCTGTAGCTAATTAGATGATCCCTTTGAATGTGCTGCTCAGCTATAAACTTTATACTGCTTGCAGATATACTTTGCCTTCCTTCTTGTTTATGTACAAAGCATATGATTAATATGTAGCCTTCTTTGGCTCCTTTGTTGATTACAGTCTAATATCTACTAAATATGAGGCTGAGGAGTTAGTTGTTAAGGGCAACAGTCTTTTCTACTGCTGTCCCCTGCTCTCTTTCTCTTTGCAGCTGATTTGTTTGTGTCTCATTCTTTTCCCATGCACGGTCAGGAAGCGGCAGTATATGATTTACATAAAAAGATAATGATGCTTTTTCATCCCCCCCCTTTTTTTTTTTTACTGAAGGTTTGATTCTTTCTATTACTAAAGAGACCATCTGGTAAGCAAACTGTACACATTTTAAGGCCACGTTACTGGATCGGGGCCAGCTTGCCTTTTGTCCCTCCCTAGAGTCTTTCTGTGTTATTTTGGTTCTTTATCCTTATCATCAGTTCTAGCCATCAGTTTTCTGTCCCTCTGCCGAGGCATTAGGCTAACCACAGAATGAACGTTTTAACCAAGGATCAAATTTAGATGGCACTACAATGACATCTGCCACTATTACCTAATCCATAGTGGTCTAGGTTAACCACAGAGACAGTTGTGATTCAGCTTTTGGAACTTATCAGTTTTATTTTGTTTTTTAAATATTTTAGAAAATTAAATAGTAGTACATTTATGGGACAATAACAGAGTTTTGCATGTCCCTTAATGATTTTAAGTGTATTTTTGTTAAGGACACTACTTTTTTTTTTCTTTCCTCACAAAATGTACTACTCCTGCAATTATGTCTGAAGAAATGTAGAGAGGAATAAGGAAACTGGATAATAATCTCCCATTGAGTGACAATTCTCAGAAGGAATTAAGCTTTTATCTATAAGTTTTTAAATCAGGGAAACCAATGGGCTTTTCTTATATGAGAAAACACACCCGTTGTACTCAAGTCATACTTTATAAAAAATTCACATTCTTACAATATTAAAAATGAGAAAACTTTAACTCCAATTGTGTACGTGCCAGGCACTATTCTAGGTGCTAAGGATCAGTGAACAATAGAATTCCTGACCTCATGGAGCTTGTATTCAAGGATCAGAAACAGTAAATAAATAATTCAAATAAATAATGTGTAAGGAACATATTAAAAATGACAATGAGGGACACCTGGGTGGCTCAGTTGGTTAAGCGGCTGCCTTCGGTTCAGGTCATGATCCCAGCGTCGTAAAATCCAGTCCCACATCAGGCTCCTTGCTCAGCAGGAAGCCTGCTTCTCCCTCTGCCTCTGCCTGCCTCTCTGTCTGCCTGTGCTCACTCTCTCTGACAAATAAATAAATAAAATCTTAAAAAAAATAAAAGACAATGATGATGAAATAGGAAACACAGTAGTCTTCACTGGGAGCACCTCATTCAGAGAACTCATCTAAGGGAGAGGAGGGGAGAGGCTCAGTCAGAGGGAATTATATTTGAATCCATACCTCAATGACAGGAAGGAAGCAAGATGAAAAGAGCCCTGAGAAGTGTATTTCAAACAGAAGACTAAAGGTAAAACTCCTCAATTAGTACAGATTTACAGAGACTCAACTGAGGACTCTTAAGTACTGACTGTTAGTCTAACTGAAGTAGAACATTGAAACCACGAGCTGGAAACGTTTACCTGTTTGACTCATAAAGAAATATCATTCAGGATCTAGAAAGTATTATTTTATTCCACAAGCCTCAGACCCATAAGAGTCTATATGGTTTCTAAGGGGAAAAGATAAAGTATTCCCTCTGGAGCTATAGAAGGGAAAAAACCCAACGGTCCCAAAGCACTATAAATACAGAACTGGATTTAACGAAATTTACAATAGCTAGGAAAGTTTAAAAAAAAAAAAAGGAAAAGAAAATAGAAGCTGGGAATTAGAGCCAGAGAAAGGATAGACATGAAATATACCCTTGCAAGATCAAGCAATTATAACAAAATTTGAGAGATTCCTGGGAGATCAGAAAGAGCTAAAACTAAAGAGTAATAACCTTTATCTTTGCAGATCTGATTCAGGTTAGAGGTTATTTCTCATCAAACAGTAAATAAAATATTATCCTTTGGGATTCTCAAACTTTGTACTTTATGAGAAATCTGTAATGCTATTCTGGGTTTTGTTTTTGTTTTTGTTTTTGTTTTTGTTTTTGTTTTGAAAGAGACCAGGATAATTGCTGCACAGAAGAGAAATAAAAAATAATCAGAATGGGACGCCTGGGTGGCTCCGTGAGTTAAGCGGCTGCCTTTGGCTCAGGTCATGATCCCAGGGTCCTCGAATCAAATCCCACTTCGGGCTCCTTGCTCAGCAGGAATCTTGCCACTCCCCGTGCTTGTGCACACATACACTCTCTCTCTGTCTTTGTCAAATAAATAAGTAACATATTAAAAAAAAAATCAGGATAAAAGACTATATAAATAGTAATGAAAACTGGGGAGGAGAACACAACCAAATTAGTTTGTCTATACTAAAAATCCAAATATTTAAAATTCCTGCTTCCAATTCTGAAGCCAAAGAAGTGGTGGTGGCGGGGGGAGTTTAAAATAGAGTCAGTTCCATAGTGGCATTTTCAGAAAGGAGAAAGAAACCACAGCTCTTTGAAAAAGGTAAAACTTCCAAGCACCAAAGTCTAAAATAAAACTTTTAATTCTTTAATTTCTTGAGTAATATTACTACAGCACAAAACATAATCAACAATATTTCTCTAGCAAAAAAAGTCAAGCACTTCCTACGATTCCTCTCACAGTATTCTGCTTTGTATGGTTCTTCTTGTACTACTCTTTAATAAAAGTCAAGGACACGATATAAACTTGCAATACACTGAAGGGATTTCTGTAAAGCTAAAATATTTTACCTGAAAATTTGGGTTTTGTAATTATCAGGCTTTATTCAGGGTTAGTGCAAAGAACATAAGGACTGCACATCTTTCAGAAATGTTCCCTAAATTCCTTTCTTAGATGGGTTTTTGATAGGAACTTGAGAGGAAATACTTTATTCTCTTTAGAAGAACCTCAATAGCTAATATTTTAAATTACAAGTTGAAGTTGTAAACATATGCTATATAAATAGTATATAAACCCAAAATAAAATAGACATTCTTTTGTGAAAAGTTAGGAGCCTAAGCAAAATTTTTAATGACTGATTATTGGTTAATCTGATTTTTAAAATATTTATTGTTAATGGCTTTCCTTTCTGTGTTTAAATCAGTAAACACCAGTAATTTATTTGGGTACATGATATAAAGTAGGTTTTGAATTTTACATTTTCGAATGCTTTACGCATTCGAAAATTCCACTTATGACAAAATGATTGATAAGCTTCATATATCTTTATGACTAAAATGCTCTAAAATCAGCTGTTTTTAATCTTCATTTACTTAACAGTCATCCATAGACTGTACCAATTTCTGAGGTATCTTTATTTTTCCTTCTTTTTGAGCTCTTTCTTTTTTGTTGTTTTTCTCTTTTAATGGTATATCAGAATTAATTCAGTCACATTTTTGTAGTTTTATCTATTTGAAGACAACTATTGATCATAGTCTGACGTGAGTTTTTTTTTTTTTTCTTCTTCTGTCATTATGACATCTTTTTGTCCCTACTTTCTGATTATAGGTAGCAAAAGCCAGTACAGGCCAGACTGGGAGGACGTTCCAAGGACTATAGGATACTGGGGAGATCAATCTGAGCCCAGGACGGGGAACAATGGGCGGATGTCAAATGTGACAATCTTGAAAGGTTTACAAAAATAATGGCAACCAAAATATAATTAAAATGTGTCAAAAGTAAATCCAGCTAAAATACTAGGTAGACAATGTAGTAGAGTCTTCTGTGGATCCTTTATGGAAGCCAGAAAATGGAACAGATTCTTCTCCAAGTCTTGGGCAGTATTTCCAAAAGGATGTTTCATGGATATTTTACAGAAGGAATTGTGGAAAATAAGTTGGGGATATGCTAAATTAGATAAAGTTTAATAGAGCCTTTCATAGCAAAATAATCCAGTCTTTAAAATGCTACTACACTCTTGAAAACTCCAACAAGGTAAATATAAAGCAGGACTTTCTCTTAATGGAATACTTCTCTATCATGTGACATTTATTAATCTTATAGAACTTTATTGTTTCATGGAATACAGTTTGAGGAACTTTGCTTTAAAATATCAATCATCTTTCTGCTTTCTTTCTTACACCAACAAGTTGCTATTAGTAATTCCCAGGGTCCAGAGAGATTTTCCATTTAGCTGTTTGTCACTCAGTCGACTGAATAAAGACATTGAGTTCTTCTTCGTGTATACAAAGGCTTGTATGGATATCAGGGATAGTCTAAAATGTATCAAGAGATGAAATGAAAAAGTTCTCTTTCCTGATTTTTGATTCAGCATCCACTATTCACAGCAGACTACACTTTTCTTATCTTGAAAGACAAAAGAGTGATCTATTTCTCCTGTGGGCTTTCCAGTTTGCTATAGCTTATCTCATATGACACACTTGTTTCATGCATCAATAACAGATATCTAAATTTTGTCTTATTTTCAAGCCATAATAAAAATCATTTTGGTGTAAGTTATTTTGATGATTTTTTTAAGACCCATAGTTTTATCGTGTTATTCCAAAACTTGATAGTAATAGTACTTCCCTTTTTTCCTCTTTCCAATCCAAAAGCATATTATAATAGATGAGGCTCAATTCATGGCAATAACTGCACATGGCTTTACATATTTGTATCTGTTATGCCCCAATAATGGGTCCGTGATTAAAGGAGCGAGACTGATATAAAGCGAAGGTCAAGTAAAGCTTTATTTTGTGCCAAGCATCAAGAATCTAACCAAACGTTTGGGGAAGCACCTCTTACAAGAGAGGACGACCCTTCTCTGTTTCACAAACTAGCTTTTAAGGCCAAAGGCCATGTGGTCAGGCCTGGCCACGCACAGGTGGCCAATGAGATTGTAACACACACAGGAAACTCCACAGTGATGCTAGGTGAACAACTGAATTACAATTTACCCTAGTAGACATTTGACCCAGCCTATCACCTTGGTTGGGATTGGCGCCCAAAAGGCTCCCAAAGGGTGGGGCCCATACTCCTGGTAGCCAGGGAGACAATATGCATCCCCCCCCCCCCATCAGATGTCTCCACCTGGCCCGACCCACCCTTGTATCTGGGCTTTGTTACCTGGAGCTGGTTTCCGGGACTTGTTTTTAAGTGAATCCCCTGGGGGAAGGGGAGCAGGGACAGTTTAACTTTAATGAAAGCCTCTTGCTAAATAGGTCCTTACAGTATCCTTCTGGATTGCAGTATTTCCCTTCTTAATATGGTATATAGAAATACGATTAATTTGTTTTACTACATTTGAGTTAGTAGGGCTGTTTAAAATCTATCATTTAATTTAACTTATTTAAGTCATCTTGTATCTCTAAGTAACTGCTTTCTTCCATAATATATGATATTTTACCAAATTTGTGAATATTTGTACCTTCTCTATTTTGTGCTATTTTAAACTATTATATTCTAATGGACCAAACAATGATGAAAAATATTGATAAATGGTTGTTCTTTAGATTTTTTTCTTCTAACTGCTTAAAACTAACTACTTAGCTAAATTACTATTTTCTCTAGAATCCTAAAGTGCACTTTTTTTCTTTTTTTACTCAGAATAAAAGGTACATAGTCATTTTCCCCCTTTAATTGACTCTTCTCCTTGAGAAATAATTGATTCATTAATACATTTGCTTTTCAGGAAGTATGATTTTATTTCAGCCAAGTTCTTAGTACACAAGTCTTTCTGAAGCAAAACACATGTCCCATTTTCTTAGGGATTGCATTACTTTCTATACATTTATTTCCTTCTAAGTCGGTTAATGTGTTTTCCAAATAGTTCCATAGATCTATAGAATGTCTGAATGGTTACACAATAAAAAGTACTGCAGGGTCCCTGGGTGGCTCAGTCAGTTAAGCATCCAGCTCTTGATTTTGGATCTCATGGGTTGTGAGATGGAGCCCCGTGAGATCCAGCCAGGTATTGGGTTTCATGCTCAGTGGGAAGGCTGCTTGAAGGTTCCCTCCCCTCTGCTCCTCCCCTCGCTCATACTCATTCTATCTCAAATAAATAAATAAACAAATAAATCATTAAAAAAGTATTACAAAATGTATATATAGGAAAGATGTTTAAAAATCTTTAAAAAGTCTAGTGTTCTCTGGAATAGGACAGAACCTCATTTTCAGAAATGAGTTGGTATCCAAACACAGTAAAAACAAGTATTGTTTTCACTTAAAACTGTAGCTTGAAAGAATAAAATACTGAGAGTAGAAAGCACTGAATCTCAGGGATCATAAATGAGTATAAATACCGAATGAACAGGTCAAATAAATGAGTTTATGAATGAGGAGTATCTTAAGTCAGAGATCAAATGTATTGACTTTTGTATTACTCTCATAACCTAGTTCAGTATTAAATGTTTATTGAGTAAGTGATTAAATAAATAAATAAATAGATAAATACATTAAAATATGACTTCTCTCTCCATCTTTCTCCCTCTCTTCCCCCCCCCCCGTATATGGCTATTACTATTGCTGTATGGCATTACCATATGGATATTACATTACATGTAAGGAGAGACATATACCTATATATATTTATATACACAGATATGTGTACCTATATATAAATATATGTATGTATAACACCTGAGTGATAACATAGTTATGTATGTATGCATACATGTAAGAAAGAGAAAAGATTCTTACATCATTGGAGATGATATTAACATGAAAAATCAATATGGAAAACAATTCAGATTTATCCTTCATTTATTCAAACAAAAAAACACTGAAAAATATTGAAAAAAGCACCACATGTATGGGATGTACACAGGCTTAGTGCATACCAAGTTCTGTAAGGTTAATATCTTGCCCTTGCTGTGTTCCCAATCTCTCTCTCTTTCACACACACACACACACACGCACACACACTTCTACTTTCTTGAATGAAAATAGCTCTTCAAGAAAATAATGATAAGAAGCTTAAGTACCTATTCTGTCCTTAGGCTAAATGACAATAAGCCAAAAATTTGACAATTTCAAAAAATATGCAAAGTGGATAAAAGAGTTCCACCTCAACCAGTGTTGAAATGAAAGCTAGCAGGGTCTTTGTGTTTAGGTGTATGTACAGCCAAACACTAGCCTGCCTTTCAGGATATGAGCAAAATTTGTGACTCCTTCCACTCTGTGCAGAATATAAATCCAAGCCAGAGTCCCACTGACAGGGACAATCTAAAGCAATACAGGAGATTCATTAAATTCCCAAAGTCTGTCCCCTCTCACTCCCGACATCCTCAAAAATCCTGTGAGGAACTTCTGCGGATCATTTCTATTTAAGTTCACCCTAGTGATTTTTGATACTTTTATCTGTGTTATAGCTAGAAGTCACATTGAAATTCCTTAAGATTGATTTTTTTTTATCAGATAATAACACTACTTTCATGAATTTACAGAATCTAAGTAATATTATTGTCTCTCGATAGTATTCTCAACAGAAGTGCTACAGGCCCCATGACACCTTGATTAAAAGGATAATGGAATAAGGTCACATGATGACCACTGTCTCTGACAGTTCTTGGAATTTTAACACAAATACCTGTCTCATAACAAGTCTAATATCTGACAGCTGCTATGATGAGGAAGGCCAGACTCTGGAAAAAATGTATAATTTCTCTTCATTGGTCTTCAGGAATAATAGCTTTACAGAGTCTTATACGACAATTTCTAATGGACAGTTTATACGTAATTCATATGCTCAGGGTGTTGGATTTTAAATGTTGATAATTTTTATTTTGGTACTTCACTGCAGCTTTCAATATATGATTATTTCAACTTTTAAAAGACATTACCTAAATATCCTGTACATGTATGTTTGTACCCTTGGGTTAGTATCTCTTAAGTATAAATAATAGAAGTGAAATGTCTGGGTTAAAGTAAAAGTACATTTAACATTTTGATAAATAGTAACATATTTTCCTCTTAGCTGACAAGAATTTACAAGTTCATGAGAGTCACCACAAAAATATTTTTCATATATTTTTGCCAAAAGAGCATTAGATTAAACTTTTGAAATATTTTCCAAGCTATTAGGTAAAAAATTGCTAAACATTTTTAAATGTTTATCTAAAGATAAGTGTGAGGATATTTTTTCATATTTTATTGGATATTTATAATTATTTTTCTATTAACCTTTGATGCCATTGAGATATTTTTTTCTTTTGGGTCACTGATTGTGTGTATGTGTGTGTGTGTGTGACCACCAGAACACCAAAAACTGCTCAGCCTACCTTTTTTATATGAATGCCACCTGCTGATGAGACAAAAAATATGGTCATCAACAACACAACACACACATACAGACACACATGTACAAACAACTATACCAACCTTTCTTGCGGCGTAAACTAAGGAGGATAATGGTTTGAGATTCAAACCTCAGAAGTAAAGTACTTGAGAGGAAATTAATAAACAGAACACTTATAGAAATTTTAAGGTATGCCGTAGTTTTATTTATGTTTTTGTTCAAGAACTCTTTTTTTTTAAGATTTTATTTATTTATTTGACAGAGAGAGAGATATCACAGGTAGGCAGAGAGACAGGCAGAGAGAGAAGGGGAAACAGGCTCCCCGCTGAGCAGAGAGTCGGATGCGGGGCTCGATCCCAGGACCCTGAGATAATGACCTGAGCCGAAGGCAGAGGCTTTAACCCACTGAGCCATCCAGGCGCTCCTCAAGAACTCTTATTAGTAAAGAGTTTCAGAGGGTTAGGCAGGAAAAGGTTCAGATAATACTTTTACATCAGCAGAACTACACAGAATGTATGATTACTAGATTCGAAGGATCTAAGTGGATACTGTATCCTATTCTCTATCTATTAAATTTTTTAAAATTAGAATATTTGACAAATATTGTGTAAAAAACAAGGGAAGTTAGTATAACCCCTGTTGACAAATAATAAGTTATGATGAACATTTTCAAATAGACATATAATAAAACACTCATTTGCATACACACAAAAACTATAGAACAGAGTTTCAAGCATTGGAGTAAAATAATAGTATTTACATTCTCAATATATTTTCTTAGTGGTGTGAAGAATAGTGAAACCAGCATATATATGGGAAAAACACTTAGAAGAGTTATCACAGTTGTCCAGGCATAAAGATGGTGAAGATTCTGAGGTATTAGAGTAGCTATGAAAAAATAAGGTCATATTAAATGTGTTTCAAGATTAACAATACTTGGAATGCAAAGGATATTGAGTGTTGGTACTTGAGGAAAAGAGAAGGATCATTGAAGACATTGATAACATTCTGCTATGAATTAGTAGATGGTTTTGATACTGGGCTTACATAGGGATCCTCCCTCCCTCCTTACTGGAAAAGGAGGAGGATATTTGTATTGGTGTTATTCTGTAGCTGGTAGGAGATTACGATATCTGTTTTGGACAAGACTTTGAATTTCATATGAAACATCTCACAGGGTATGTCAAGTCAGATACTTGGAAGTTAGAAGAGTGTTCTGAACTGGTGATACACATTTTAATATAATAGTCATATTTTGTTGATGAAATATGATTAGATATGATGACTGAAGGAGACAGTGTAGTGTGCGAAGAAGGGCCAAGGACTGAACTCTATAGAGGAACAATAGAGCTTTAGATGTAGATAAAAAAGGACGAGCGAAGAAAGAGACCTAGAAAAAGTTGGGAGGTTATCTGTGAAACAAGAGGAAAATCAGGAGATAATAGTGTCACACGATCCAAGAAGAAAAGAAAATTTTCTAAGAAGGATAATATTGTCAACTTAAAAAACTAAAATGCTTCCGGAAGTTTAATTAGGATAGCTGAAAGGATTCTTTTTTACAGAGCATTACTTAATCTCTGTTAAGTTTAATAAAAACAGGTCTCAAAATTTGCATTCTATGTCTCGTGCTAGTGGAATAATTTTTAAATAATTTTGAAATAACAACTGAGTGGAAAACATGTTTATCAAAGCTTTTGTTTTATAACTTGAAAACAATTGAAAATATTTTAGATATGCAAGAAAATTTAAAGTATACATACAATATTTTTGAAAATAATTGCAACACTGGTTCAAGAATCAATAGAAAGTTTAATGAAACTATCTAAACACACCTGAATTCATTTCTAGCATATTTAAAATCTCAGTAAATGATTAAAGAGAAGTTACTCATGAACAGAAAGTCACACATTCCCTCAAAAGTATTAGTGTAAAATTTGGCTATCTGAACACAAGTTTATCTCAATATATTACAAAATAAATTCCAGGACAATTAAATATTTGCATGTGAAATTACCATAATTAAGTTCAATAAAGGGTTTTAAGCAATTTTTAACCAAAAAAACAAAACAAAACAAAACAAAACAAAAACACAAAATCATTACCAGAATTAGAATAAAAATTCCAGCTCATTTCATAAAGTTATACTATTGTATTTGAAATCTGGATAAGGAAAATTCAAGAAAATTGTAAATTTATATCACTCAGAGATAAATCAAATATTAGCTTATAAGTCAAACCAGTGATATTTCATAAGCAAATACCTTATCTTAGAAATACAAAGATCATTGAATATGTTGTACGTGGATCAAAGTAACTTACTAAATTTACTACTAAATCAATAGGCCAAAAAGAAAAATGTTATTATTACATCAGTAAGTATGGAAGAAAAAAAAAAAAAAAACAGAAAAGCTCTGTTAAAGTTCCTTACCTTTTTTAAGAAATATTCTTAGTGAACTAGGTAATGAAAGACTGTACTAAACGCCAAATCAAAATCAAAAGCAAAAACTGATGAATAAAACAATAGCAAAATTAAGAATCTTGATTTTTAGTAAATATTGCAAAATACAAATAAAAAAAGAAAAATTAGAAACAACGTTTGCAATATTTATAACTAACAAAGAAGTTAAGAAACTCTTAAAAGTTTACACAACAACAAAATGGATCTGGAGAACTGCCAGTGACCAAACGGGCAAAAGTATGAACAGAAATTCAAGTATAGTCAGGTGGTAGGAGAGCATTTAGAATTTTATCCACTAAAGGAAGTGCTCATTGGTATATCCATTCTGGAGAGGAATCTAGCAATATGCAGCCAAATTGGATAAAAATGTACCTATCGTTTCTGATTTCCTTCTGGTGGTTATATATGTCAGGGAAATTTCCACACAAATTTTTAGGGACATATATAATGGTTGTTCACACACACTGTTTGAGGTACTGGAGTTTGGGAGGTAATTCAGGTGACCTTGTCTGAGAAAACGGATGAATAAAACATGTTACATCATTAAGACTGTAAAGAAGTCAAAATCAACCTAATCATGTTAAAAATAAATGTAGAGTGCTATGTAACTAGAAAGAGAAATAAACTGAGGCTTACAGAATAATTCCATTTATGTAAAATAAAAATACATACAAACAAATCTATACCTATATATGTACATACACCATAGGAACACACAGAAAAAAAAAAAAAAAAAAAGAAAGAATATATACCAAGCGCCTTAGAATGGTCCTGTTGAAATTGAAAAATGGAAGTGAAAGACTAGGAATGAACTCGATTCAATCTTAAATTTTCTCTTTTTATCTAGGTGCTTTTAGTTTAGAGTATTTTCTAAGTGTAAATTAGTGAGAGAAGTTTTAAAGAATATCACTGATATATGTGCATAAAAACTTATAAACTATCAAAAAAAGACAAATCACAAACTGAAAGCAATTTTTGCAATAAATATGACAGGCATAGATTTAGCTGCATTGCTGTGTAAGTTCTTACATATCAACAAATGCAAATTTTCCTTAAAATATGTATAAGATATTAATAGTCTATTCAAATACAATAAAATAACTATAAATGCCAATAACAGATGAACAATATCCAATCTCATTCAGAATCATGCAAACATTAAAAATGTGTGTTTTTTTTTTTTTTTTTTTTTTTTTACTCAGCAGTAAGAAAATACAAATATCTTTATAATATTCAGTCCTTGCTGGAGGATGGTGAAAAAAATACCAAATAATTCTATATGTAAGTTGTGGAATGACTTCTATCAGTTAAATGTCTGCAAGATTCTCCGATGAGCAAAAATGAAGGAAGTCAAAGATTGTGACAGTTGAAACTTTATAAAATTTAACCATAAAAAAAAAAAGAAAAAAGTCATTTTCATTTCTCTGTAAGTAAACAAAGGGGTTTGTTGAATAGACATTTCATAAGTAAAACGTGAGGATGTCTAAAATGACCTGCCTCAAGTTACTCTTCATGTCTGTCCATATGCTAATTGAGAAAATTTCCAGGAGCTAAATTCTACAGAAAATGCTGAGTATGGATAGCACAAAGCCTCCACAAAAAGCTTACAGGTAAAGGAATGTCCAACCCATAAAGGGCTCATATACATCAGATATTAAAATTTTGAGAAATGAATTTCTCAAACAAATGAATTTCTCAAACATTAAAACAAAACTAACATTTCCATAATTTTCCTAGTTATTTGCTTATGTATTTATAGTAAATATTAACAGTCACTATTTATTCATTAATTTCTTTATTTTTTAAAGATTTTATTTATTTATTTGAGAGAAAGGGAGGGCACAAACAGGAGGGAAGAGCAGAGGGAGAAGGGAAGGAGAAGCAGACTCCCTACTGAGCCCAGAGGGACAAGAAAGAGGCTGCATCCCAGGAGCCTGAGATCATGACCTGAGCAGAGGCACAAGCTCAACCAACGGAACCACCCAGACACTCCCTAATTTCTTTACTTTGTAAATTTATGTGCATATATATTATGCATATAATCACAAACATATTTAGAAAAATATTTGAAGAAAAGTCCATTCACAAAAGCCCATTAAATGAAGAGTGCAGTTAAACTTGAAATCTGTTAGTTGACTCCCCTTCTAAATGCAGAGCATTCAATTCCCAGTTGGTTGTGGGAATTAGGTGGACTGGGAAGCATTACTGAACTCCAGAAAATTGTGGAATAGAGTGGGTTTGGGGAACAAGGACAGTGTTCATGTTCACCGAGAACTAACACCATTTTAAAGGAAAAACTTTTTGAAAAAACGTTTTTTAATACAAATTGTCAATGTATTTCCTTTTAATTTGTGGTTTTAAAATGTTAGAAAAGAAGACTATCATATCTTAGGACATTAAAAGTAAGAGAAGAATCAAAGTTTTGCTAATAAGGCATCGGAGTAGTGAGTGACAGGCAATTTCAAAACCAAAATGATTACATCTTTTCACATCGTTGTCATAGCTTTACCACCAGAGAAACTGTCACATTTTCAGAGAAGCCCCTAATTTAAAAAAGAGTTCCTGCCATCTTCTTTGATTTTGTTTTATTTTACCTGACAAAAGTATTTACCTCATGTGATAGGAATAGTCTCACAGTAATAATTAAGAAAATGTAATGAACAGAGGTTGGTGGCAAAACACTTTATTACTGATTTTTGGTCATGTCTTTCTGTTGTACATATAACTTATAAACTCTGGATATTATTGGCATTTATAAATTGAATAGGATCTCTAAGAAAAATCATAATAATATATATTATCTCACAAGGAAAAGTCATTGCATTTTTCTTTTTTTTTTTAAGATTTTATTTATTTATTTGACAGAGATTGAAAGTAGGCAGAGAGAGAGGAGGAAGCAGGCTCCCTGCTGAGCAGAGAGCCAGATGTGGGGCTCAGTCCCAGGACCCTGAGATCATTACCTGAGCCAAAGGCAGAGGCTTAATCCACTGAGCCACCCAGGTACCCCAAAGTCATTCTATTTTTCAGTGAAAGACATTTCTTGTAAAAATTCCAAACCTGAATTAAGTGTATGAAGTACCATCAAGTAGCACTTTCATTTGAGTCATTCCTCTGCTTCCTTCAAGGTAACTACATGTTTTTCTTACCTATTATTTCACCTTCTAAATATATCTCTCAGCCTATATTTCCATGACAACACTGCCAGTAATCAGAAATGGGGAAATGGGAATAAATATATATATATATTCATATATATGTGTGTGTGTATATATATATATGTGTGTGTATATATATACACATATAAAGATTTTATTTATTTATTTGATAGAGATCACAAGTAGGCAGAGAGGCAGGCAGAGAGAAGGGGGAAGCAGGCTCCTGGCTGAGCAGAGAGCCTGATGTGGGGCTCGATCCCAGGACCCTGGGATCGTGACCTGAGCCAAAGGCAGAGGCTTAACTCACTGAGCCACCCAGGTGCCCTATATATATATATATTTATGATAAACGGTTAGCTAAACTGAAACTATCAACTATAGATGAGACATATACTGGAAGATTCTTATACCATATAATAACAGAAAACCTAAATTTAGTGAAAACAACAGAAATCTTAATACATTTATATGAGAACTTCATCAAACCAATGGCATTTTGAAAAATCACTCAGTCAAAAAGTATACAATTTAACTGTGTCAGAAAGTCTCAGTGTTCATTGTACAGTGAGTTTGTGGAATATGAATTAAAGTACAGGTTAAAAATATTTTTACAGGTACAGGTTAAAAATATTTTCATGGTTGCGGCACACCTGGGTGGTTCAGTCTGTTAAGCGACCAACTCCCGGTTTTGGCTCAGGTCAGGAACTTGGGTCCTGGGATAGAGCCCTCTGCTGGTCAGGCTCCCTGTTCAGCAGGGAGTCAGCTAGTCTCCCTTTCTCTCTGCCCCTCCCCCTGCTCATGTGCTCTCCCTAAAATAAATAAATCTTTTAAAAAAATATTTCACAGTTAAAGATATTTGGGAATGCTTATTTAAATAATGTAAATCATTATCGTTGACGAACGTGTCAGAGCATTTTCAAGATTGTGAGGGTCTGGGCTTTTATCTTACTTACAAGCTTACAAGTTAGCCTGCTAATTTCATAGGCACTCGCTGAAGTCATCAGACTCCTGGGTCAGAGACAAATGACTCTTGTTACTCATGGCCCAGCAGGCAGCATGAACATCAGCATATTTGCTTCAGGTCCCCTGGTGCTTGTGTCCCATGGAGGCGATGCGAACTGGCCCAGAGGAACCCAGCACATGCGGTAGGCTGCATTACAACAAAGGAAGCCTAAATTTAGAAGACTTGGATTTGTTATATTAGGCAGTAAGCATTTTTTTCCTCTGCTCCCATCTTCCAAGGCTGCTCCCTATACAAATACACTTGAAAAGATAGTCAGATTAAGAGACGTTCTGTGCCTCCCTCCACAAAACATTCAGAAATTCAATATCCCATGGAGAATTATCTCCTAACAATCTTTTAAAATGCTTATTTGCATTGTGAATCTTAAAGATGTATTGGGATTTTCCAAATCTAATTTAAATATGAAAACTGTATATCTCTCTGTGTGTGTAACACCTCTCTTAGAGGAGGTAGAAATCAAGAAAATATTGAAATAAATTTTTTGTTTGTTTTGTTTTGTTTTGAAATAAATCTTTTTCCATGTCATACACTGGTGAAGATTCCCAGTCAACTTGATACTCTCTTACTATTGCATTCTTAGCTATTTTAAGGTATAATAGGAAATGGAATTTTTTCATGAAGTTTAATTAATTTACTTAGGTATAATGCCTTGTGCTTGAATTCCATCTTCAACACTTATTGTTTAGATGTAGGGGAAAGAAAATGGAAAAAACAAAACAAAACAAACAAACAAAAAACCTCTCAGAACTTCCACTTTTGATTGTAAAATTTTACCCTGTGAATTAGTTTATTGGGTTAAATGAAATCATGCACATAAATAACAATTTTTGGGGGTGCCTGTATGGCTTGGTTGGTTAAGCATCTGCCTTTTGCTCAGGTCATGATCTCTGAGTCCTGGGATCAAGCCCTGTGTAGGGCTCCACACTCAATGGGGAGCCTGCTTTTTTCCCTCTCCCTCTGCCCCTTCCCTGCCCCTCCTGCTCATGCTTGCTCTCTCTCTTTCTCTCAAACAAATAAAATCTTTTTATAATAAATAAATAACTGTGTTTTGGCTAGTAAACAGCTTTGATTAATAAAAATATATTATATTATATTATATAATTCTACATGTTTCATTATTTTATAAAATATTAAAATTGTGTAAATATAAAATAAATCTAAAATTATATTAATACATATGCACTAAAATAAGGGTCAACTGAAAACTAAAGTAAACAGGGTATATACACAGAGGCAAATGCAAGTACACACATAAGAAAATTCATTAGCAAATTTCAATTTCAAACAAAGGTCAAATACAAGATAGAAACATCAACAATACAGACAAAATATCATTTAATATTTAAAATAACACATGTGTTTCCATTGCCTTAGGAGACATATCTGGAAAGAAGTCGCAATGGCTAATGTCAAAGAAGTTACTGCTTATGTTCTCCTTTAGGATTTTTATGGTGTCAGTTCTCACATTTAGGTCTTTCAATCCATTCTGAATTTATTTTTTTGTATGGTATAATAAAGATGTCCAGTTTCATTCTTTTGTATGTTGCTGTCAAGTTTTCCCAAAACCATTTGTTTGGTTTTGGGAAAACCAAGACTATGCTTTTCCCATTGGATATTCATTCCTGCTTTGTTGAAGATTAATTGACCATTGATTGATTCATTTTTGGGTCTTCTCTCTGTCCCATTGCTTTATGTCTACTTTTGTACTAGTACCATACTGTTTGAAACACCAGAGCTTTGTAATATAACTTGAAGTCCAGAACTGTGGTTCCCCCAGCTTTGTTTTTCTGTCTCAAGGTTGCTTCAGCTATTCATGGTCTTTTGTTCTTCCATACAAATTTTAGGATTGTTTGTTCTAGATCTGTGAAAAATATTGTTGGTATTTAATAGGGATTGCTTTAATAGGGATTACATTGATTTAGGTAATATAAACATTTTAACAATATTTGCTCTTCCAATCCATGAGCATGGAATGTCTTTCCTTTTCTTTGTGTTCTTTTCAATTTCTTTCATCAGTGTTTTCTAGAATTCTGATTACATATGTAATGTATCATGTTAGCTGATTTGTGAATGTTGAACGACACTTGCAAACCAGGAATAAATCCCACTTGATCCTGGCGAATGGTTCTTTTAATGTATTGTTGGATTTGGTTTGCTGGTATTTCATTGAGAATTTTTGCATCCATGTTCACTGGGGATATTGGTCTGTAATTCTCTTTTCTAGTGGATTCTATATCTGATTTTAGTATCAAGGTAAGGTTACTTCATAAAATGAACTTGGAAGTTTTCTTTCTTCTTCTACTTTTTGGAATAGTTTAAGTGAAGAGTAAAAATAAACTATTGGGACTTCATCAAAATAAAAATCTTCTGCATAGCAAAGGAAACAATCAGCAAAACTGATTGGCAACCTGTGGAATGGGAGAAGATATGCAAATGACATATCTGATAAAGCGTTATTATTCAAAATACATTAAGAACTTACACACTTATACACATTAGGAATTTCTACACTCAACATTCCAAAAACCTAATAATCCAATTAAAAATGGGCAGAGGACATGAAAAGACATGTTTCAAAAGAAGACATACAGATGGCCAACAGACACATGAAAGATGTTCAACATCACTCAGCATCAGGGAAATACAAATAAAAAACACAATGAGATATCACCTCACACCCATCAGAACCACTAAAATCAACACACAAGAAATAACAGGTTTTGGTAAGGATGTGGAGAAAGGGGAACCCTCTTGCACTATTGGTAGGAATGCAAACTGGTGCAGCTGATCTGGAGAATAGTATGCAGGTTCTTCAAAAAGTTAAAAATAGAACTATTCTTTAATCCAGAAATTGAGCTACTAGTTATTTACACAAAAACAAAAGTACTATTTCTTAGGGATATTTCCCCCCCAATGTTGATAGCAGCATTATGTACAATAGCTAAGCTATCAAAACAGCCCAAATGTCCATCAACTGATGAATGGATAAAGGTGTGGGAGATACACACACACACACACACACACACACACACACACATACACATACATATGCGTGTGTACTTATTTTTATATAATGGAACATTATTCAGCCATAAAAAGAATGAAATCTTGCCATTTATAAAGATATGGATCCGGGTGCCTAGATGGCTCAGTCATTAAGCATCTGTGTTTGGCTCAAGTCATGATACCAGGGTCCTATGATCAACCCCCGCATCTGGCTCCCTGCTCAGCGGGAAGCCTGCTTCCCCCTCTCCCACTCCCACTTCTTGTGTTTCTTCTCTTGCTGTTTCTGTCAAATAAATTAAAAAAAAAAAAAATGTGGATGGAACTAGAACATTACGCTGAGTGAAGTGAGTCAGTCAGAGGAAGAGAAATACCATATGATTTCACTCATACGTGGAATTTAAGAAACAAAACAAATGAGCATATGGGAAAAAAGAGAGAGAAACAAACCAAGAAACAGATTCTTAACCACAGAGACCAAACTGAGGGTTACTAGAGGGAACAATGGTGGGGGATGGGTTAACCAGGTGATGGGGATTAAGGAGTACATTTGTTGTGATGAACATGGGATATATGAAAATGTTAAATTATTATATTGTATACCTGATACTAATACAGCACTGCATGTTAACTAACTCGAATGAAATTTAAAACCTAAAAACTTTTTTTTTTTGCAATACAAAAAATAAATATTTCACGTATGTTTTTTAATTTTTTGTATAAGTATGATTAGAAAGCAAGTTTTTCACTGGTCTATCATATTTATAGGCTGGAAGCAGAAATAGGGATATTACATTCCATGTAAAGGATGTGTGGACAACTTCTAAGGAGTAGATTGATAACATATTTCCTTATTGATTTAAATAGTTGCTTCATACACCCATAGCATTGGTCCTTTTTCCTGTTAGCTCATGTTCTCAGGAGTATATGAAAATAATGTCAACAGTCAAGTTTATATTCTTTTTATTATCAATGAATATAGTAATTCATGGGAGCCACAATCATGTTAAACATTAATTGTTTAGAAATGTGCTGAAATAATTTATAATTAGAAAAATATTTTCCTTTATTAAAATCTAAACAAGCAGAACATAATGTCTCAACCAAATTCCTTTTAAGATGCATGGGGCTTAGATTAAAATTGACTCTAATGAAATTAGAATAACAGCATCCAAGACTAAAATTTAGACTTAATGTGCTCATTACTTGTGTTACACTCAATCATTTTACTGCAAGCTTTTATTTGTGTATAGTAGTTAATTAATGCAAAAAAGATAAACTTTTTTTCAGCTTTTACTGTTGCATTGTTTCCTCTTAATTATCCTAATAAATTAGAGAAAGTTAAATATATTTTTTCAATGATACATTTTAAAAAATATATATAATAAAGAAATTGGGCTGGAGATTATAAATTGTCTGAACTACCAAAGTTCCAAAATACCTTGGCAATGTTGTCTTTGTTAATGAGCTTGGCATAATGATTCTCCAGAAAAGGTATTAAGCTAAGGTGTTTTCTGTAAAGTCAAATATTCTTACTTGTACTCTTCCCAGATGGCTTTATGGAGGCCATCCTTTTTCAGCTGTCCTTGAAACAAATGCAAGGCCATCCATTTGTTTGGGAATTACTTTGCCAGAATAGCTAAATCCATTTTTAAGGTAGCATGGGGGAATTCCATAAAAAGTTTGAGACATGTTTGGAGATTTAATGAAATATTTGGACAGGTAAAATGGCTTAAAATGGAGTATATTTGTGAATTCAGGAAAGGCAGTTTCTCAAACAAAGCTTATTTGCCTGGTTATAAGGCATTTGTTTAGTTAGATGAAACTTCTGTTAAATCCTTTATAGGTTCTTGGCTATTTTTTTAATAAAAGAAAAGTCAAGTATTTATTTTCTGTCAAAATGATCACGTGTGGGGCATTTTTGGATACTTGAAATCAGTATCATAAGTAAAACAAGAATATATAAAATATTTCCAAATGCAAAACAGTGACAAAACATATGAAACAATGAATGCAGTTGTAAAGATGTGTATTTGACTATTTAAAAAAAAAAATCACCAAGTACAAATAATGGATCTACTACTCCTAAAATCAGTTATTCATTTTTTTTTTTTAAGCAAGCACATAACTTTTGGATTTAAAGATAAGGTAATAGAGTGGTTAAATATTTGGATACAACAAATTTCTGAAATGTAATATGCTTTCTATTTTCTCAAATATCTTTTAGACTATACATCTGTATCTTTATCTGTTTGTATCTATCTGTTTTTATCATATGTGCTCGACTGCTGTCATTCACCCTTTTATTCGAAATTGCTTTCTTAGAAACTGAGTTAATCAAAGACTCTGAAATAATTATTTATGTTAAATATCATGATGGTCTTAATTTTGTCCCTACACAGTTATAAAAAATTAATATGGCAATTAATATTAATATGACAATATTATGGTTGTGTACCATATTATATCAGGGAAAAAAGTCAGGTTTGTTTTTTGTTTTATTTTTCCTTTATGAAACTTTTTTCCTAATCATTTCCATTTTCTAAATAACCTGATTAAAATGAAAAACCAAAATTGTTGAGTTTCAGTGAAACTAATCTTACACAAGAAAAATGTACATTTTTTCCACCATCAGTTGATACTAATGATTTCCAGTCAAAGGCAAAAATATCAGAACCTAGAAAAAAGGCTTACCAGGGGCTAGTAAATACAATACAAAAAATAATAATAATAATAACTTTAGGCCTAAAGTCTACCAAATCAGAGCCTAAATCAAACATATAAATATAAAACATATATGGCACAAACATATAAATTAATTTTATAGAATGGAGACTATAGATACATTGGTTAGGACACTAGATTTGGTCATATGTGAATGCATGTATTATCCATCCATTCATTCATTCAAAAACAACAACAACAACAACAACAACAATAGCACTACCAGATACCTATTACTGTCTAAGAACTATACTAGGCATTACTGATAAAATGTGAACAAGATGCTGATAAAGAAAGTACACTGCAATTGAAAGGTACACGGCTTTACAAAACCATAAGGCTACAGAATTTGGTGATGTCTTCCTTAAAGAACTGACAAGTAAGTTGAGATCGCAAGGATGACTAGGAAGAATCAGACAAAGAAAACGAGGAGCAATTGATGAGGGAGGAGAATGCCTCTGCTCTGCTCTGCTCTGTAGTAGGAAGTATCATGGTGCATAGGAGAAAAAAAAGGAAGTCCATTGTGACTGAAATGGGAGCTGAAGACAGTGATGGAAAGGAGGACAGAAAGGAAAGTGAGAGACCGACCATGACATGCCTTGCATGGCAATATTAAGGATTTTTGTTTTCTGTCCTAAGAAAGTCATTGAAGGTTTTAATCAGGAAGGCAAGTTTCACCAATAATCATATAATTGTAATTTAATTCTAAAAAAGATACCTCTAGTTCATTCTAGAGGACATAGTAGGGGAAGGTGGTGGGACAAGTCAAAATTTTGGAAGTTAGAAAATCTTTGCAGCAGTTCAGGTATGAACTATGTGGTTATGATGGATGTAGAGAGATAGTAAAAGATTTAAAGCATATTTAGTAAAAACAAAAAAAAAGAGAGAGGGAGAGAGAGAGATTTAGTGATGGATTGAATGAGGGGCATAGGAGATTGGTGAGGAATGACTTCTAGGCTTCTCGTTTTTACAGTTAGCTAAATGGTTTTGCTATTGTCTGAAATATAGAACTCTGGGCCAGCATGATTGAGAAGAAAAGGGGGAAGTTGATGAATTTAATTTTAGAAATATTGAGTTGAAGCATCCCTCAAACGTCCAAGAGGAACTATCAGAGAATTAAACAAATATATACATATGGTGTAGAGAGGTGAGCCTTGATGGAGATTTAAATTTGAAAGTTATCTGTACATAGTTGATACTTAAAGCTGTGAGTAATGATGAGTTTCCCAGGAGAGGAAGTATAGGGGGAAACTGTATAGAACTCACTTGAGGAACCCAGGCATTTGAGAAGAAAAGACAAAGTGAGACCCATGTGATCTAAGAGGTAGGAAAATCCAGGGAAAGAGAGTATTGCAGAAAGGAAGGGAATTGGTGAATGTAGTCAGTGTTGTCTGAAGTGAGAATGAAAATATCTTTAGAATTTAATGATATGGAGATCATAGTTAGCTTAGTAATCCTGAAATGGGAGAGAAGTAGGGATGAATACTACATGTACGCAGTGTTAGTTTGGATATATTGATATAAACATTAGGTTCAGGAAATTACTACATTTACTATATAATATGAAATGTAATGTAAAATGAGAAAAAAAATTTCATCTCATCAGCTAATAAAGAGTTCTTTGAATACATTTACTATTTAAAATTGATAATTCTCCAGTATTCCAGGCACATGATATTACGTGGGCAACAACATAGGATGGTGGTAAGAATTTTGGCCCAGAAGTTATAATGCAATGAGTCAAAGCTACATTTCACAAAACTAGAGGTATGCATTTTTGTGAACCTCAGTATCTTCCTGAATAACAGTTGTAATAGTAGTAACTCACTTATATCTCAGAATTGTTTTGAAGATTCAGAAAGGGAAAGAGAAAGGAAATGCATGGGATAGTATCTTTAATTTATAAAGCTATAAGTAAATAAACTATATAAGACATAAGTTGATCTGATTGTGTATAATAATAATATGCTAAAAAGTGTCTCTACCTCTGTTTTGACACCCAGTATGCCATCCCATAAACTCTGCCTTTTACCTTATTATCTTCTGTGAATTTCCAGTACTGAATGAATTTCCTGTGTCTTGTACATCTTCTTGTTTCACCACAGTGCCTAAGATAATACCTCTGACATGGTACATCATCAAAAATGCGTTTTTTATTAAATCTCAGAAAAGGTGTTAGATAAATTTATTGTTCATTACATGTTCAGACATACCTAGAGAACTTCTGCTTCTGTACTAGTGTTCACACAGTAATTATTTCTTCCACTGGCTTTTAGAAGTTGTAATTAATTGAAGTAAGTAGTTACAAAGCAAATCAGTCACTACTGACAGATGGATCCTTTAAACCATGTTGACACACGTATCTGAAATTAAAATGCTGGGAAACTATTATTAAATATACTTATTTGTTCTTTGAAACACAATTGTATTTTCTCTCCTTTCCCAGCTGCTCTCTTTTCTCCTACTGCTTCTACCTTCAGTCAGTTAAGGATGCCACGTTTCCCGCCGTGCTAAAGGATATACACAGACTTTGCTTAATAAATACCAAGTTGAAACCTGACAGCAATCAGTTGTGCCCCTATCCAGATTGATGGGCCCTTTCCAGGAAGCTTTAATGTGCACATAAAATGTCAACTCTCTGAAATAATTTGCAGAAGATTAGTTCCACGGTGATTCAATTTGATAAGAATGGGTATTAAGAACTACCTCAGTGGACTTATTTGTGCCAGGCTGGATTATTGGTCATTTCCATAAAGATCACTGAAGTGTAGATGATAAACTAGCAGGAGGAGTAGCTTTCAAACCACTAGCCCCCAACCATCCTGACCTGGCAGCCCTCTGATTGCTCAATGTTTTCAGTTTGCTTAATGTATTTCTCTGTTACATTTATGACCCAGGATTCAGATTTGCAGCTCTCACTGCCAGCCTTTTGGCCTCGAATCCTAGTACCTGAATTCCAATTGTCTTCATCATATTTTATTTGTTTTTAAATGAGAGACCTGTACTATTGTTTGTCATCCAAAAACCAATAAACAGGAGGAAAATGTCAAAATAGAAAATATTTTTTGCCTGGGAATGGTGGAATCATGGATGATGTTTCTATTTTGTTTCATTTTTTTCATCAAATGTTCCTTGCTTTTCAAATTCTTTGGTCATCAGGAAAAAAATATCAAGGGAAATGTATTTAAAATGATGAATGAATACTAATACATCAGCCACACAGGTCCTTAAAATACCGAGAAATAGGAAGACGAGGAATTCTTCCAAACCTAGAAAAGATCCACTATCATTTTAGTTGAGACTATGAGTGTCATCCAACCATCAAACTTAATATATGAGAAAAAGTGTTAAGAGAGCACACACATAAAGAACACTTACCTATAAATAAGGACACATAAAGAATATTTATCACAGCGTAGTAGCTTTTACTCCAAAGATCCGGGGACCAAAGTGTATACTTTTCAAATAACACCCAGCGATTATTTTCTGGAGCTGAGTTTTCATGAACCATTTGTTTTCACCTTCTAAAATCTTTGGAATAAAGCTCACATTCATCCATTTTATTATCTCTTTTTCACTTCCTTTTTTCATCCCTTTGAGCTTAGAAATTTTCTCCCCTCCCTTTCCCCCACACAACTCTCTTCAAATTTTTTCCTGCTTAAAGTTCAGAGAATACACTGAAATAAATTCTAGAAAATCAGAAAAAGCAAATTACAAAACTAGGTCTTCAATATATCATCATCCAGTACTTGGGTACTTTGAAATTAGTTTTTAATAAGAAACTTAAACAAGGATATGATTGCTGCTTACACACACCTCATGGGAAGGAGTGTGGTGACGATTATCTTAGATGAAAATACTGCATAACCCGATACCCACATACCCATGCGGCTGAAAGCTACATGAGGGAGGAACCCTGCTTTTAATCTATATTTACTTAGCACCTTCCTGAGTGTATACAATAGAGTTGGTGCTGAAGAATGTTGGGGTTTCTCCACTAGATCTCTTACAAGAAGCATGAGGATCCCAACCTCTCCCAAGTGGTCCTCAAGCTGCAACCCTATGCTTCCACTGAGGTGCTGACGCCCCCATGGTCAGAGGAGAGCCTTGTTTTAAACATGTGCTATTGCCCGCGGGGTGATGGGGCTGCCGCAGCTCTATTACACAGCCCTGGCTCTCAGGGCACCAACACTTCCCTCAGTTCCACCCATGCCCTTCCCCAGTGGTCTATGCCTCAGCATGCAAGAGACACACATGGTATGTTGAGGCCAGAAGCCACGATTATCTATTTTTCCTTTTTTTTTTTTTTTTAAAGATTTTATTTATTTATTTGACACACAGAGAAAGATCACAAGTAGGCAGAGAGGCAGGCAGAGAGAGAGGAGGAAGCAGGCTCCCCACTGAGCAGAGAGCCCAATTCGGGGCTCGATCCCAGAACCCTAAAATCATGACCTGAGCTGAAGGCAGAGGCTTTAACCCACTGAGCCACCCAGGCACCCATCTATCTTTCCTTTTATACTTTATAAAGCTACCTTCACCCCTCACCCCAATTCTACCAGTGTTTTGGTGGGTTTAAATGGCACATAACATTTTCTCCAGTAACGGCATAGGAGTTCATGAAGCAGGTGGAGAAGGATTTGAGTGATCAACTTTATAGGGTTGATATGAGAATTAAGTGGCCCGCAAAGCCTGTGCTGACAGGTAAAGATTGCTCCAGACTTTGCCATGCAAGAGAGGAGAACACCAGGAGGTCAACGTGCAGAGACAAAGACCCTTTGCTCTTCAGGGTAATCACAAATCTTTATCACTGTTTCTCCAGCACCTGATGTGTAACAAGGGGTCTTAACTGAAACTCGGAGGATCTGTTTATGGGAAAGATAAGATATTCTAATCTGCATGCTCTAGGAGGTCACCTAAACACAGCCTATAGACAAAGCATGCACCTCTTAGATCACAGGTGGCTGCCTGGGCTGAGAAAGCTTCCAGGACATTCGCACTGCAGAATGGTCAGGCATCCAAAGGCCTATACCCTTCCCCCAAACCTTCCCTCACCCCCAGGAGCCTGTGTTACATTATAGCAAGCCAGGTATTAGGGCTGATTTCATGCTCTACATTAACACCAACAGCAAACCACATGGCACTACAATCATTTCTTCTTCCAAGCACAATACTCTTCTATGAGTCAAGGTTGATCCCACTAGATTCATCTTTACTTAAAAATGTTTATAAAGCACTTGATTTGAGCCAAGCGTGGTTCTAAATACTTGATTAGCATTCACCCATTTGATTATTACAATTCTAAAAACCGAATACTTTTCTAACCTCTTTTCACAGATGAGGACACTGAGAAAGATTCCATGACTTGCTCAAGGTCACACAAATAACAACAAAAAAAAGGAAGAGTCAGGCTTCAAACCCATGCATGCTGGCTCCAGTTCTGTGCTGGAAACTACTCCACTAAAGGCAGGTGCTCTCTCTCCTCATGAGAGCAGCTCCTTATGCCACGTAAACAGAACACCTGGCACACCTGGCCAAGCAGTTCACTGCACCTTCCAGGTTAGTCTGCAAGCCTAGCCCACTGCATGGACGTCACACGCTTGAACTGGCTTCAGCCGCAAGAAATTGGCTACATATGTTCAGCAATCCTTATCATTTTGTTCCTGCGCCGATGAAATTGTTCAGATGGGTATGTAACATCCTCCCGGGTACTTCTAAATATTCCTCTTCTACTTGTATTACCTTGTTTTGGTACAAAGCCAGACAGGTAGAAGAGAATACAAGGCCACAGATTCTGCGGGTGTGAATCCAGACAACTGTTTATTGTGTGACCTTAGGCAAGTCATACCTCTTTGTGGCTCAGTCTTCTCATGTGCAAAATAGGAGTAATAATTGAATTTACTTTATAGGGTTGATATGAGAATTAAAGTGTAAAAGGCATCTAAATAGTGCTTAGTGTGTGGTAAGCATAATGCCAGTGTAAGAGTTATATAAATTTGTGTACTGTGCTATCAGTTTTTATGCTATTAGTTTGATTTTTGCTAATTATTGGGTAATTGTTATTCATATTTTTTTGCAGTTGTAGAGGTGCACAAAGAGTTTACTCATTGTAAAAAAAAATATATATATATACCATTTACCTGTAGTTGCTGGGAAGAAGTCAGTTAAAAGGTAAAGACTTAAAAATTAGGATATAGGGGCGCCTGGGTGGCTAAGTGGGTTGAGCCTCTGCCTTTGGCTCGGGTCGTGATCTCAGGGTCCTGGGATCGAGCCCCATATCAGGCTCTCTGCTCATCAGGGAGCCTGCTTCCCCCTCTCTTCTCTGCCTGCCTCTCTGCCTACTTGTGAGCTCCCTCTCTCTCTCTGTCAAATAAATAAAATCTTTAAAAAAAAAAAATTAGGATATAGCACACATTTCTCTGTGTTGGTTAAAGCCCCCACTCTATGTGTAATTCCACCAAGACTTGAGATCCCTTTCTAATTATGTGGGAAGCACACCCACTAAATATTTTCAAGGGTAGAATACCCATGAGATACGGAAATTTTGGTGGATTTTTTTTAACCTTTTGGTTAATACACACACAGAATGAGAATCAAACATATTGAAATGCTCCAAACAAAACATATCCTTACCCATATTTCCATTTATGTTAGCCACTTAAAGTATAATAGCTTGACTTCTGAAATAATGGGCCCCAAAATGTATGTATATATACATATATGTATTTACATAGCATAAGTAAGCATAAGTAAGCATGGGTATAGAACATTTAATTTCTCATGGAAATGTTATTATTGAGTGGTATTTTAAAACTGATAAAGTGGTAGTATTTGATCATATGTGATTAGTAATATGCTCACAAACTGAGGTCAAATGTAAGATGATTACTCAAGTTATACCTAATATTGTTATAATCCTGTGCTATTTAGAAATGTCAACTGAGCAGTGACTTCAAAAAAATGACTCTCCATTTTCTTATCTTTCTTTTAAATGTCATAGGAAAGAGCAAAATAGATGCAGGCTTGAGGGTATTTTGGGTTGTTTACAGTCTAAAGTTTTTATATATTAAAGTCAATATGTACTTGAGCCTCATTTATATAAAAATATATCCCCTGGTTTCAGTGAAATGTAAAACACAAACAAGTTGAAACGGAGCATAAGAAAGATTTAAAGAGGGGACAGTGAGAGAGAAGAGGGAACTTAAGGTCTCTGATTCTGCTTCACAGGCTTGTCAATCTTTTGTCAGTTCTCCATCACACATTCAATTGGGATAGACTGGTACAAGGAATTGTCCTTTTGTATGGCTCTATTTTTTAATGTTATTTGACACGTTCAGACTCAGATTCATATCCTGGCTCTGGGAGCTCCTGACATACATTTGCAGATTTCCAAGGGAGTGTTGCAACTCCTTTCACGCAACATATATTTATCAAAATTTATTTTTTTTAAGATTTTATTTATTTATTTGACAGAGAAAACAAGTAGGCAGAGAGGCAGGCAGAGAGAAAGGGGGAAGCAGGCTCCCTGCTGAGCAGAGAGCCTGATGTGGAGCTTGATCCCAGGAATCTGGGATCATGACCCGAGCCGAAGGCAGAGGCTTTAACCCACTGAGCCACCCAGGCACCCCATATGTATAAAAAGTTTAAAATGTGACCGTCTCTGTGCTGGGTTTTGAGACAATAGAAATGTTCACAGAAACTGAGAAGAATGTACGTGTTCATAGTCATAGTCACCCTGACAATTTATGTCAGAAATATCTATAAGGGATGTTGGAAGCTCATGGGAGAGATATCCAATTCAGAAGGGGTCACTTGGGAAAAGAAACTGGAGGAAGGGAGACAACCCATCTGAGATTTGAAGTATGGGCTAGAGTTGGTTAACAATCTGAAGAATGGAGTAGTAACAAACACAAGCTTTGGAGTCATTGAATTTCAGTTCTCCCAATAACAAGTTGTTGGCTGGGATACCTGCCATACAGAGTTGTTCAGTGTATCCCCTGTACCAGTGTCTCCAGTCAAGGAATCAAGTAACAGTGAGCCCAAGCTCTACTTATTAACCCACAGCTTCCGGAAAGGGCTGTGGCAGCTCAGAGGGAACATATTTTTCTGACTCACAGGCACATTTGGGGCTAAAGACATATCTAATGTTGGATTAGTTAGTTCACATCATTAATCCTCAGATATCTAAAATGAAATTTATCGGACACCTCGGTGGCTCAGTCAGTTGAGTGACCAACTCTTGGTTTCAGCTCAGGTCATGGTCTCAGGGTCCTGGGTTCGAGCTCTGCATCAGGCTGCCCACTCAGTGGGGAGTCTACTTGAGGATTCTCTCTCTCTCTCCCTCTGCCCCTCCCCTGCTCTCCCTCTCTCTCAAGTAAATAAATTAATTTAAAAAAAATGAAGTTTATAATAGTAATTATCTCTTAGTATTGTGACACTTATGTGAAATAATCCTATAATTTGCTTTGCATATACTTAGTAACAACACAACCCGTGTTACTGTCATCACAAGGAAAGATGGAAGGGGGCAGATAAACACGAATAAGAGTGGTTACCAATGCCAATATTCTTCCAGGTGAAAGTCTCACAATATGGGGAAAAAAAAAAAAAAGATAAAATATTCTGAGACGTGGAATAATCTCAAACATGAACTCTTCCTGACATCCTGAATTTAAAATAAGTTACTTTTCACTAGATAAAAGTTTTTCTTTACTTCTTATATATATATTTTTTCTTTTTTACTTTCTATCCACTTTTTTATTTCTACTTAGAATTTTTATTTATTCTCCTTTCCTTTCTCACTCAGCGTATAACAGCACACTGCCAGTCTTGCTCATGAATATAGCTAGCAGCAACTAAAAAGCTTCAAAGCCCACAAACATCCTTATAGTAGCCACTGAACTTTTATATGTATATATACATGGCTTTGAATCTGCTAATAGATAAATAAATAAACTTTAATTTTAATTTTTCAATAAAATAAAGAATGAAATTTCAAATATCATACACTTTGCCCCTGCTGATTCTGTTTTTTCCTCTGGAACTACTCAGACCAGTGCCAGTGCCAAGGAAATGACTCTTTCTGATTAGAAAATAAATGGAAATTGAAGATCTGTCACAATGTATCCAGTAGAATTGCACAAAGCAAAATAATTCTTCAACTCTGTGATGAAAGGATGAGCTCCCTCTGTGATCATCACTTCCTGGGATTGAAGAGTTCATGGTTGTGTGGTTTGAAATTAAACTGAGTTCAAAAGTGTGAATTTTTTTTTTCTATTTATCTGTTGAGGGAAGAAAACTGAAAGGACCATACCAGTAAGATAAATTTGTATGACTATGCAGCATAAGTCACCATTAGTAGATTAAGTAAGTAACTTCTCATATCATTATATTACGTAGAAGTCCATAAAATTAAAACAGGGACATTATTGTGATTTTAGTCTACATGTTTTGATCTTTAGTATTCTGTTATATCATTATTATATTCATGTTGCTGAGTATATATGAAAATTTCCTAAATGTATTATTGGAGGCTATGACATATAGCAGTCATTGCTAATTTATATAGAATATTAAATAAAAATAACAGGAAACAGGGAAACATTTTTATGGTAAATTAAGTGGCAGATGTAAAAAAGAACATCTTTGTGGCTACTTCCAAGAGTTTAATACTGAGATAGAAAAACGTGGTGTTATTCATCAAAAACATAGCATGTTTATGGATGGGCGGGAGATTACATGTATCTCCTCCAACTTTCTGCAATGGTAAATACAGACTAATAAGAAATAATAAAATAATAACAGCATGGATTTCAGATAGGAAAACGTGTTACTTTACAATAGTGCAAAGTTTTCATCAAATTAAAAACTAATTAGAAAATATTCTCAAAAATAAGACACAAGTTCTTACTTTGGAACTACAACTTTCTTACCTTTAATCATTCATTCAGTGTTTCACTCATGATCTTTTATGGCTATATTTCAAATTGTATTTATCTAAAAATAATGTTGGGCCAATTATTGATCTTTTGTTTCTTAATGCTAATACTTTTTCTTTCCTTCTACCATTTCCCTTACTAGTTTATGAAAAGATTGTTGTTTAATTTTACAATGCTGCCTTTGGGAAAATATTTTTTTAAAAAGGGGGTAGTGATTGGGTGGCTCAGTCGGTTAAGTGTCTGTCTTTATCTCAGGTCATAATCCCAGGATCCAGGGATCGAACCCCGCATCAGGCTCCCTGCTCACCAAGGAGCCTGTTTCTCCCTCTCCCTCTGCCTATTGCTCCTCCTACTTGTGCTCTCTCCCTCTCTGTCAGATAAATTAATTAATAAAATCTTTAAAAAAAATACTGCCTTTATGGGTGCACAATATTTAGGTGTGATTGTAACTAAACAAGAAGAGAGAAAACATGCATACTGTGACAGAGGCTAAGATAGGGATGCCATAACTACAGGGAATTTGCATCTACCTTCTTGTGGAGAAGGTGAGAGAGACTTAATTTATATGAAGATTGTTATTTTGTTAGCAGAGGCATATTGTTTATATTTGTCATGTCAGTTCAACACAGTTGTAGAATGGTATATTCCAATGCTGAGTAACCGAAACAGTGTATTGATTATTTATGTTCGCTGAGCTCCAAATAGAAGGCATAGAAGGAGACTGGGATGCAGGAGGAGGGAAGAAGGACGTCCTTCTCTGTTTGATGTCCTAGATATCATTGCTTAATAGTAGCTGTTTCGTCCAACCCATGTAGGCAGTTCTCCTCAAGCTTCTTTTGACACTTAGAATGAGTCTCATCATTCTTCCTTAGTGGGACCAGCCATAGACAAATTACATTTCCTTCTCCAGGATCTAAGTTCCAGGTCAGTGGTTCCCTTTCTCAGGGATTCTAGGATCTGACAATATAAATTCTTTTTGTTGGTGGTGGTGTTGTAAATTCTTTTTGTTGTTTTTGTTGTTCTCCCAGACCTGTTTTTCAGTAGGTATTATTTCTGGGTTATTTCTGTTTTGTTTTTCTGCTCATGTAGGCTTCCATCAGATTTTTAACAAACTCTCTATATTAAATACCTTCTTTTTTTAAAAGATTTTATGTATTTATTTGACAGATAGAGATCACAAGTAGGCAGAGGGTCAGGCAGAGAAAGAGGGGGAAGCAGGCTCCCCGCTGAGCAGAGAGCCCAATGCAGGGGTCATCCCAGGACCCTGACCATGACCTGAGCCGAAGGCAGAAGATTTAACCCACTGAGCCACCCAGGCACCCCATATATTAAATATCTTCTGTTGAAATATGTGTATGGTTTTCATTTTCCTCATGGACGTGAATCAATAGAAATATTTAAACCAAAGTATCTTACTGTTTGTCAAAAATAGTTGAATTTTTTTTTTTAAAGATTTTATTTATTTGTTTGACAGAGAGAGAGAGATCACAAGTAGGCAGAGAGGCAGGCAGAGAGAGAGGAGGAAGCAGGCTCCCTGCTGAGCAGAGAGCCTGATGTGGGGCTGGATCCCAGGATCCTGAGATCATGACCTGAGCTGAAGGCAGAGGCTTAACCCACTGAGCCACCCAGGTGCCCCAAAAATAGTTGAATTTTTATTATGAACTTTTACTATACTATAAATCTGCACGTACTTTAAAATCACATATAGAAAACGCCACATCATACCAACCTTCAAATACTAAAATTCAATTTACCTCATAATTTTGATACTTGGATATATGACAGATTTAACTTTTTGTGACTCATGAAGAACTGTGTGCTTCCCAAAGAGATAATTTTGGTAGAAAAGAATTGGCTGAAATACAAGGTTTCTATTTTAAAATTAGTCAAAAATAAGCAGAAAAATTTGCATCAGTGATATTATTTTGAAAACATTGCAATTTGGAAATAGATATTAATTTATTTTGAAATTCTCTGAAAATCATCATCTGTTCACTTGAAATATTTTGAAGAAAATAAAGTGATGGGAGCGTCACTTTAGATAGTTCATTTCTTGAAAACATTCTTTGAAACAAAAATGCAACTTAATTCTGTGAATAAATAATTTGGAAAGACATTAGAAAACAGAGCAAAAGCAAAGGAGGAAAATATTCCAAGTTATATGTTCATTAAGTGATTCTTTAAAAAGTGGACAAATCCAAATAGAAATAATAGAATAATAAAGACTGAAAAGTTGCCAGTTTTCACGAACCCATTTCCTGAAATAGTTCACTAATGTATCATGAAAAAACTAACAGGCAATAAGATGACACTATATATCATAAATAACAAAAATGCACAAAATGCTATCATAATTAAAGAAAGATACTTGGATATCATTAACATCAAAGCAACAGTTGGTACCAAATTATGCATGGTTGTAAAAATATATTTTCAGAAAACAAAAGCAACAATAAACAAACAAAACATTGATTTAATAGAAAGCCCAGGGGCGCCTGGGTGGCTCAGCGGGTTAAAGCCTCTGCCTTTGGCTCAGGTCATGATCTCAGGGTCCTGGGATCGAGCCCCGCATCAGGCTCTCTGCTCCTCGGAGAGTCTGCTTCCTCCTCTCTCTGCCTGCCTCTCTGCCTACTTGTGATTTCTATCTGTCAAAAAAAAAAAGAAAGCACAGCTCTACTTGTAATGGTGACGATGGGAAAGATAACACTGAGAGACTTCTAGCCATGGCAGAGGAGTGATATGGTCACATTAAATGCTTTCAGATATCAATTATACATATTGGAGGGGGCACCTGGGTGGTTCAGTCCACTAAGTGTCTGCCTTCATCTCAGGTCATGATCTCAGGGTTTTGGGATTGAGCCCCTCATTGGGCTCCCTGCTTCGTGGGAGCCTGCTTCTGCCTCTCTCTCTGCCTGCAGTTGCCCCTGCTTGTGCTCACTCTTTCTCTCTCTCTGTCAAATAAATAAATAAAATCTTTTTAAAAAGATATTAATTATACATTGGATAAAAATTGTCAAAATACTATTTAAAGTGTACAAAAGCAGACCGAAGTTGTAGATGGAGTTAATCTCAAAAAAATCTAACTGAAAGAAGTAAAAGAATTATGAGAATGTTTCTTCCTTTTGGGAATTTGCTAGAAGAGTATAATCACATTGGCTAACCAGCAGCACATAATTAGGAGACAATGATGTACAAATTTACAAATTAGCCCCATTCCCGATATTATTTGATTTGCTAACTATTTTTTTATTTGTATCTACTTTGTTTTATACATTTGTACATTTGATGAAGCAATCCACATTAAATCTTTTAGGGGGAATAATTTAATAAGTAAATAAATATATAAAAATCATCTTACGTATTTCAAAGGAATTAATAGAGTAAGTCCACTCAAGTCAAAAGGAAGTAGAGGTCATGCACAGGGTTGTTTATGTTTGTCACTAGTGAATACTCATTATGCCTCATTAACATGACAGCTTTTCTCTCCATTCAGTTATCAGGTAAATAATCCCTCATCCCCTCGAACTGAAGTAGCTTTCTCTCTGCATTCACCCCATCTTACTCCATCCATAACACGTTTTCTCTACTAAATAACTGAAGTCCACTACTTTCAAGCCATTCTGCTAATCATTCAGCTCGATAATATGTTATCCACACTTTCATTCAAGTACTGTATCCAATACATCACCACGGGTATTTTTATTTTTATGTCTATTTGTTTTTGTTTATTTTAACAAATAACTTCATATACTTAGCACCTTATGCCTCAAATATTTCTTTGTAAACTACCAGTTTTCTTCTCTTTTAAGGCTTTTATTGTCTTAACCATGTCATAATCATGTCCCATTGTTGCCCAATGCATATATACACCGCTATGAGATGAATTTTTCAAGCAAACAAAAAGATTTTCTATTTTTAAACTTTTGCTGTTTCCATTTCATCTATTCTATAATGCCTGACACTTTCAATCCCTTTATAAAGTTTTCCAAAATCTCACCTGATTCTAAGCAGAAAAAGCATAATTCCTGCTTTTCTCAAGCCAAACCTATTTCTCCAGCCCTACCATTATTCTCATCCTCTCTTACTCCTCACTATTCCTAACAAAAAAGAATATGTTATCCAGATTTGGGATCCATTGAATTTGCTAACATTCCTCCCTTTATCTATATTAAAACAATATATTTTTTAAAAGACAAACTCAGTCCCCATCTTGTCAAGCATTCTTTATCAAAATTTATTAGTCACGATAATAATACTATTGACTTTATTTTATTTATTATGAATCTGATTGCTTAATTACATGTGGATTTGTAGTCTTTCCACTTAACTTAATCATCAGTGTCTCATCTGTCTATCTTGGTGGAAGCTCCTAAACAGAATTCTTGGAGGTAACCATTTCTTAAATCTACATATGATTAGTAAAATGCTCTACATATAGATGGTACCTAGCAAATATCATATGCATAAACACAGTTATTACACATGTCAACTAACGACATCTGACAACAACTTAATTCATTTTGATCAAGAGCTCTTTGATAGACTGATTTGGAATGGACAATCACATGAATATTTGGAAAGAAAAAAATTTTAAATCAAAATTGTCAAAAGAAAACCACAGCAAGAGGTCTTCCAAATGTGCCTTTGGAAAAAAAAAATACCATATGGTTTTAACAACAACAAAATCCAATTCCAGATAATTTTGTGTGTCTAACAGATTGGAGTTTTATCACAAATATGTTGGTTAGCTACTGCATTCATTTGAGTGTGATTAACTTCTGGATTGTGGCAAACCTGTTTATGTATGAAATTATGGTTTGGAATGATCACACGTTGGCTTGTGATTCAATAATTTGGATTGTATATAGAAAATCCATGTGCATATGGTATGAATGCTACTTGCAAAAAATATGATTCATAAGAAACGATAGTGTGAGGTTGCGGTGACTTGGTAAATTTGCTGAGAACTTCTTTTGTGACATATACCCCCAAAAGAGAGTTTTAAATCCTAAATTTTATTTTCTTCATAGATTATAATAAAAAAATATGAAACCATCTCTTTGAATTCTTTTCTCAATCCTTTACCTTAATAATTTCAAAAAAATTATAGAAAAGACTTTTTAAATGTTGTTAACTAGTCTATGTTCTTATATATAGAATATTTGTAGCATTCACATTGCATGACTTTTAGGAACTTAGTAAAATTAAGACAAACCTTCAATGTATTGAAGTCTGTGCAACACTGGTAAGTGAAGGAAGGCTTTGAACAAAATGTTTACAAAGGTTTTTTTAGCAACCATTTTCTTTAGTTTCTTAGATAGAATGCCATTTTAGTTAGTTAATTGGACTAACTAGTTAGTTAATTGGACTATTTATAAAGACTTCAATTTCTGGGAATTTGGAGGAAAGCAATAGCAAAAAATTCTTCTGAGAGAAAACACTTCGAAATGTTTGATTTGATGTTTAACTTTTATTTATTTTTTAAATATTTTATTTCAGAGAGAGAGAGAGAGCATAAGAGAGGGTAAGGTCAGAGAGAGAAGCAGACTCCCTGCTAAAAAGAGAGCCCAATGTGAGACTCCATCCCAGGACCTTGGGATCATGACTTGAGCTGAAGGCAGATGCTTAACTGACTGAGCCACCCAGGCACCCAATGTTTAACTTATAAACCAACTGTAAATCAATAATAAATACAGCATATGAGTTACTGAATTTTCTATCACAGAACTATATTTCACTATAAAAATGTATGTGTTGCCCACCAATCACTTATGTTCAATACCTTGAACATAATCTTTTCCTACCCACGCTCTTGTTGCCATCCGTGAAGTTATTCTCTCACAGTATCCAGGGTGTAACACATTTTTACAAGAGAGATATAACAAAGGCAAAGTACTTCAACCTTTTCTAATATAACAGGATGAAAAAATCAGTGCTGTATTTTTATCCTCCTCACTATAAACCCTGCCAACCAGAAAAGACTCAAAAGTGCTATAGGAAATTAATTCTGCAGTTACTGAGTACTTACCAAATACCCAATTAGCTCCTAAATTTTATAATGAAAAAGTACAGTGACAGTTCCTTTGCATAGTTTTCAAAGGTAGCAAATAATGTTGTCCCTTCTGATTTGACATCTTTCCTGGTATGTTCCCAATAGTGGCAACTATTAAAAAGAGCTATACTCTATAAATAGCATAAAGTCAAGAACCACATACTGACTTTGGAAAACATACAATGCCTATTATCATGGAGTGGCCTATAGTATTTTTTTTAATAATTTAATTTTAAATAGTAAATCTCATCAGTACATGACTGCTTTTTTTTAAATTCCACTTACTGAATATCATGTGAGTTGGTGGGTTCCAAGTTTTGTTTTGAAAAATTTTAATAAAGGACATTTGAGTGTGCTTGGAAGTAATACCAGAGAGCGCCGGGTAGCTCAGTTTTAAGCCTCTGCTTTCTCTCAGGTCATGACCCCAGGGTCCTGGGATCGAGCCCTACATAGGCCTCTCTGCTCAGCGGGAAGCCTGCTTCTCTCTCTCCCACTCCCCCTATTTGTGTTCCCTCTCTCACTGTGTCTCTGTATGTTGAATAAATAAATAACAATCTCAAAACAAACAAACAAAAAAAGAAGTAATACCAGATATATGACATGAAAAAACAAAAAATCACTTAGGAGATTTTGAGAGTGATTGTGGCTTTAAAAGAAGTACAGCATTTCTTTCAAGACTTTCATATTTTAGAAAAATTTTAGATTCCTAGCAAAACTAAGAAGAAGGTATGGAGATTTCCCATATATTTAGTGACCCCTCACATGCATATCCTCCATTATCAATTATCTTCCAATATCATGCTACATGCGTTATAATTCATGAACATATATTGACACATCATAATCACCAAAAGTGCATAGTTTATACTAGGGTTCGCTCTTGGTGTTGTACATTCTATGGCTCTGGATAAATATTCAATGGCCCATATGCATCATTTTAGTATCACAGAGAGTATCGTCACAGCCCTAAAAGCCTTCTGTTTTACCTCTTCAACCCTTCTAGGTCTCTGCCCCAAACCGGGCCATCACTGATCATTTTGCTGTCTCCACAGTTTTATTTTTTCCAACCACCCATATAATTGGAATCATAAAGCATGTAGCCTTTCAGATTGGCTTTCTTTTCCCAGATTGGCTTCTTTCACTTAGTAATATGCATTTAAGCTTCCTTCATGTTTTAGTATTGTTGTTTGCTTTTATTTGCAATATTCAAGAGAGGATAATTTGTTCACTGAAAATTTTAAAAGAATAAAATAGAATAATCTACATATGTATTCATAAATCCTGATGATACAGACAAAGATGATGAAGATGATGGAAAATGTATGCTAAACTTAGCATTGTGCTTTGAATTGTAGGCTTTCTTTTGTTTTGGTTATCTAAAAGGCTCATTCCCTGAGCAAGAGGGAATTCTCCAGCAGTCTGTTTTTGTACTTGATCTACATGATCAGCTGTCCTGGGTCTCCAGTCTGCCAACCTACAATGAAGATTTTGAACTAGCCAGTGTCCATAGTCACATGAGTCCATTCTTTATAATAAATATCTTTTGCCATACATACACTTCCTAATAGTTCTATTTTTCTGGAGAACATTAATACACCTACTTTTTCATTAATTTACACTCCAAACCTGGAATCTCAATCTCTCTTGCTATCATCTATTTATCTATCTATGTGTGTGTGCATATATGAATGTGTATATATATATATGTGTGTGTGTGTGTGTGTGTATATGTGGATATGCATATGATAGAGGTAATGATAGATAAATATTAATATAGATATTTACAGATGATATAGATGGATATAGATGCATATACAGATACAGACATGGCCAGGAATCTTTGAACAAACCTATCTCTAGTGGTCTAGGGGATTTCATATTTTCCATGTTATTTTCATGTTATTTTCCATGTGATGATGCTTTGTCATCTATGAATACTTGAAATTGGTAAATTGTCACAAAGAAAGTCTGATAGAACCAGGCTTAAGCCATTCCATTCCCATGAGGCAATTTAAGTCAGTTATAACAGGGAAATGGAATGTAAAGATTTTATTTATTTATTTGACAGGCAGAGATCACAAGTAGGCAGAGAGGCAGGCAGAGAGAGAGAGGTGGAAGCAGGCTCCCTGCTGAGTAGAGAGTCCAATGTGGGGCTCAATCCTAGGACCCTGGGATCATGACCTGAGCCGAAGGCAGAGGCTTAACCCACTGAGCCACCCAGGCGCCCTCGGACTTGATTTTTGATTGTCCCTCTCTGCCTCCCTCTTTCAATTATGATGACCCTTGTGATTACACTGGGATCATCCATATAATCCAGGATAACCTTCCCCTAAGGATTAGCAATTTTATTAATTAACAATCTACTAATTATAAATCTTAATTCTATTCACAACTCTTTGCCTCTTTGCCATGTAACCTAACATATTTGCGGGTTCCAGAAACTGGGACATGGACGTCTTTGGTGGCCCATTGCTCTACCCACCACTGATGATAACAATAAAATTGGTGACAGGTGGTCAGACTCAGAATATGATTTGGTAGTAGAACTAAGAGGATTTATGGGTGCACTGGATATGGAGCAGGAAGCAAAATCAGTAAGGGAAGATTGCTAAATTTGTGGTCTGAGTATGTGGTGGTACCATTTAGTGACAAGTACCATTTAGCGAGAGTTCATTATGAGGTTTGATTTCAGGGGAAGGATTAAAGCAGGAGATAAACATTTTGAAGAATTCAGATTTAAGTTGTTTGGTTTGGTTTTAAATATGTTCCATTCAGCCCTCTACTTTGCATGCCACAACACTAGTAAATGAATTATTCTCTATTCTTTCTGATTTACTTGATTTTCTAATAGTTGTTTTATATGTATCTTCTTATGTAAATTTTAATTATTTGTTGCTAAACAAAAGCGTAACTTAATTTGGAAAAGAGACACTGCTATCCATTCCTCTTGTGTTTTGACAATGTAATGACAAATCTCTCACTTGATTTGCTGTGTCACTCTTTAGTAATGCAAAGTGCTTAGCACAATCCTGTGAGAAGGGCTGCGTTAAACCAAAGAATTGATCATTACTACGTTTACTTTTATTTTTATTTTTTTAATATTTATTTTTATTTTATTTTATTTTATAAACATATAATATATTTTTATCCCTAGGGGTACGTCTGTGAATCGCCAGGTTTACACACTTCACAGCACTCGCCATAGCACATACCCTCCCCAATGTCCATAACCCACCCCCCTTCTCCCAACCCCCCTCCCCCCAGCAACCCTGTTTGTTTTGTGAGATTAAGAGCACTTACTATGTTTACTTTTAAAGGAAAATCTTAACCCACTCCTTTAAAAAATGAATCTAATTCTAGCAAATGAAGCCTGTGGATCTTCCCAAACTGATGTTTTTTATACAAAGAAAGTCACTGCTCTGAGATTTTTGAAATGACTCACACCATCTGTTAAAAATTAATGATTACCACTAACAGTAGCAACTTACAGGATATAAATTTTATCCTTCGCTTTCTTGAAGAAGCACATGTGATGACTGGAAGGATTTTTTTATGACTACGCAACATAAGAAGAGCTTAAAAAAGTAGATATGGGTACAAATAATCAGTGTCATGGGACTAGCATTGGATTCACCAACCGATTTGAAAGAACAGATTCGATAGCAGTAGGAAGAGATGTTGTGGTGGTTTCCCTAAAGGATAATGCCACCAACTGGCACAGCGTTTGAGAATCCCACCGGGCTTGAGAGACCATGAATCTGTGTCCCTCAAAGACAGTAGCTTGGGGGAGGGGTATAAGCCTTAGAATACCTTTGCATCTAAGGAAATGCTTTTTAAATTGACTAGTTATTTACACAAGTTCTTACTGTGTTCAGCAGTATGAAAATTTAACCACCATTATCATGCATATTGATCATGTCCTTAGGGTTAAAAGTAACTTGATTACTTTGATTAGCTGAGGAATTTTTTTTTTCCCCACAAAGGCAATAATAAGTTTATATACACTTGGCTATAGCTGACTTATCTTCATAAAATTAACTATTTTTAAATTATAACCTATTAATGTTATTCAAATACTTTCATTGTGTAAGTGAAATCAATTTAGAAAAATCAATGGTAACTCCATTTTGGACAGTATTTGTGAGGAACGTATACTTTCACTAAATTATCTCTGTAATTAAATCTATTCACTTCAACTAAGTTTCTATGGAAAGGGCAGTGTGTACATTTTTAACAGATTGTGTTCTTATTACTTTGCATTTGACCCAATTACATTAAATACTGACATATTTTAATTACACACGCACACAAGCAGTTTTACCAACACCGATTTGCTTACCTTTTCTGACTATCATTTACTAAGAGCGTTAGCCAGATTCTCAGTGACTCAGCACGTAACAGTGTATTTGTCTCTCACACAAAGTTGTGCTGGTTTGGTGCCTGTTCAAGGCAGCTCCCTTCAAGCAGGGACTGGAGGAACCCAGCTGCTTCTTTTCGGCGACTCTGATGTCTCAGCAAAAAGCCTGTGTCACCACAACAGAGGAAGAGAAGTGGACAATGGAGCAGAAGCAATGGCTCTTCCATTCCTTAGCTTGGAGACAATAATTCTTTCCTTTGGATGGATCTAGTTCTTTTCACCTAAGTGGAAAGGGGCCTGGGAAATGTACTCTCCTGTGTGCTAAGGGGAGAAAAACCAAATGGGATTTGGTGATCACAAAACTTGTTCTCTGCAATAGTGATTGCTCTGTGGTGGGCAATAGGTTTTGTTTTTTATTATGATAGCCAGGGTTGCTACATGTCATATAATGATTTCTAGCCTCAAAGGATTTTTCAAAGAATTTTTCAGCACACCAAGCTCTCATTTTCTATAAAGTTGGCTTTTTAGGAAATGAAGCATCACAAAAGTCTATCTAAATACATTTTGCCTCGGGTTAGCATCCTGCCTGTGATGCCAGGACATTGAAGAGAGCACCTTCTATAACCTATTTTAACACAGTACAATTTTCCAACCCTCCCAGGATCAGCACCTCTTAGAGTTCTTCTCCCTTATAAAAAATATTTTTGTAGGAATTAAAGACATAAGGCCAGATTCTCCTCCCCTTATAACTCCAAGAGAATACCTACTCATCAGACCTACTTACACTGTATTTCCCTTGAGTTAGGAGAATGAGATTCTGGCCTGCAGTAGTTTATTCTCTTTCTTTAGAGTGTTCTAACTTCTTCTGGGACTTCATAATTTGCAAATCTTATTGTCCCAATTTTCTCTTCTTCTAACATTTCAGTTAAAGTCTGACTTTCACCACTTCTCTTGCCTTTACTGCCTTTACTGTTATCCCTGACTTCTTTGGCACTTGATCTCTGCAGTGTCACAGATGCTCTGAGATGAAGGGTTTGTTTGTTTGTTTTTCTATCTTATCCATATGTGCAAAATGAACACTAGTAATGAGTAAAAAGAAGTGTTTGACTGTTTTTTTATATATATACATATATATTCAACAAACATAAATCACAGATAGGATTTTTTTTTTTTTTTCAGAGAAAGGAAAGCAGTGCCAGAAAATTTCCCTTTTTTCCTACTAGGGATCAGACAAAAAAAAAAAAAAGCTTTTGTTTAAGTCTTTAAAATTAAATCTATATGTATATGTGAAGCAGTTAGCAGGAATCAAATTATTGATCTGAAAAAATATGGCAACTCATTGGAAAATACTAGTCTGTGCAATATTTTTGAAGCAGTTTCTTCATATCATTCTCTAGCTGATTGATCTATCTAATTGATCTGAAGTGGAAAACGTTATGAGAGATAAACATATTCCAAATTTTTATTTGTTTTTAAAATCAGAATTTTCTTGGCTTCAGAATTTGTCACTACGATATGCAGTCACCTCTTTCTATGGATCAATGAACACATTATTGTGAAATCAATGCATTAAGTCCCTTCCATGTGACTGGCACTAGCACTGTTCAAATTAATTGGGACATATCAGCAAATAGAAAGGTGTTCTCCTTCAGAGAAGAGATGGACAAACAAAACATACACATGAGAAAATAATGTGATTATGGCACTAGGTAAGAAAGACAGTGGACAAAGGAGGAAACTAGAGCAAAGTAAGGAAGCAAAAGTGTAGGTTTAAATAAGATCAGAATTAGACTTATTGAGAAAATAATATTTCAGTAATGACTTCAATCAGTGAGGAAGTGATTCTTGCAGACATGGGGGGAGAAAACATTACAAGCAGAGTAAAAAGTCAGTGTAAGTGTCCCAAGGGAGGAACATTCTCAGCATGTGTTAAGTATACTGAAGAGGATGAAGTAGCTACAAAGAATAAGCAAGGAGACAGAATTAGGGAGCAAGATCATGGAAAGAGGAAAGTGCAGATCACATTAGACCTTAAATGCATTTAAATGCACTGTATTTTGGCTTTTTTTTTTTTTTTTTTGAATGAAATGAAGATGTCTCACAGGGTTTTGAACAGTGGAGACATGTGGTCTGACTTATCTTTTAAAAGGTTTGCTGTGGCATTGGTGTTGACAAGAGAAGATAGAATACAAGGATTGTATCCCTGTGGGGAGTTAGGGGATGATTACAGTAATCCCAGCAAGAGATGATGGTAACTTCCTACAGGGAAGTAGCAGTGGGTTGGAAAGAATGGTCAGATTCTCTTGATATTTTGAAGGTACAGCCAACAGGATACAGCATCAGATTGTCCTTGGAGTGTGAAAGAAAGAAGGTATCAAAGAAGATTTCACATGTTTTTAACTAAAAAGTGGAAGGACAGAGTTGTCATTAACTGAGATGAAAAAGGCAATGAGATTACCATGGCGCAGAGAAAGTTCAGCAATTACATTTTGCCACATTGAGTTTGAAATTTTTATTAGACATCGAGTAAAGGTGATATGTAGGCACTTGCAGATACACGTGGGTATATGAAAGAGGAGGCTGAATTGAAATTATAAATGTGGAGGTAGTTTGTATATTGATGGTGTTTAAGGTGAGAGGCTTAAATGATTTTGCTAAGGCAGTGTGTGCAGTTAGAGAAGAGGACCAAGGATTGAACCTTAGATTTTTCCACCATTAAAATATAGGAGAAAAGGGGAGACGTGAGTAAATGTCTTGGGTGAGCAGTGATATTGTAAGAAAACCAGGAGAGTATGTTAACATGGAAGCCAAGTGAAGAAAGTGTTTCAAGGTCTAGGGTGCGATCAACTTTATCAAATGTTAGTAGCCGGTCAATTAAGAAAAGAACTGAGAAGGGACCACTAGATTTATCTATGTGAAGCCATCAGTGACCTTGTCCAGAACACTTCTAATGCAGAGATGCAAGTAATATCTTGATTGGAATGGGTTGAATTGGATCCTCCTAAAAGGTGTTGAAGTCCTAACCCCCAGGACCATAAATGTGATTTTATTTGGAAAAGAAGTCTCTGCAGATGGTCATATTAAGATAAGGTCATTAGGGTGGGCACTAATCCAATATGACTACATTCTTATAAAGTGGGAAAACTTGGACACAAAGGTAGATGTGCATGGAGGGGAGAGGACATGAAGACAGAGGGAGAGCACATGTACAAGCCAAAGAACACCTGAGGGTACTAGAAGCTAGGAGAGAAGCATGGAACAGATTCTCTCTCACAACCCTCAAAAGGAATCAATCCTGCTAACACCTTGAGTTTGGTCTTCTACCCACTAGAACCGTGAGGTAATAAATTTCCATTGGTGGGCCACACAGTTTATGGTACTTTGTTGCAACAGCCCCAGGCAGCTAGTAGAGTATACTAAGAAAATCTCTGAGAAGGGGAATTAGAAACAGATTACAGTCCACATTGGTAAGTTTAGCTGTGGTTACAGAAGACAGTGGTTCACACGGTTTCTATGCCCTTCCATACAAGCGCATTCATTCATTCTTGTTCAAGCAAGTGTTTATTGAGTGACGACTATATGCACTCAACTTTGGTAAACACTGCCACGGAGAGCTGAGTTTCATGGCATGTTAGTAGGCTCTCAGGAACTCATGAAACTCTGCTGCATTTCCCTACTTATAACTCATTCTAAATGAGGCTGCTTGGGGGCACCTGGATAGCTCCGTCGGTTAAGCATACCACTCCTGATCTCGGCTCAGGTCATGATCTCACAGTCTTGAGATCCAGTCCTGTGTCAACCTCTGTGCCAGGTGTGGGGCCTGCTTAAGATCCTCTCTCTCTAAGAATGAAAGGAAGAAAAGAAGGAAGGAAGGAGGGAAGGAAGGAAAGAAGGAAGGAAGGGCAGGCGCTCTTTGATATGTACCCTTAACCCTTCCGGTCCTCAACTCTCCCCGCCCCCACTGTTTCACGTTTCTGAATCACCTCAGGAATTTTGCACTTGAAGCGTTGTCTCCCTAGAATGTTCTTACCACAGGTTCCATGTGACTTCCTCCCTGCCTTTCTTCAGGCCTTCATTCAAAAGACATCTTTTCAGTGAAGCTTTTCCTGGATGAAGCCTACCTAAAATCACAACTCCCTTTCTCCTTCCCAATCACAAATACAAGAAGGTGAGTATAGAAACAGATCAGTAGTAGAAGATTCTCTGTGGAAGACAGAACAAGTGCACCGATAATAGTAAAATATAAGATAAAAATAGTCACATCGGTAGCTACATATAATAAATAAATTTTATGTAAACACATATATCTATATTCATATGTATAGGTAACTCGATATGTATGAAATCAAATCCTTCACAATGAAATCGGAAACAAAACTTCCAAATCCTTAGAGGGCATTTATAAAGATCTTCTGTATATTTGGCCACAAAAGAAACCTCAGTGAACTTGTCCCTCTTTGCCAAATTCCACGCACAAAGCAGAATGCAGGGGAGTGGGTACTAGGTACAGGTAAGGGAACAGGCAAGCAGCACCTTGGGACCAAAACCATAGCATCTCCCTTGTTATTGCAAATTGAAAAGGGAACAAGAGTTGATCGGACTACTGTGTGTTCTTCCTGTAACTCTGTATTCCCCAGCTACCCAGGCTAGCAGGGCAATGACCTCACAGTGAAAGGCAAGCCTTCATTAAAGTGTTGGAAATCCCCTTAAAAAAAGAAGAAGAAAAAGAAGAAGACGATATTAATTAGTGCCAAATGCCAGAGAGTAATTGCTTTTCATCTTCTGTTTCTGCTGCTCTAGATGTGATGTCCTGAGTTAGAAATGCTAACAAAACATAAATTCTTAGAAATTTAGTTAAAAACCACTGCCTCGTAACTTTAGGTGATTTCTGTTTAGTCAACTTTGACTGAACAACATTACTGACAGAGTTCTGACCTTCTCTTCCCGCTCTCATAGTATCCTTCAAAAGCCTGATCTATTGCCTCAATGACTTTCAAAAGGTAGTGAGTAGGTTGGTAAAAAACACTTTTGGTAAGCTTAGGCATTTACAGATTTGTACCCCGTACACCACCGAGGAAATCTGTCATCATCAGCAACCCTCCTCATCAAACACAGGGCAAGTTGTGGAAAACTGATATCTAAAGGGAGAAAATAATCCCAACTCCATTACTCCATTACCACATGAAATTTTTGCTGGAAACAGAAAGCTTCCCTTAAAGGTACTATTTATAGGTATATTAATGGTCTCAAGAAATGGTGAAACTGCTTTATTAGTATATTGTAACTCTCCCTCAGAACAATGGACTACTTAAAATATGACATAAGAAATTATACTAACCATCAAGCATGCTTAGATATAGCCTTAAGAAAAACACGTACTGGCAACAGGCCACTGGGGGAGAGGACGATGTACATCCTTGAAGCCCAGCAGCTGGGGATGCCCGGCCCGCTCAGGGCAGAACGCTGCCTGCGTCATTTTTCCTTTATCTCCCCTTTCCCTGAGAGCACCTGTAGCTAATTAGATGATCCCTTTGAATGTGCTGCTCAGCTATAAACTTTATACTGCTTGCAGATATACTTTGCCTTCCTTCTTGTTTATGTACAAAGCATATGATTAATATGTAGCCTTCTTTGGCTCCTTTGTTGATTACAGTCTAATATCTACTAAATATGAGGCTGAGGAGTTAGTTGTTAAGGGCAACAGTCTTTTCTACTGCTGTCCCCTGCTCTCTTTCTCTTTGCAGCTGATTTGTTTGTGTCTCATTCTTTTCCCATGCACGGTCAGGAAGCGGCAGTATATGATTTACATAAAAAGATAATGATGCTTTTTCATCCCCCCCCTTTTTTTTTTTTACTGAAGGTTTGATTCTTTCTATTACTAAAGAGACCATCTGGTAAGCAAACTGTACACATTTTAAGGCCACGTTACTGGATCGGGGCCAGCTTGCCTTTTGTCCCTCCCTAGAGTCTTTCTGTGTTATTTTGGTTCTTTATCCTTATCATCAGTTCTAGCCATCAGTTTTCTGTCCCTCTGCCGAGGCATTAGGCTAACCACAGAATGAACGTTTTAACCAAGGATCAAATTTAGATGGCACTACAATGACATCTGCCACTATTACCTAATCCATAGTGGTCTAGGTTAACCACAGAGACAGTTGTGATTCAGCTTTTGGAACTTATCAGTTTTATTTTGTTTTTTAAATATTTTAGAAAATTAAATAGTAGTACATTTATGGGACAATAACAGAGTTTTGCATGTCCCTTAATGATTTTAAGTGTATTTTTGTTAAGGACACTACTTTTTTTTTTCTTTCCTCACAAAATGTACTACTCCTGCAATTATGTCTGAAGAAATGTAGAGAGGAATAAGGAAACTGGATAATAATCTCCCATTGAGTGACAATTCTCAGAAGGAATTAAGCTTTTATCTATAAGTTTTTAAATCAGGGAAACCAATGGGCTTTTCTTATATGAGAAAACACACCCGTTGTACTCAAGTCATACTTTATAAAAAATTCACATTCTTACAATATTAAAAATGAGAAAACTTTAACTCCAATTGTGTACGTGCCAGGCACTATTCTAGGTGCTAAGGATCAGTGAACAATAGAATTCCTGACCTCATGGAGCTTGTATTCAAGGATCAGAAACAGTAAATAAATAATTCAAATAAATAATGTGTAAGGAACATATTAAAAATGACAATGAGGGACACCTGGGTGGCTCAGTTGGTTAAGCGGCTGCCTTCGGTTCAGGTCATGATCCCAGCGTCGTAAAATCCAGTCCCACATCAGGCTCCTTGCTCAGCAGGAAGCCTGCTTCTCCCTCTGCCTCTGCCTGCCTCTCTGTCTGCCTGTGCTCACTCTCTCTGACAAATAAATAAATAAAATCTTAAAAAAAATAAAAGACAATGATGATGAAATAGGAAACACAGTAGTCTTCACTGGGAGCACCTCATTCAGAGAACTCATCTAAGGGAGAGGAGGGGAGAGGCTCAGTCAGAGGGAATTATATTTGAATCCATACCTCAATGACAGGAAGGAAGCAAGATGAAAAGAGCCCTGAGAAGTGTATTTCAAACAGAAGACTAAAGGTAAAACTCCTCAATTAGTACAGATTTACAGAGACTCAACTGAGGACTCTTAAGTACTGACTGTTAGTCTAACTGAAGTAGAACATTGAAACCACGAGCTGGAAACGTTTACCTGTTTGACTCATAAAGAAATATCATTCAGGATCTAGAAAGTATTATTTTATTCCACAAGCCTCAGACCCATAAGAGTCTATATGGTTTCTAAGGGGAAAAGATAAAGTATTCCCTCTGGAGCTATAGAAGGGAAAAAACCCAACGGTCCCAAAGCACTATAAATACAGAACTGGATTTAACGAAATTTACAATAGCTAGGAAAGTTTAAAAAAAAAAAAAGGAAAAGAAAATAGAAGCTGGGAATTAGAGCCAGAGAAAGGATAGACATGAAATATACCCTTGCAAGATCAAGCAATTATAACAAAATTTGAGAGATTCCTGGGAGATCAGAAAGAGCTAAAACTAAAGAGTAATAACCTTTATCTTTGCAGATCTGATTCAGGTTAGAGGTTATTTCTCATCAAACAGTAAATAAAATATTATCCTTTGGGATTCTCAAACTTTGTACTTTATGAGAAATCTGTAATGCTATTCTGGGTTTTGTTTTTGTTTTTGTTTTTGTTTTTGTTTTTGTTTTGAAAGAGACCAGGATAATTGCTGCACAGAAGAGAAATAAAAAATAATCAGAATGGGACGCCTGGGTGGCTCCGTGAGTTAAGCGGCTGCCTTTGGCTCAGGTCATGATCCCAGGGTCCTCGAATCAAATCCCACTTCGGGCTCCTTGCTCAGCAGGAATCTTGCCACTCCCCGTGCTTGTGCACACATACACTCTCTCTCTGTCTTTGTCAAATAAATAAGTAACATATTAAAAAAAAAATCAGGATAAAAGACTATATAAATAGTAATGAAAACTGGGGAGGAGAACACAACCAAATTAGTTTGTCTATACTAAAAATCCAAATATTTAAAATTCCTGCTTCCAATTCTGAAGCCAAAGAAGTGGTGGTGGCGGGGGGAGTTTAAAATAGAGTCAGTTCCATAGTGGCATTTTCAGAAAGGAGAAAGAAACCACAGCTCTTTGAAAAAGGTAAAACTTCCAAGCACCAAAGTCTAAAATAAAACTTTTAATTCTTTAATTTCTTGAGTAATATTACTACAGCACAAAACATAATCAACAATATTTCTCTAGCAAAAAAAGTCAAGCACTTCCTACGATTCCTCTCACAGTATTCTGCTTTGTATGGTTCTTCTTGTACTACTCTTTAATAAAAGTCAAGGACACGATATAAACTTGCAATACACTGAAGGGATTTCTGTAAAGCTAAAATATTTTACCTGAAAATTTGGGTTTTGTAATTATCAGGCTTTATTCAGGGTTAGTGCAAAGAACATAAGGACTGCACATCTTTCAGAAATGTTCCCTAAATTCCTTTCTTAGATGGGTTTTTGATAGGAACTTGAGAGGAAATACTTTATTCTCTTTAGAAGAACCTCAATAGCTAATATTTTAAATTACAAGTTGAAGTTGTAAACATATGCTATATAAATAGTATATAAACCCAAAATAAAATAGACATTCTTTTGTGAAAAGTTAGGAGCCTAAGCAAAATTTTTAATGACTGATTATTGGTTAATCTGATTTTTAAAATATTTATTGTTAATGGCTTTCCTTTCTGTGTTTAAATCAGTAAACACCAGTAATTTATTTGGGTACATGATATAAAGTAGGTTTTGAATTTTACATTTTCGAATGCTTTACGCATTCGAAAATTCCACTTATGACAAAATGATTGATAAGCTTCATATATCTTTATGACTAAAATGCTCTAAAATCAGCTGTTTTTAATCTTCATTTACTTAACAGTCATCCATAGACTGTACCAATTTCTGAGGTATCTTTATTTTTCCTTCTTTTTGAGCTCTTTCTTTTTTGTTGTTTTTCTCTTTTAATGGTATATCAGAATTAATTCAGTCACATTTTTGTAGTTTTATCTATTTGAAGACAACTATTGATCATAGTCTGACGTGAGTTTTTTTTTTTTTTCTTCTTCTGTCATTATGACATCTTTTTGTCCCTACTTTCTGATTATAGGTAGCAAAAGCCAGTACAGGCCAGACTGGGAGGACGTTCCAAGGACTATAGGATACTGGGGAGATCAATCTGAGCCCAGGACGGGGAACAATGGGCGGATGTCAAATGTGACAATCTTGAAAGGTTTACAAAAATAATGGCAACCAAAATATAATTAAAATGTGTCAAAAGTAAATCCAGCTAAAATACTAGGTAGACAATGTAGTAGAGTCTTCTGTGGATCCTTTATGGAAGCCAGAAAATGGAACAGATTCTTCTCCAAGTCTTGGGCAGTATTTCCAAAAGGATGTTTCATGGATATTTTACAGAAGGAATTGTGGAAAATAAGTTGGGGATATGCTAAATTAGATAAAGTTTAATAGAGCCTTTCATAGCAAAATAATCCAGTCTTTAAAATGCTACTACACTCTTGAAAACTCCAACAAGGTAAATATAAAGCAGGACTTTCTCTTAATGGAATACTTCTCTATCATGTGACATTTATTAATCTTATAGAACTTTATTGTTTCATGGAATACAGTTTGAGGAACTTTGCTTTAAAATATCAATCATCTTTCTGCTTTCTTTCTTACACCAACAAGTTGCTATTAGTAATTCCCAGGGTCCAGAGAGATTTTCCATTTAGCTGTTTGTCACTCAGTCGACTGAATAAAGACATTGAGTTCTTCTTCGTGTATACAAAGGCTTGTATGGATATCAGGGATAGTCTAAAATGTATCAAGAGATGAAATGAAAAAGTTCTCTTTCCTGATTTTTGATTCAGCATCCACTATTCACAGCAGACTACACTTTTCTTATCTTGAAAGACAAAAGAGTGATCTATTTCTCCTGTGGGCTTTCCAGTTTGCTATAGCTTATCTCATATGACACACTTGTTTCATGCATCAATAACAGATATCTAAATTTTGTCTTATTTTCAAGCCATAATAAAAATCATTTTGGTGTAAGTTATTTTGATGATTTTTTTAAGACCCATAGTTTTATCGTGTTATTCCAAAACTTGATAGTAATAGTACTTCCCTTTTTTCCTCTTTCCAATCCAAAAGCATATTATAATAGATGAGGCTCAATTCATGGCAATAACTGCACATGGCTTTACATATTTGTATCTGTTATGCCCCAATAATGGGTCCGTGATTAAAGGAGCGAGACTGATATAAAGCGAAGGTCAAGTAAAGCTTTATTTTGTGCCAAGCATCAAGAATCTAACCAAACGTTTGGGGAAGCACCTCTTACAAGAGAGGACGACCCTTCTCTGTTTCACAAACTAGCTTTTAAGGCCAAAGGCCATGTGGTCAGGCCTGGCCACGCACAGGTGGCCAATGAGATTGTAACACACACAGGAAACTCCACAGTGATGCTAGGTGAACAACTGAATTACAATTTACCCTAGTAGACATTTGACCCAGCCTATCACCTTGGTTGGGATTGGCGCCCAAAAGGCTCCCAAAGGGTGGGGCCCATACTCCTGGTAGCCAGGGAGACAATATGCATCCCCCCCCCCCATCAGATGTCTCCACCTGGCCCGACCCACCCTTGTATCTGGGCTTTGTTACCTGGAGCTGGTTTCCGGGACTTGTTTTTAAGTGAATCCCCTGGGGGAAGGGGAGCAGGGACAGTTTAACTTTAATGAAAGCCTCTTGCTAAATAGGTCCTTACAGTATCCTTCTGGATTGCAGTATTTCCCTTCTTAATATGGTATATAGAAATACGATTAATTTGTTTTACTACATTTGAGTTAGTAGGGCTGTTTAAAATCTATCATTTAATTTAACTTATTTAAGTCATCTTGTATCTCTAAGTAACTGCTTTCTTCCATAATATATGATATTTTACCAAATTTGTGAATATTTGTACCTTCTCTATTTTGTGCTATTTTAAACTATTATATTCTAATGGACCAAACAATGATGAAAAATATTGATAAATGGTTGTTCTTTAGATTTTTTTCTTCTAACTGCTTAAAACTAACTACTTAGCTAAATTACTATTTTCTCTAGAATCCTAAAGTGCACTTTTTTTCTTTTTTTACTCAGAATAAAAGGTACATAGTCATTTTCCCCCTTTAATTGACTCTTCTCCTTGAGAAATAATTGATTCATTAATACATTTGCTTTTCAGGAAGTATGATTTTATTTCAGCCAAGTTCTTAGTACACAAGTCTTTCTGAAGCAAAACACATGTCCCATTTTCTTAGGGATTGCATTACTTTCTATACATTTATTTCCTTCTAAGTCGGTTAATGTGTTTTCCAAATAGTTCCATAGATCTATAGAATGTCTGAATGGTTACACAATAAAAAGTACTGCAGGGTCCCTGGGTGGCTCAGTCAGTTAAGCATCCAGCTCTTGATTTTGGATCTCATGGGTTGTGAGATGGAGCCCCGTGAGATCCAGCCAGGTATTGGGTTTCATGCTCAGTGGGAAGGCTGCTTGAAGGTTCCCTCCCCTCTGCTCCTCCCCTCGCTCATACTCATTCTATCTCAAATAAATAAATAAACAAATAAATCATTAAAAAAGTATTACAAAATGTATATATAGGAAAGATGTTTAAAAATCTTTAAAAAGTCTAGTGTTCTCTGGAATAGGACAGAACCTCATTTTCAGAAATGAGTTGGTATCCAAACACAGTAAAAACAAGTATTGTTTTCACTTAAAACTGTAGCTTGAAAGAATAAAATACTGAGAGTAGAAAGCACTGAATCTCAGGGATCATAAATGAGTATAAATACCGAATGAACAGGTCAAATAAATGAGTTTATGAATGAGGAGTATCTTAAGTCAGAGATCAAATGTATTGACTTTTGTATTACTCTCATAACCTAGTTCAGTATTAAATGTTTATTGAGTAAGTGATTAAATAAATAAATAAATAGATAAATACATTAAAATATGACTTCTCTCTCCATCTTTCTCCCTCTCTTCCCCCCCCCCCGTATATGGCTATTACTATTGCTGTATGGCATTACCATATGGATATTACATTACATGTAAGGAGAGACATATACCTATATATATTTATATACACAGATATGTGTACCTATATATAAATATATGTATGTATAACACCTGAGTGATAACATAGTTATGTATGTATGCATACATGTAAGAAAGAGAAAAGATTCTTACATCATTGGAGATGATATTAACATGAAAAATCAATATGGAAAACAATTCAGATTTATCCTTCATTTATTCAAACAAAAAAACACTGAAAAATATTGAAAAAAGCACCACATGTATGGGATGTACACAGGCTTAGTGCATACCAAGTTCTGTAAGGTTAATATCTTGCCCTTGCTGTGTTCCCAATCTCTCTCTCTTTCACACACACACACACACACGCACACACACTTCTACTTTCTTGAATGAAAATAGCTCTTCAAGAAAATAATGATAAGAAGCTTAAGTACCTATTCTGTCCTTAGGCTAAATGACAATAAGCCAAAAATTTGACAATTTCAAAAAATATGCAAAGTGGATAAAAGAGTTCCACCTCAACCAGTGTTGAAATGAAAGCTAGCAGGGTCTTTGTGTTTAGGTGTATGTACAGCCAAACACTAGCCTGCCTTTCAGGATATGAGCAAAATTTGTGACTCCTTCCACTCTGTGCAGAATATAAATCCAAGCCAGAGTCCCACTGACAGGGACAATCTAAAGCAATACAGGAGATTCATTAAATTCCCAAAGTCTGTCCCCTCTCACTCCCGACATCCTCAAAAATCCTGTGAGGAACTTCTGCGGATCATTTCTATTTAAGTTCACCCTAGTGATTTTTGATACTTTTATCTGTGTTATAGCTAGAAGTCACATTGAAATTCCTTAAGATTGATTTTTTTTTATCAGATAATAACACTACTTTCATGAATTTACAGAATCTAAGTAATATTATTGTCTCTCGATAGTATTCTCAACAGAAGTGCTACAGGCCCCATGACACCTTGATTAAAAGGATAATGGAATAAGGTCACATGATGACCACTGTCTCTGACAGTTCTTGGAATTTTAACACAAATACCTGTCTCATAACAAGTCTAATATCTGACAGCTGCTATGATGAGGAAGGCCAGACTCTGGAAAAAATGTATAATTTCTCTTCATTGGTCTTCAGGAATAATAGCTTTACAGAGTCTTATACGACAATTTCTAATGGACAGTTTATACGTAATTCATATGCTCAGGGTGTTGGATTTTAAATGTTGATAATTTTTATTTTGGTACTTCACTGCAGCTTTCAATATATGATTATTTCAACTTTTAAAAGACATTACCTAAATATCCTGTACATGTATGTTTGTACCCTTGGGTTAGTATCTCTTAAGTATAAATAATAGAAGTGAAATGTCTGGGTTAAAGTAAAAGTACATTTAACATTTTGATAAATAGTAACATATTTTCCTCTTAGCTGACAAGAATTTACAAGTTCATGAGAGTCACCACAAAAATATTTTTCATATATTTTTGCCAAAAGAGCATTAGATTAAACTTTTGAAATATTTTCCAAGCTATTAGGTAAAAAATTGCTAAACATTTTTAAATGTTTATCTAAAGATAAGTGTGAGGATATTTTTTCATATTTTATTGGATATTTATAATTATTTTTCTATTAACCTTTGATGCCATTGAGATATTTTTTTCTTTTGGGTCACTGATTGTGTGTATGTGTGTGTGTGTGTGACCACCAGAACACCAAAAACTGCTCAGCCTACCTTTTTTATATGAATGCCACCTGCTGATGAGACAAAAAATATGGTCATCAACAACACAACACACACATACAGACACACATGTACAAACAACTATACCAACCTTTCTTGCGGCGTAAACTAAGGAGGATAATGGTTTGAGATTCAAACCTCAGAAGTAAAGTACTTGAGAGGAAATTAATAAACAGAACACTTATAGAAATTTTAAGGTATGCCGTAGTTTTATTTATGTTTTTGTTCAAGAACTCTTTTTTTTTAAGATTTTATTTATTTATTTGACAGAGAGAGAGATATCACAGGTAGGCAGAGAGACAGGCAGAGAGAGAAGGGGAAACAGGCTCCCCGCTGAGCAGAGAGTCGGATGCGGGGCTCGATCCCAGGACCCTGAGATAATGACCTGAGCCGAAGGCAGAGGCTTTAACCCACTGAGCCATCCAGGCGCTCCTCAAGAACTCTTATTAGTAAAGAGTTTCAGAGGGTTAGGCAGGAAAAGGTTCAGATAATACTTTTACATCAGCAGAACTACACAGAATGTATGATTACTAGATTCGAAGGATCTAAGTGGATACTGTATCCTATTCTCTATCTATTAAATTTTTTAAAATTAGAATATTTGACAAATATTGTGTAAAAAACAAGGGAAGTTAGTATAACCCCTGTTGACAAATAATAAGTTATGATGAACATTTTCAAATAGACATATAATAAAACACTCATTTGCATACACACAAAAACTATAGAACAGAGTTTCAAGCATTGGAGTAAAATAATAGTATTTACATTCTCAATATATTTTCTTAGTGGTGTGAAGAATAGTGAAACCAGCATATATATGGGAAAAACACTTAGAAGAGTTATCACAGTTGTCCAGGCATAAAGATGGTGAAGATTCTGAGGTATTAGAGTAGCTATGAAAAAATAAGGTCATATTAAATGTGTTTCAAGATTAACAATACTTGGAATGCAAAGGATATTGAGTGTTGGTACTTGAGGAAAAGAGAAGGATCATTGAAGACATTGATAACATTCTGCTATGAATTAGTAGATGGTTTTGATACTGGGCTTACATAGGGATCCTCCCTCCCTCCTTACTGGAAAAGGAGGAGGATATTTGTATTGGTGTTATTCTGTAGCTGGTAGGAGATTACGATATCTGTTTTGGACAAGACTTTGAATTTCATATGAAACATCTCACAGGGTATGTCAAGTCAGATACTTGGAAGTTAGAAGAGTGTTCTGAACTGGTGATACACATTTTAATATAATAGTCATATTTTGTTGATGAAATATGATTAGATATGATGACTGAAGGAGACAGTGTAGTGTGCGAAGAAGGGCCAAGGACTGAACTCTATAGAGGAACAATAGAGCTTTAGATGTAGATAAAAAAGGACGAGCGAAGAAAGAGACCTAGAAAAAGTTGGGAGGTTATCTGTGAAACAAGAGGAAAATCAGGAGATAATAGTGTCACACGATCCAAGAAGAAAAGAAAATTTTCTAAGAAGGATAATATTGTCAACTTAAAAAACTAAAATGCTTCCGGAAGTTTAATTAGGATAGCTGAAAGGATTCTTTTTTACAGAGCATTACTTAATCTCTGTTAAGTTTAATAAAAACAGGTCTCAAAATTTGCATTCTATGTCTCGTGCTAGTGGAATAATTTTTAAATAATTTTGAAATAACAACTGAGTGGAAAACATGTTTATCAAAGCTTTTGTTTTATAACTTGAAAACAATTGAAAATATTTTAGATATGCAAGAAAATTTAAAGTATACATACAATATTTTTGAAAATAATTGCAACACTGGTTCAAGAATCAATAGAAAGTTTAATGAAACTATCTAAACACACCTGAATTCATTTCTAGCATATTTAAAATCTCAGTAAATGATTAAAGAGAAGTTACTCATGAACAGAAAGTCACACATTCCCTCAAAAGTATTAGTGTAAAATTTGGCTATCTGAACACAAGTTTATCTCAATATATTACAAAATAAATTCCAGGACAATTAAATATTTGCATGTGAAATTACCATAATTAAGTTCAATAAAGGGTTTTAAGCAATTTTTAACCAAAAAAACAAAACAAAACAAAACAAAACAAAAACACAAAATCATTACCAGAATTAGAATAAAAATTCCAGCTCATTTCATAAAGTTATACTATTGTATTTGAAATCTGGATAAGGAAAATTCAAGAAAATTGTAAATTTATATCACTCAGAGATAAATCAAATATTAGCTTATAAGTCAAACCAGTGATATTTCATAAGCAAATACCTTATCTTAGAAATACAAAGATCATTGAATATGTTGTACGTGGATCAAAGTAACTTACTAAATTTACTACTAAATCAATAGGCCAAAAAGAAAAATGTTATTATTACATCAGTAAGTATGGAAGAAAAAAAAAAAAAAAACAGAAAAGCTCTGTTAAAGTTCCTTACCTTTTTTAAGAAATATTCTTAGTGAACTAGGTAATGAAAGACTGTACTAAACGCCAAATCAAAATCAAAAGCAAAAACTGATGAATAAAACAATAGCAAAATTAAGAATCTTGATTTTTAGTAAATATTGCAAAATACAAATAAAAAAAGAAAAATTAGAAACAACGTTTGCAATATTTATAACTAACAAAGAAGTTAAGAAACTCTTAAAAGTTTACACAACAACAAAATGGATCTGGAGAACTGCCAGTGACCAAACGGGCAAAAGTATGAACAGAAATTCAAGTATAGTCAGGTGGTAGGAGAGCATTTAGAATTTTATCCACTAAAGGAAGTGCTCATTGGTATATCCATTCTGGAGAGGAATCTAGCAATATGCAGCCAAATTGGATAAAAATGTACCTATCGTTTCTGATTTCCTTCTGGTGGTTATATATGTCAGGGAAATTTCCACACAAATTTTTAGGGACATATATAATGGTTGTTCACACACACTGTTTGAGGTACTGGAGTTTGGGAGGTAATTCAGGTGACCTTGTCTGAGAAAACGGATGAATAAAACATGTTACATCATTAAGACTGTAAAGAAGTCAAAATCAACCTAATCATGTTAAAAATAAATGTAGAGTGCTATGTAACTAGAAAGAGAAATAAACTGAGGCTTACAGAATAATTCCATTTATGTAAAATAAAAATACATACAAACAAATCTATACCTATATATGTACATACACCATAGGAACACACAGAAAAAAAAAAAAAAAAAAAGAAAGAATATATACCAAGCGCCTTAGAATGGTCCTGTTGAAATTGAAAAATGGAAGTGAAAGACTAGGAATGAACTCGATTCAATCTTAAATTTTCTCTTTTTATCTAGGTGCTTTTAGTTTAGAGTATTTTCTAAGTGTAAATTAGTGAGAGAAGTTTTAAAGAATATCACTGATATATGTGCATAAAAACTTATAAACTATCAAAAAAAGACAAATCACAAACTGAAAGCAATTTTTGCAATAAATATGACAGGCATAGATTTAGCTGCATTGCTGTGTAAGTTCTTACATATCAACAAATGCAAATTTTCCTTAAAATATGTATAAGATATTAATAGTCTATTCAAATACAATAAAATAACTATAAATGCCAATAACAGATGAACAATATCCAATCTCATTCAGAATCATGCAAACATTAAAAATGTGTGTTTTTTTTTTTTTTTTTTTTTTTTTACTCAGCAGTAAGAAAATACAAATATCTTTATAATATTCAGTCCTTGCTGGAGGATGGTGAAAAAAATACCAAATAATTCTATATGTAAGTTGTGGAATGACTTCTATCAGTTAAATGTCTGCAAGATTCTCCGATGAGCAAAAATGAAGGAAGTCAAAGATTGTGACAGTTGAAACTTTATAAAATTTAACCATAAAAAAAAAAAGAAAAAAGTCATTTTCATTTCTCTGTAAGTAAACAAAGGGGTTTGTTGAATAGACATTTCATAAGTAAAACGTGAGGATGTCTAAAATGACCTGCCTCAAGTTACTCTTCATGTCTGTCCATATGCTAATTGAGAAAATTTCCAGGAGCTAAATTCTACAGAAAATGCTGAGTATGGATAGCACAAAGCCTCCACAAAAAGCTTACAGGTAAAGGAATGTCCAACCCATAAAGGGCTCATATACATCAGATATTAAAATTTTGAGAAATGAATTTCTCAAACAAATGAATTTCTCAAACATTAAAACAAAACTAACATTTCCATAATTTTCCTAGTTATTTGCTTATGTATTTATAGTAAATATTAACAGTCACTATTTATTCATTAATTTCTTTATTTTTTAAAGATTTTATTTATTTATTTGAGAGAAAGGGAGGGCACAAACAGGAGGGAAGAGCAGAGGGAGAAGGGAAGGAGAAGCAGACTCCCTACTGAGCCCAGAGGGACAAGAAAGAGGCTGCATCCCAGGAGCCTGAGATCATGACCTGAGCAGAGGCACAAGCTCAACCAACGGAACCACCCAGACACTCCCTAATTTCTTTACTTTGTAAATTTATGTGCATATATATTATGCATATAATCACAAACATATTTAGAAAAATATTTGAAGAAAAGTCCATTCACAAAAGCCCATTAAATGAAGAGTGCAGTTAAACTTGAAATCTGTTAGTTGACTCCCCTTCTAAATGCAGAGCATTCAATTCCCAGTTGGTTGTGGGAATTAGGTGGACTGGGAAGCATTACTGAACTCCAGAAAATTGTGGAATAGAGTGGGTTTGGGGAACAAGGACAGTGTTCATGTTCACCGAGAACTAACACCATTTTAAAGGAAAAACTTTTTGAAAAAACGTTTTTTAATACAAATTGTCAATGTATTTCCTTTTAATTTGTGGTTTTAAAATGTTAGAAAAGAAGACTATCATATCTTAGGACATTAAAAGTAAGAGAAGAATCAAAGTTTTGCTAATAAGGCATCGGAGTAGTGAGTGACAGGCAATTTCAAAACCAAAATGATTACATCTTTTCACATCGTTGTCATAGCTTTACCACCAGAGAAACTGTCACATTTTCAGAGAAGCCCCTAATTTAAAAAAGAGTTCCTGCCATCTTCTTTGATTTTGTTTTATTTTACCTGACAAAAGTATTTACCTCATGTGATAGGAATAGTCTCACAGTAATAATTAAGAAAATGTAATGAACAGAGGTTGGTGGCAAAACACTTTATTACTGATTTTTGGTCATGTCTTTCTGTTGTACATATAACTTATAAACTCTGGATATTATTGGCATTTATAAATTGAATAGGATCTCTAAGAAAAATCATAATAATATATATTATCTCACAAGGAAAAGTCATTGCATTTTTCTTTTTTTTTTTAAGATTTTATTTATTTATTTGACAGAGATTGAAAGTAGGCAGAGAGAGAGGAGGAAGCAGGCTCCCTGCTGAGCAGAGAGCCAGATGTGGGGCTCAGTCCCAGGACCCTGAGATCATTACCTGAGCCAAAGGCAGAGGCTTAATCCACTGAGCCACCCAGGTACCCCAAAGTCATTCTATTTTTCAGTGAAAGACATTTCTTGTAAAAATTCCAAACCTGAATTAAGTGTATGAAGTACCATCAAGTAGCACTTTCATTTGAGTCATTCCTCTGCTTCCTTCAAGGTAACTACATGTTTTTCTTACCTATTATTTCACCTTCTAAATATATCTCTCAGCCTATATTTCCATGACAACACTGCCAGTAATCAGAAATGGGGAAATGGGAATAAATATATATATATATTCATATATATGTGTGTGTGTATATATATATATGTGTGTGTATATATATACACATATAAAGATTTTATTTATTTATTTGATAGAGATCACAAGTAGGCAGAGAGGCAGGCAGAGAGAAGGGGGAAGCAGGCTCCTGGCTGAGCAGAGAGCCTGATGTGGGGCTCGATCCCAGGACCCTGGGATCGTGACCTGAGCCAAAGGCAGAGGCTTAACTCACTGAGCCACCCAGGTGCCCTATATATATATATATTTATGATAAACGGTTAGCTAAACTGAAACTATCAACTATAGATGAGACATATACTGGAAGATTCTTATACCATATAATAACAGAAAACCTAAATTTAGTGAAAACAACAGAAATCTTAATACATTTATATGAGAACTTCATCAAACCAATGGCATTTTGAAAAATCACTCAGTCAAAAAGTATACAATTTAACTGTGTCAGAAAGTCTCAGTGTTCATTGTACAGTGAGTTTGTGGAATATGAATTAAAGTACAGGTTAAAAATATTTTTACAGGTACAGGTTAAAAATATTTTCATGGTTGCGGCACACCTGGGTGGTTCAGTCTGTTAAGCGACCAACTCCCGGTTTTGGCTCAGGTCAGGAACTTGGGTCCTGGGATAGAGCCCTCTGCTGGTCAGGCTCCCTGTTCAGCAGGGAGTCAGCTAGTCTCCCTTTCTCTCTGCCCCTCCCCCTGCTCATGTGCTCTCCCTAAAATAAATAAATCTTTTAAAAAAATATTTCACAGTTAAAGATATTTGGGAATGCTTATTTAAATAATGTAAATCATTATCGTTGACGAACGTGTCAGAGCATTTTCAAGATTGTGAGGGTCTGGGCTTTTATCTTACTTACAAGCTTACAAGTTAGCCTGCTAATTTCATAGGCACTCGCTGAAGTCATCAGACTCCTGGGTCAGAGACAAATGACTCTTGTTACTCATGGCCCAGCAGGCAGCATGAACATCAGCATATTTGCTTCAGGTCCCCTGGTGCTTGTGTCCCATGGAGGCGATGCGAACTGGCCCAGAGGAACCCAGCACATGCGGTAGGCTGCATTACAACAAAGGAAGCCTAAATTTAGAAGACTTGGATTTGTTATATTAGGCAGTAAGCATTTTTTTCCTCTGCTCCCATCTTCCAAGGCTGCTCCCTATACAAATACACTTGAAAAGATAGTCAGATTAAGAGACGTTCTGTGCCTCCCTCCACAAAACATTCAGAAATTCAATATCCCATGGAGAATTATCTCCTAACAATCTTTTAAAATGCTTATTTGCATTGTGAATCTTAAAGATGTATTGGGATTTTCCAAATCTAATTTAAATATGAAAACTGTATATCTCTCTGTGTGTGTAACACCTCTCTTAGAGGAGGTAGAAATCAAGAAAATATTGAAATAAATTTTTTGTTTGTTTTGTTTTGTTTTGAAATAAATCTTTTTCCATGTCATACACTGGTGAAGATTCCCAGTCAACTTGATACTCTCTTACTATTGCATTCTTAGCTATTTTAAGGTATAATAGGAAATGGAATTTTTTCATGAAGTTTAATTAATTTACTTAGGTATAATGCCTTGTGCTTGAATTCCATCTTCAACACTTATTGTTTAGATGTAGGGGAAAGAAAATGGAAAAAACAAAACAAAACAAACAAACAAAAAACCTCTCAGAACTTCCACTTTTGATTGTAAAATTTTACCCTGTGAATTAGTTTATTGGGTTAAATGAAATCATGCACATAAATAACAATTTTTGGGGGTGCCTGTATGGCTTGGTTGGTTAAGCATCTGCCTTTTGCTCAGGTCATGATCTCTGAGTCCTGGGATCAAGCCCTGTGTAGGGCTCCACACTCAATGGGGAGCCTGCTTTTTTCCCTCTCCCTCTGCCCCTTCCCTGCCCCTCCTGCTCATGCTTGCTCTCTCTCTTTCTCTCAAACAAATAAAATCTTTTTATAATAAATAAATAACTGTGTTTTGGCTAGTAAACAGCTTTGATTAATAAAAATATATTATATTATATTATATAATTCTACATGTTTCATTATTTTATAAAATATTAAAATTGTGTAAATATAAAATAAATCTAAAATTATATTAATACATATGCACTAAAATAAGGGTCAACTGAAAACTAAAGTAAACAGGGTATATACACAGAGGCAAATGCAAGTACACACATAAGAAAATTCATTAGCAAATTTCAATTTCAAACAAAGGTCAAATACAAGATAGAAACATCAACAATACAGACAAAATATCATTTAATATTTAAAATAACACATGTGTTTCCATTGCCTTAGGAGACATATCTGGAAAGAAGTCGCAATGGCTAATGTCAAAGAAGTTACTGCTTATGTTCTCCTTTAGGATTTTTATGGTGTCAGTTCTCACATTTAGGTCTTTCAATCCATTCTGAATTTATTTTTTTGTATGGTATAATAAAGATGTCCAGTTTCATTCTTTTGTATGTTGCTGTCAAGTTTTCCCAAAACCATTTGTTTGGTTTTGGGAAAACCAAGACTATGCTTTTCCCATTGGATATTCATTCCTGCTTTGTTGAAGATTAATTGACCATTGATTGATTCATTTTTGGGTCTTCTCTCTGTCCCATTGCTTTATGTCTACTTTTGTACTAGTACCATACTGTTTGAAACACCAGAGCTTTGTAATATAACTTGAAGTCCAGAACTGTGGTTCCCCCAGCTTTGTTTTTCTGTCTCAAGGTTGCTTCAGCTATTCATGGTCTTTTGTTCTTCCATACAAATTTTAGGATTGTTTGTTCTAGATCTGTGAAAAATATTGTTGGTATTTAATAGGGATTGCTTTAATAGGGATTACATTGATTTAGGTAATATAAACATTTTAACAATATTTGCTCTTCCAATCCATGAGCATGGAATGTCTTTCCTTTTCTTTGTGTTCTTTTCAATTTCTTTCATCAGTGTTTTCTAGAATTCTGATTACATATGTAATGTATCATGTTAGCTGATTTGTGAATGTTGAACGACACTTGCAAACCAGGAATAAATCCCACTTGATCCTGGCGAATGGTTCTTTTAATGTATTGTTGGATTTGGTTTGCTGGTATTTCATTGAGAATTTTTGCATCCATGTTCACTGGGGATATTGGTCTGTAATTCTCTTTTCTAGTGGATTCTATATCTGATTTTAGTATCAAGGTAAGGTTACTTCATAAAATGAACTTGGAAGTTTTCTTTCTTCTTCTACTTTTTGGAATAGTTTAAGTGAAGAGTAAAAATAAACTATTGGGACTTCATCAAAATAAAAATCTTCTGCATAGCAAAGGAAACAATCAGCAAAACTGATTGGCAACCTGTGGAATGGGAGAAGATATGCAAATGACATATCTGATAAAGCGTTATTATTCAAAATACATTAAGAACTTACACACTTATACACATTAGGAATTTCTACACTCAACATTCCAAAAACCTAATAATCCAATTAAAAATGGGCAGAGGACATGAAAAGACATGTTTCAAAAGAAGACATACAGATGGCCAACAGACACATGAAAGATGTTCAACATCACTCAGCATCAGGGAAATACAAATAAAAAACACAATGAGATATCACCTCACACCCATCAGAACCACTAAAATCAACACACAAGAAATAACAGGTTTTGGTAAGGATGTGGAGAAAGGGGAACCCTCTTGCACTATTGGTAGGAATGCAAACTGGTGCAGCTGATCTGGAGAATAGTATGCAGGTTCTTCAAAAAGTTAAAAATAGAACTATTCTTTAATCCAGAAATTGAGCTACTAGTTATTTACACAAAAACAAAAGTACTATTTCTTAGGGATATTTCCCCCCCAATGTTGATAGCAGCATTATGTACAATAGCTAAGCTATCAAAACAGCCCAAATGTCCATCAACTGATGAATGGATAAAGGTGTGGGAGATACACACACACACACACACACACACACACACACACATACACATACATATGCGTGTGTACTTATTTTTATATAATGGAACATTATTCAGCCATAAAAAGAATGAAATCTTGCCATTTATAAAGATATGGATCCGGGTGCCTAGATGGCTCAGTCATTAAGCATCTGTGTTTGGCTCAAGTCATGATACCAGGGTCCTATGATCAACCCCCGCATCTGGCTCCCTGCTCAGCGGGAAGCCTGCTTCCCCCTCTCCCACTCCCACTTCTTGTGTTTCTTCTCTTGCTGTTTCTGTCAAATAAATTAAAAAAAAAAAAATGTGGATGGAACTAGAACATTACGCTGAGTGAAGTGAGTCAGTCAGAGGAAGAGAAATACCATATGATTTCACTCATACGTGGAATTTAAGAAACAAAACAAATGAGCATATGGGAAAAAAGAGAGAGAAACAAACCAAGAAACAGATTCTTAACCACAGAGACCAAACTGAGGGTTACTAGAGGGAACAATGGTGGGGGATGGGTTAACCAGGTGATGGGGATTAAGGAGTACATTTGTTGTGATGAACATGGGATATATGAAAATGTTAAATTATTATATTGTATACCTGATACTAATACAGCACTGCATGTTAACTAACTCGAATGAAATTTAAAACCTAAAAACTTTTTTTTTTTGCAATACAAAAAATAAATATTTCACGTATGTTTTTTAATTTTTTGTATAAGTATGATTAGAAAGCAAGTTTTTCACTGGTCTATCATATTTATAGGCTGGAAGCAGAAATAGGGATATTACATTCCATGTAAAGGATGTGTGGACAACTTCTAAGGAGTAGATTGATAACATATTTCCTTATTGATTTAAATAGTTGCTTCATACACCCATAGCATTGGTCCTTTTTCCTGTTAGCTCATGTTCTCAGGAGTATATGAAAATAATGTCAACAGTCAAGTTTATATTCTTTTTATTATCAATGAATATAGTAATTCATGGGAGCCACAATCATGTTAAACATTAATTGTTTAGAAATGTGCTGAAATAATTTATAATTAGAAAAATATTTTCCTTTATTAAAATCTAAACAAGCAGAACATAATGTCTCAACCAAATTCCTTTTAAGATGCATGGGGCTTAGATTAAAATTGACTCTAATGAAATTAGAATAACAGCATCCAAGACTAAAATTTAGACTTAATGTGCTCATTACTTGTGTTACACTCAATCATTTTACTGCAAGCTTTTATTTGTGTATAGTAGTTAATTAATGCAAAAAAGATAAACTTTTTTTCAGCTTTTACTGTTGCATTGTTTCCTCTTAATTATCCTAATAAATTAGAGAAAGTTAAATATATTTTTTCAATGATACATTTTAAAAAATATATATAATAAAGAAATTGGGCTGGAGATTATAAATTGTCTGAACTACCAAAGTTCCAAAATACCTTGGCAATGTTGTCTTTGTTAATGAGCTTGGCATAATGATTCTCCAGAAAAGGTATTAAGCTAAGGTGTTTTCTGTAAAGTCAAATATTCTTACTTGTACTCTTCCCAGATGGCTTTATGGAGGCCATCCTTTTTCAGCTGTCCTTGAAACAAATGCAAGGCCATCCATTTGTTTGGGAATTACTTTGCCAGAATAGCTAAATCCATTTTTAAGGTAGCATGGGGGAATTCCATAAAAAGTTTGAGACATGTTTGGAGATTTAATGAAATATTTGGACAGGTAAAATGGCTTAAAATGGAGTATATTTGTGAATTCAGGAAAGGCAGTTTCTCAAACAAAGCTTATTTGCCTGGTTATAAGGCATTTGTTTAGTTAGATGAAACTTCTGTTAAATCCTTTATAGGTTCTTGGCTATTTTTTTAATAAAAGAAAAGTCAAGTATTTATTTTCTGTCAAAATGATCACGTGTGGGGCATTTTTGGATACTTGAAATCAGTATCATAAGTAAAACAAGAATATATAAAATATTTCCAAATGCAAAACAGTGACAAAACATATGAAACAATGAATGCAGTTGTAAAGATGTGTATTTGACTATTAAAAAAAAAAAATCACCAAGTACAAATAATGGATCTACTACTCCTAAAATCAGTTATTCATTTTTTTTTTTTAAGCAAGCACATAACTTTTGGATTTAAAGATAAGGTAATAGAGTGGTTAAATATTTGGATACAACAAATTTCTGAAATGTAATATGCTTTCTATTTTCTCAAATATCTTTTAGACTATACATCTGTATCTTTATCTGTTTGTATCTATCTGTTTTTATCATATGTGCTCGACTGCTGTCATTCACCCTTTTATTCGAAATTGCTTTCTTAGAAACTGAGTTAATCAAAGACTCTGAAATAATTATTTATGTTAAATATCATGATGGTCTTAATTTTGTCCCTACACAGTTATAAAAAATTAATATGGCAATTAATATTAATATGACAATATTATGGTTGTGTACCATATTATATCAGGGAAAAAAGTCAGGTTTGTTTTTTGTTTTATTTTTCCTTTATGAAACTTTTTTCCTAATCATTTCCATTTTCTAAATAACCTGATTAAAATGAAAAACCAAAATTGTTGAGTTTCAGTGAAACTAATCTTACACAAGAAAAATGTACATTTTTTCCACCATCAGTTGATACTAATGATTTCCAGTCAAAGGCAAAAATATCAGAACCTAGAAAAAAGGCTTACCAGGGGCTAGTAAATACAATACAAAAAATAATAATAATAATAACTTTAGGCCTAAAGTCTACCAAATCAGAGCCTAAATCAAACATATAAATATAAAACATATATGGCACAAACATATAAATTAATTTTATAGAATGGAGACTATAGATACATTGGTTAGGACACTAGATTTGGTCATATGTGAATGCATGTATTATCCATCCATTCATTCATTCAAAAACAACAACAACAACAACAACAACAATAGCACTACCAGATACCTATTACTGTCTAAGAACTATACTAGGCATTACTGATAAAATGTGAACAAGATGCTGATAAAGAAAGTACACTGCAATTGAAAGGTACACGGCTTTACAAAACCATAAGGCTACAGAATTTGGTGATGTCTTCCTTAAAGAACTGACAAGTAAGTTGAGATCGCAAGGATGACTAGGAAGAATCAGACAAAGAAAACGAGGAGCAATTGATGAGGGAGGAGAATGCCTCTGCTCTGCTCTGCTCTGTAGTAGGAAGTATCATGGTGCATAGGAGAAAAAAAAGGAAGTCCATTGTGACTGAAATGGGAGCTGAAGACAGTGATGGAAAGGAGGACAGAAAGGAAAGTGAGAGACCGACCATGACATGCCTTGCATGGCAATATTAAGGATTTTTGTTTTCTGTCCTAAGAAAGTCATTGAAGGTTTTAATCAGGAAGGCAAGTTTCACCAATAATCATATAATTGTAATTTAATTCTAAAAAAGATACCTCTAGTTCATTCTAGAGGACATAGTAGGGGAAGGTGGTGGGACAAGTCAAAATTTTGGAAGTTAGAAAATCTTTGCAGCAGTTCAGGTATGAACTATGTGGTTATGATGGATGTAGAGAGATAGTAAAAGATTTAAAGCATATTTAGTAAAAACAAAAAAAAAGAGAGAGGGAGAGAGAGAGATTTAGTGATGGATTGAATGAGGGGCATAGGAGATTGGTGAGGAATGACTTCTAGGCTTCTCGTTTTTACAGTTAGCTAAATGGTTTTGCTATTGTCTGAAATATAGAACTCTGGGCCAGCATGATTGAGAAGAAAAGGGGGAAGTTGATGAATTTAATTTTAGAAATATTGAGTTGAAGCATCCCTCAAACGTCCAAGAGGAACTATCAGAGAATTAAACAAATATATACATATGGTGTAGAGAGGTGAGCCTTGATGGAGATTTAAATTTGAAAGTTATCTGTACATAGTTGATACTTAAAGCTGTGAGTAATGATGAGTTTCCCAGGAGAGGAAGTATAGGGGGAAACTGTATAGAACTCACTTGAGGAACCCAGGCATTTGAGAAGAAAAGACAAAGTGAGACCCATGTGATCTAAGAGGTAGGAAAATCCAGGGAAAGAGAGTATTGCAGAAAGGAAGGGAATTGGTGAATGTAGTCAGTGTTGTCTGAAGTGAGAATGAAAATATCTTTAGAATTTAATGATATGGAGATCATAGTTAGCTTAGTAATCCTGAAATGGGAGAGAAGTAGGGATGAATACTACATGTACGCAGTGTTAGTTTGGATATATTGATATAAACATTAGGTTCAGGAAATTACTACATTTACTATATAATATGAAATGTAATGTAAAATGAGAAAAAAAATTTCATCTCATCAGCTAATAAAGAGTTCTTTGAATACATTTACTATTTAAAATTGATAATTCTCCAGTATTCCAGGCACATGATATTACGTGGGCAACAACATAGGATGGTGGTAAGAATTTTGGCCCAGAAGTTATAATGCAATGAGTCAAAGCTACATTTCACAAAACTAGAGGTATGCATTTTTGTGAACCTCAGTATCTTCCTGAATAACAGTTGTAATAGTAGTAACTCACTTATATCTCAGAATTGTTTTGAAGATTCAGAAAGGGAAAGAGAAAGGAAATGCATGGGATAGTATCTTTAATTTATAAAGCTATAAGTAAATAAACTATATAAGACATAAGTTGATCTGATTGTGTATAATAATAATATGCTAAAAAGTGTCTCTACCTCTGTTTTGACACCCAGTATGCCATCCCATAAACTCTGCCTTTTACCTTATTATCTTCTGTGAATTTCCAGTACTGAATGAATTTCCTGTGTCTTGTACATCTTCTTGTTTCACCACAGTGCCTAAGATAATACCTCTGACATGGTACATCATCAAAAATGCGTTTTTTATTAAATCTCAGAAAAGGTGTTAGATAAATTTATTGTTCATTACATGTTCAGACATACCTAGAGAACTTCTGCTTCTGTACTAGTGTTCACACAGTAATTATTTCTTCCACTGGCTTTTAGAAGTTGTAATTAATTGAAGTAAGTAGTTACAAAGCAAATCAGTCACTACTGACAGATGGATCCTTTAAACCATGTTGACACACGTATCTGAAATTAAAATGCTGGGAAACTATTATTAAATATACTTATTTGTTCTTTGAAACACAATTGTATTTTCTCTCCTTTCCCAGCTGCTCTCTTTTCTCCTACTGCTTCTACCTTCAGTCAGTTAAGGATGCCACGTTTCCCGCCGTGCTAAAGGATATACACAGACTTTGCTTAATAAATACCAAGTTGAAACCTGACAGCAATCAGTTGTGCCCCTATCCAGATTGATGGGCCCTTTCCAGGAAGCTTTAATGTGCACATAAAATGTCAACTCTCTGAAATAATTTGCAGAAGATTAGTTCCACGGTGATTCAATTTGATAAGAATGGGTATTAAGAACTACCTCAGTGGACTTATTTGTGCCAGGCTGGATTATTGGTCATTTCCATAAAGATCACTGAAGTGTAGATGATAAACTAGCAGGAGGAGTAGCTTTCAAACCACTAGCCCCCAACCATCCTGACCTGGCAGCCCTCTGATTGCTCAATGTTTTCAGTTTGCTTAATGTATTTCTCTGTTACATTTATGACCCAGGATTCAGATTTGCAGCTCTCACTGCCAGCCTTTTGGCCTCGAATCCTAGTACCTGAATTCCAATTGTCTTCATCATATTTTATTTGTTTTTAAATGAGAGACCTGTACTATTGTTTGTCATCCAAAAACCAATAAACAGGAGGAAAATGTCAAAATAGAAAATATTTTTTGCCTGGGAATGGTGGAATCATGGATGATGTTTCTATTTTGTTTCATTTTTTTCATCAAATGTTCCTTGCTTTTCAAATTCTTTGGTCATCAGGAAAAAAATATCAAGGGAAATGTATTTAAAATGATGAATGAATACTAATACATCAGCCACACAGGTCCTTAAAATACCGAGAAATAGGAAGACGAGGAATTCTTCCAAACCTAGAAAAGATCCACTATCATTTTAGTTGAGACTATGAGTGTCATCCAACCATCAAACTTAATATATGAGAAAAAGTGTTAAGAGAGCACACACATAAAGAACACTTACCTATAAATAAGGACACATAAAGAATATTTATCACAGCGTAGTAGCTTTTACTCCAAAGATCCGGGGACCAAAGTGTATACTTTTCAAATAACACCCAGCGATTATTTTCTGGAGCTGAGTTTTCATGAACCATTTGTTTTCACCTTCTAAAATCTTTGGAATAAAGCTCACATTCATCCATTTTATTATCTCTTTTTCACTTCCTTTTTTCATCCCTTTGAGCTTAGAAATTTTCTCCCCTCCCTTTCCCCCACACAACTCTCTTCAAATTTTTTCCTGCTTAAAGTTCAGAGAATACACTGAAATAAATTCTAGAAAATCAGAAAAAGCAAATTACAAAACTAGGTCTTCAATATATCATCATCCAGTACTTGGGTACTTTGAAATTAGTTTTTAATAAGAAACTTAAACAAGGATATGATTGCTGCTTACACACACCTCATGGGAAGGAGTGTGGTGACGATTATCTTAGATGAAAATACTGCATAACCCGATACCCACATACCCATGCGGCTGAAAGCTACATGAGGGAGGAACCCTGCTTTTAATCTATATTTACTTAGCACCTTCCTGAGTGTATACAATAGAGTTGGTGCTGAAGAATGTTGGGGTTTCTCCACTAGATCTCTTACAAGAAGCATGAGGATCCCAACCTCTCCCAAGTGGTCCTCAAGCTGCAACCCTATGCTTCCACTGAGGTGCTGACGCCCCCATGGTCAGAGGAGAGCCTTGTTTTAAACATGTGCTATTGCCCGCGGGGTGATGGGGCTGCCGCAGCTCTATTACACAGCCCTGGCTCTCAGGGCACCAACACTTCCCTCAGTTCCACCCATGCCCTTCCCCAGTGGTCTATGCCTCAGCATGCAAGAGACACACATGGTATGTTGAGGCCAGAAGCCACGATTATCTATTTTTCCTTTTTTTTTTTTTTTTAAAGATTTTATTTATTTATTTGACACACAGAGAAAGATCACAAGTAGGCAGAGAGGCAGGCAGAGAGAGAGGAGGAAGCAGGCTCCCCACTGAGCAGAGAGCCCAATTCGGGGCTCGATCCCAGAACCCTAAAATCATGACCTGAGCTGAAGGCAGAGGCTTTAACCCACTGAGCCACCCAGGCACCCATCTATCTTTCCTTTTATACTTTATAAAGCTACCTTCACCCCTCACCCCAATTCTACCAGTGTTTTGGTGGGTTTAAATGGCACATAACATTTTCTCCAGTAACGGCATAGGAGTTCATGAAGCAGGTGGAGAAGGATTTGAGTGATCAACTTTATAGGGTTGATATGAGAATTAAGTGGCCCGCAAAGCCTGTGCTGACAGGTAAAGATTGCTCCAGACTTTGCCATGCAAGAGAGGAGAACACCAGGAGGTCAACGTGCAGAGACAAAGACCCTTTGCTCTTCAGGGTAATCACAAATCTTTATCACTGTTTCTCCAGCACCTGATGTGTAACAAGGGGTCTTAACTGAAACTCGGAGGATCTGTTTATGGGAAAGATAAGATATTCTAATCTGCATGCTCTAGGAGGTCACCTAAACACAGCCTATAGACAAAGCATGCACCTCTTAGATCACAGGTGGCTGCCTGGGCTGAGAAAGCTTCCAGGACATTCGCACTGCAGAATGGTCAGGCATCCAAAGGCCTATACCCTTCCCCCAAACCTTCCCTCACCCCCAGGAGCCTGTGTTACATTATAGCAAGCCAGGTATTAGGGCTGATTTCATGCTCTACATTAACACCAACAGCAAACCACATGGCACTACAATCATTTCTTCTTCCAAGCACAATACTCTTCTATGAGTCAAGGTTGATCCCACTAGATTCATCTTTACTTAAAAATGTTTATAAAGCACTTGATTTGAGCCAAGCGTGGTTCTAAATACTTGATTAGCATTCACCCATTTGATTATTACAATTCTAAAAACCGAATACTTTTCTAACCTCTTTTCACAGATGAGGACACTGAGAAAGATTCCATGACTTGCTCAAGGTCACACAAATAACAACAAAAAAAAGGAAGAGTCAGGCTTCAAACCCATGCATGCTGGCTCCAGTTCTGTGCTGGAAACTACTCCACTAAAGGCAGGTGCTCTCTCTCCTCATGAGAGCAGCTCCTTATGCCACGTAAACAGAACACCTGGCACACCTGGCCAAGCAGTTCACTGCACCTTCCAGGTTAGTCTGCAAGCCTAGCCCACTGCATGGACGTCACACGCTTGAACTGGCTTCAGCCGCAAGAAATTGGCTACATATGTTCAGCAATCCTTATCATTTTGTTCCTGCGCCGATGAAATTGTTCAGATGGGTATGTAACATCCTCCCGGGTACTTCTAAATATTCCTCTTCTACTTGTATTACCTTGTTTTGGTACAAAGCCAGACAGGTAGAAGAGAATACAAGGCCACAGATTCTGCGGGTGTGAATCCAGACAACTGTTTATTGTGTGACCTTAGGCAAGTCATACCTCTTTGTGGCTCAGTCTTCTCATGTGCAAAATAGGAGTAATAATTGAATTTACTTTATAGGGTTGATATGAGAATTAAAGTGTAAAAGGCATCTAAATAGTGCTTAGTGTGTGGTAAGCATAATGCCAGTGTAAGAGTTATATAAATTTGTGTACTGTGCTATCAGTTTTTATGCTATTAGTTTGATTTTTGCTAATTATTGGGTAATTGTTATTCATATTTTTTTGCAGTTGTAGAGGTGCACAAAGAGTTTACTCATTGTAAAAAAAAATATATATATATACCATTTACCTGTAGTTGCTGGGAAGAAGTCAGTTAAAAGGTAAAGACTTAAAAATTAGGATATAGGGGCGCCTGGGTGGCTAAGTGGGTTGAGCCTCTGCCTTTGGCTCGGGTCGTGATCTCAGGGTCCTGGGATCGAGCCCCATATCAGGCTCTCTGCTCATCAGGGAGCCTGCTTCCCCCTCTCTTCTCTGCCTGCCTCTCTGCCTACTTGTGAGCTCCCTCTCTCTCTCTGTCAAATAAATAAAATCTTTAAAAAAAAAAAATTAGGATATAGCACACATTTCTCTGTGTTGGTTAAAGCCCCCACTCTATGTGTAATTCCACCAAGACTTGAGATCCCTTTCTAATTATGTGGGAAGCACACCCACTAAATATTTTCAAGGGTAGAATACCCATGAGATACGGAAATTTTGGTGGATTTTTTTTAACCTTTTGGTTAATACACACACAGAATGAGAATCAAACATATTGAAATGCTCCAAACAAAACATATCCTTACCCATATTTCCATTTATGTTAGCCACTTAAAGTATAATAGCTTGACTTCTGAAATAATGGGCCCCAAAATGTATGTATATATACATATATGTATTTACATAGCATAAGTAAGCATAAGTAAGCATGGGTATAGAACATTTAATTTCTCATGGAAATGTTATTATTGAGTGGTATTTTAAAACTGATAAAGTGGTAGTATTTGATCATATGTGATTAGTAATATGCTCACAAACTGAGGTCAAATGTAAGATGATTACTCAAGTTATACCTAATATTGTTATAATCCTGTGCTATTTAGAAATGTCAACTGAGCAGTGACTTCAAAAAAATGACTCTCCATTTTCTTATCTTTCTTTTAAATGTCATAGGAAAGAGCAAAATAGATGCAGGCTTGAGGGTATTTTGGGTTGTTTACAGTCTAAAGTTTTTATATATTAAAGTCAATATGTACTTGAGCCTCATTTATATAAAAATATATCCCCTGGTTTCAGTGAAATGTAAAACACAAACAAGTTGAAACGGAGCATAAGAAAGATTTAAAGAGGGGACAGTGAGAGAGAAGAGGGAACTTAAGGTCTCTGATTCTGCTTCACAGGCTTGTCAATCTTTTGTCAGTTCTCCATCACACATTCAATTGGGATAGACTGGTACAAGGAATTGTCCTTTTGTATGGCTCTATTTTTTAATGTTATTTGACACGTTCAGACTCAGATTCATATCCTGGCTCTGGGAGCTCCTGACATACATTTGCAGATTTCCAAGGGAGTGTTGCAACTCCTTTCACGCAACATATATTTATCAAAATTTATTTTTTTTAAGATTTTATTTATTTATTTGACAGAGAAAACAAGTAGGCAGAGAGGCAGGCAGAGAGAAAGGGGGAAGCAGGCTCCCTGCTGAGCAGAGAGCCTGATGTGGAGCTTGATCCCAGGAATCTGGGATCATGACCCGAGCCGAAGGCAGAGGCTTTAACCCACTGAGCCACCCAGGCACCCCATATGTATAAAAAGTTTAAAATGTGACCGTCTCTGTGCTGGGTTTTGAGACAATAGAAATGTTCACAGAAACTGAGAAGAATGTACGTGTTCATAGTCATAGTCACCCTGACAATTTATGTCAGAAATATCTATAAGGGATGTTGGAAGCTCATGGGAGAGATATCCAATTCAGAAGGGGTCACTTGGGAAAAGAAACTGGAGGAAGGGAGACAACCCATCTGAGATTTGAAGTATGGGCTAGAGTTGGTTAACAATCTGAAGAATGGAGTAGTAACAAACACAAGCTTTGGAGTCATTGAATTTCAGTTCTCCCAATAACAAGTTGTTGGCTGGGATACCTGCCATACAGAGTTGTTCAGTGTATCCCCTGTACCAGTGTCTCCAGTCAAGGAATCAAGTAACAGTGAGCCCAAGCTCTACTTATTAACCCACAGCTTCCGGAAAGGGCTGTGGCAGCTCAGAGGGAACATATTTTTCTGACTCACAGGCACATTTGGGGCTAAAGACATATCTAATGTTGGATTAGTTAGTTCACATCATTAATCCTCAGATATCTAAAATGAAATTTATCGGACACCTCGGTGGCTCAGTCAGTTGAGTGACCAACTCTTGGTTTCAGCTCAGGTCATGGTCTCAGGGTCCTGGGTTCGAGCTCTGCATCAGGCTGCCCACTCAGTGGGGAGTCTACTTGAGGATTCTCTCTCTCTCTCCCTCTGCCCCTCCCCTGCTCTCCCTCTCTCTCAAGTAAATAAATTAATTTAAAAAAAATGAAGTTTATAATAGTAATTATCTCTTAGTATTGTGACACTTATGTGAAATAATCCTATAATTTGCTTTGCATATACTTAGTAACAACACAACCCGTGTTACTGTCATCACAAGGAAAGATGGAAGGGGGCAGATAAACACGAATAAGAGTGGTTACCAATGCCAATATTCTTCCAGGTGAAAGTCTCACAATATGGGGAAAAAAAAAAAAAAGATAAAATATTCTGAGACGTGGAATAATCTCAAACATGAACTCTTCCTGACATCCTGAATTTAAAATAAGTTACTTTTCACTAGATAAAAGTTTTTCTTTACTTCTTATATATATATTTTTTCTTTTTTACTTTCTATCCACTTTTTTATTTCTACTTAGAATTTTTATTTATTCTCCTTTCCTTTCTCACTCAGCGTATAACAGCACACTGCCAGTCTTGCTCATGAATATAGCTAGCAGCAACTAAAAAGCTTCAAAGCCCACAAACATCCTTATAGTAGCCACTGAACTTTTATATGTATATATACATGGCTTTGAATCTGCTAATAGATAAATAAATAAACTTTAATTTTAATTTTTCAATAAAATAAAGAATGAAATTTCAAATATCATACACTTTGCCCCTGCTGATTCTGTTTTTTCCTCTGGAACTACTCAGACCAGTGCCAGTGCCAAGGAAATGACTCTTTCTGATTAGAAAATAAATGGAAATTGAAGATCTGTCACAATGTATCCAGTAGAATTGCACAAAGCAAAATAATTCTTCAACTCTGTGATGAAAGGATGAGCTCCCTCTGTGATCATCACTTCCTGGGATTGAAGAGTTCATGGTTGTGTGGTTTGAAATTAAACTGAGTTCAAAAGTGTGAATTTTTTTTTTCTATTTATCTGTTGAGGGAAGAAAACTGAAAGGACCATACCAGTAAGATAAATTTGTATGACTATGCAGCATAAGTCACCATTAGTAGATTAAGTAAGTAACTTCTCATATCATTATATTACGTAGAAGTCCATAAAATTAAAACAGGGACATTATTGTGATTTTAGTCTACATGTTTTGATCTTTAGTATTCTGTTATATCATTATTATATTCATGTTGCTGAGTATATATGAAAATTTCCTAAATGTATTATTGGAGGCTATGACATATAGCAGTCATTGCTAATTTATATAGAATATTAAATAAAAATAACAGGAAACAGGGAAACATTTTTATGGTAAATTAAGTGGCAGATGTAAAAAAGAACATCTTTGTGGCTACTTCCAAGAGTTTAATACTGAGATAGAAAAACGTGGTGTTATTCATCAAAAACATAGCATGTTTATGGATGGGCGGGAGATTACATGTATCTCCTCCAACTTTCTGCAATGGTAAATACAGACTAATAAGAAATAATAAAATAATAACAGCATGGATTTCAGATAGGAAAACGTGTTACTTTACAATAGTGCAAAGTTTTCATCAAATTAAAAACTAATTAGAAAATATTCTCAAAAATAAGACACAAGTTCTTACTTTGGAACTACAACTTTCTTACCTTTAATCATTCATTCAGTGTTTCACTCATGATCTTTTATGGCTATATTTCAAATTGTATTTATCTAAAAATAATGTTGGGCCAATTATTGATCTTTTGTTTCTTAATGCTAATACTTTTTCTTTCCTTCTACCATTTCCCTTACTAGTTTATGAAAAGATTGTTGTTTAATTTTACAATGCTGCCTTTGGGAAAATATTTTTTTAAAAAGGGGGTAGTGATTGGGTGGCTCAGTCGGTTAAGTGTCTGTCTTTATCTCAGGTCATAATCCCAGGATCCAGGGATCGAACCCCGCATCAGGCTCCCTGCTCACCAAGGAGCCTGTTTCTCCCTCTCCCTCTGCCTATTGCTCCTCCTACTTGTGCTCTCTCCCTCTCTGTCAGATAAATTAATTAATAAAATCTTTAAAAAAAATACTGCCTTTATGGGTGCACAATATTTAGGTGTGATTGTAACTAAACAAGAAGAGAGAAAACATGCATACTGTGACAGAGGCTAAGATAGGGATGCCATAACTACAGGGAATTTGCATCTACCTTCTTGTGGAGAAGGTGAGAGAGACTTAATTTATATGAAGATTGTTATTTTGTTAGCAGAGGCATATTGTTTATATTTGTCATGTCAGTTCAACACAGTTGTAGAATGGTATATTCCAATGCTGAGTAACCGAAACAGTGTATTGATTATTTATGTTCGCTGAGCTCCAAATAGAAGGCATAGAAGGAGACTGGGATGCAGGAGGAGGGAAGAAGGACGTCCTTCTCTGTTTGATGTCCTAGATATCATTGCTTAATAGTAGCTGTTTCGTCCAACCCATGTAGGCAGTTCTCCTCAAGCTTCTTTTGACACTTAGAATGAGTCTCATCATTCTTCCTTAGTGGGACCAGCCATAGACAAATTACATTTCCTTCTCCAGGATCTAAGTTCCAGGTCAGTGGTTCCCTTTCTCAGGGATTCTAGGATCTGACAATATAAATTCTTTTTGTTGGTGGTGGTGTTGTAAATTCTTTTTGTTGTTTTTGTTGTTCTCCCAGACCTGTTTTTCAGTAGGTATTATTTCTGGGTTATTTCTGTTTTGTTTTTCTGCTCATGTAGGCTTCCATCAGATTTTTAACAAACTCTCTATATTAAATACCTTCTTTTTTTAAAAGATTTTATGTATTTATTTGACAGATAGAGATCACAAGTAGGCAGAGGGTCAGGCAGAGAAAGAGGGGGAAGCAGGCTCCCCGCTGAGCAGAGAGCCCAATGCAGGGGTCATCCCAGGACCCTGACCATGACCTGAGCCGAAGGCAGAAGATTTAACCCACTGAGCCACCCAGGCACCCCATATATTAAATATCTTCTGTTGAAATATGTGTATGGTTTTCATTTTCCTCATGGACGTGAATCAATAGAAATATTTAAACCAAAGTATCTTACTGTTTGTCAAAAATAGTTGAATTTTTTTTTTTAAAGATTTTATTTATTTGTTTGACAGAGAGAGAGAGATCACAAGTAGGCAGAGAGGCAGGCAGAGAGAGAGGAGGAAGCAGGCTCCCTGCTGAGCAGAGAGCCTGATGTGGGGCTGGATCCCAGGATCCTGAGATCATGACCTGAGCTGAAGGCAGAGGCTTAACCCACTGAGCCACCCAGGTGCCCCAAAAATAGTTGAATTTTTATTATGAACTTTTACTATACTATAAATCTGCACGTACTTTAAAATCACATATAGAAAACGCCACATCATACCAACCTTCAAATACTAAAATTCAATTTACCTCATAATTTTGATACTTGGATATATGACAGATTTAACTTTTTGTGACTCATGAAGAACTGTGTGCTTCCCAAAGAGATAATTTTGGTAGAAAAGAATTGGCTGAAATACAAGGTTTCTATTTTAAAATTAGTCAAAAATAAGCAGAAAAATTTGCATCAGTGATATTATTTTGAAAACATTGCAATTTGGAAATAGATATTAATTTATTTTGAAATTCTCTGAAAATCATCATCTGTTCACTTGAAATATTTTGAAGAAAATAAAGTGATGGGAGCGTCACTTTAGATAGTTCATTTCTTGAAAACATTCTTTGAAACAAAAATGCAACTTAATTCTGTGAATAAATAATTTGGAAAGACATTAGAAAACAGAGCAAAAGCAAAGGAGGAAAATATTCCAAGTTATATGTTCATTAAGTGATTCTTTAAAAAGTGGACAAATCCAAATAGAAATAATAGAATAATAAAGACTGAAAAGTTGCCAGTTTTCACGAACCCATTTCCTGAAATAGTTCACTAATGTATCATGAAAAAACTAACAGGCAATAAGATGACACTATATATCATAAATAACAAAAATGCACAAAATGCTATCATAATTAAAGAAAGATACTTGGATATCATTAACATCAAAGCAACAGTTGGTACCAAATTATGCATGGTTGTAAAAATATATTTTCAGAAAACAAAAGCAACAATAAACAAACAAAACATTGATTTAATAGAAAGCCCAGGGGCGCCTGGGTGGCTCAGCGGGTTAAAGCCTCTGCCTTTGGCTCAGGTCATGATCTCAGGGTCCTGGGATCGAGCCCCGCATCAGGCTCTCTGCTCCTCGGAGAGTCTGCTTCCTCCTCTCTCTGCCTGCCTCTCTGCCTACTTGTGATTTCTATCTGTCAAAAAAAAAAAGAAAGCACAGCTCTACTTGTAATGGTGACGATGGGAAAGATAACACTGAGAGACTTCTAGCCATGGCAGAGGAGTGATATGGTCACATTAAATGCTTTCAGATATCAATTATACATATTGGAGGGGGCACCTGGGTGGTTCAGTCCACTAAGTGTCTGCCTTCATCTCAGGTCATGATCTCAGGGTTTTGGGATTGAGCCCCTCATTGGGCTCCCTGCTTCGTGGGAGCCTGCTTCTGCCTCTCTCTCTGCCTGCAGTTGCCCCTGCTTGTGCTCACTCTTTCTCTCTCTCTGTCAAATAAATAAATAAAATCTTTTTAAAAAGATATTAATTATACATTGGATAAAAATTGTCAAAATACTATTTAAAGTGTACAAAAGCAGACCGAAGTTGTAGATGGAGTTAATCTCAAAAAAATCTAACTGAAAGAAGTAAAAGAATTATGAGAATGTTTCTTCCTTTTGGGAATTTGCTAGAAGAGTATAATCACATTGGCTAACCAGCAGCACATAATTAGGAGACAATGATGTACAAATTTACAAATTAGCCCCATTCCCGATATTATTTGATTTGCTAACTATTTTTTTATTTGTATCTACTTTGTTTTATACATTTGTACATTTGATGAAGCAATCCACATTAAATCTTTTAGGGGGAATAATTTAATAAGTAAATAAATATATAAAAATCATCTTACGTATTTCAAAGGAATTAATAGAGTAAGTCCACTCAAGTCAAAAGGAAGTAGAGGTCATGCACAGGGTTGTTTATGTTTGTCACTAGTGAATACTCATTATGCCTCATTAACATGACAGCTTTTCTCTCCATTCAGTTATCAGGTAAATAATCCCTCATCCCCTCGAACTGAAGTAGCTTTCTCTCTGCATTCACCCCATCTTACTCCATCCATAACACGTTTTCTCTACTAAATAACTGAAGTCCACTACTTTCAAGCCATTCTGCTAATCATTCAGCTCGATAATATGTTATCCACACTTTCATTCAAGTACTGTATCCAATACATCACCACGGGTATTTTTATTTTTATGTCTATTTGTTTTTGTTTATTTTAACAAATAACTTCATATACTTAGCACCTTATGCCTCAAATATTTCTTTGTAAACTACCAGTTTTCTTCTCTTTTAAGGCTTTTATTGTCTTAACCATGTCATAATCATGTCCCATTGTTGCCCAATGCATATATACACCGCTATGAGATGAATTTTTCAAGCAAACAAAAAGATTTTCTATTTTTAAACTTTTGCTGTTTCCATTTCATCTATTCTATAATGCCTGACACTTTCAATCCCTTTATAAAGTTTTCCAAAATCTCACCTGATTCTAAGCAGAAAAAGCATAATTCCTGCTTTTCTCAAGCCAAACCTATTTCTCCAGCCCTACCATTATTCTCATCCTCTCTTACTCCTCACTATTCCTAACAAAAAAGAATATGTTATCCAGATTTGGGATCCATTGAATTTGCTAACATTCCTCCCTTTATCTATATTAAAACAATATATTTTTTAAAAGACAAACTCAGTCCCCATCTTGTCAAGCATTCTTTATCAAAATTTATTAGTCACGATAATAATACTATTGACTTTATTTTATTTATTATGAATCTGATTGCTTAATTACATGTGGATTTGTAGTCTTTCCACTTAACTTAATCATCAGTGTCTCATCTGTCTATCTTGGTGGAAGCTCCTAAACAGAATTCTTGGAGGTAACCATTTCTTAAATCTACATATGATTAGTAAAATGCTCTACATATAGATGGTACCTAGCAAATATCATATGCATAAACACAGTTATTACACATGTCAACTAACGACATCTGACAACAACTTAATTCATTTTGATCAAGAGCTCTTTGATAGACTGATTTGGAATGGACAATCACATGAATATTTGGAAAGAAAAAAATTTTAAATCAAAATTGTCAAAAGAAAACCACAGCAAGAGGTCTTCCAAATGTGCCTTTGGAAAAAAAAAATACCATATGGTTTTAACAACAACAAAATCCAATTCCAGATAATTTTGTGTGTCTAACAGATTGGAGTTTTATCACAAATATGTTGGTTAGCTACTGCATTCATTTGAGTGTGATTAACTTCTGGATTGTGGCAAACCTGTTTATGTATGAAATTATGGTTTGGAATGATCACACGTTGGCTTGTGATTCAATAATTTGGATTGTATATAGAAAATCCATGTGCATATGGTATGAATGCTACTTGCAAAAAATATGATTCATAAGAAACGATAGTGTGAGGTTGCGGTGACTTGGTAAATTTGCTGAGAACTTCTTTTGTGACATATACCCCCAAAAGAGAGTTTTAAATCCTAAATTTTATTTTCTTCATAGATTATAATAAAAAAATATGAAACCATCTCTTTGAATTCTTTTCTCAATCCTTTACCTTAATAATTTCAAAAAAATTATAGAAAAGACTTTTTAAATGTTGTTAACTAGTCTATGTTCTTATATATAGAATATTTGTAGCATTCACATTGCATGACTTTTAGGAACTTAGTAAAATTAAGACAAACCTTCAATGTATTGAAGTCTGTGCAACACTGGTAAGTGAAGGAAGGCTTTGAACAAAATGTTTACAAAGGTTTTTTTAGCAACCATTTTCTTTAGTTTCTTAGATAGAATGCCATTTTAGTTAGTTAATTGGACTAACTAGTTAGTTAATTGGACTATTTATAAAGACTTCAATTTCTGGGAATTTGGAGGAAAGCAATAGCAAAAAATTCTTCTGAGAGAAAACACTTCGAAATGTTTGATTTGATGTTTAACTTTTATTTATTTTTTAAATATTTTATTTCAGAGAGAGAGAGAGAGCATAAGAGAGGGTAAGGTCAGAGAGAGAAGCAGACTCCCTGCTAAAAAGAGAGCCCAATGTGAGACTCCATCCCAGGACCTTGGGATCATGACTTGAGCTGAAGGCAGATGCTTAACTGACTGAGCCACCCAGGCACCCAATGTTTAACTTATAAACCAACTGTAAATCAATAATAAATACAGCATATGAGTTACTGAATTTTCTATCACAGAACTATATTTCACTATAAAAATGTATGTGTTGCCCACCAATCACTTATGTTCAATACCTTGAACATAATCTTTTCCTACCCACGCTCTTGTTGCCATCCGTGAAGTTATTCTCTCACAGTATCCAGGGTGTAACACATTTTTACAAGAGAGATATAACAAAGGCAAAGTACTTCAACCTTTTCTAATATAACAGGATGAAAAAATCAGTGCTGTATTTTTATCCTCCTCACTATAAACCCTGCCAACCAGAAAAGACTCAAAAGTGCTATAGGAAATTAATTCTGCAGTTACTGAGTACTTACCAAATACCCAATTAGCTCCTAAATTTTATAATGAAAAAGTACAGTGACAGTTCCTTTGCATAGTTTTCAAAGGTAGCAAATAATGTTGTCCCTTCTGATTTGACATCTTTCCTGGTATGTTCCCAATAGTGGCAACTATTAAAAAGAGCTATACTCTATAAATAGCATAAAGTCAAGAACCACATACTGACTTTGGAAAACATACAATGCCTATTATCATGGAGTGGCCTATAGTATTTTTTTTAATAATTTAATTTTAAATAGTAAATCTCATCAGTACATGACTGCTTTTTTTTAAATTCCACTTACTGAATATCATGTGAGTTGGTGGGTTCCAAGTTTTGTTTTGAAAAATTTTAATAAAGGACATTTGAGTGTGCTTGGAAGTAATACCAGAGAGCGCCGGGTAGCTCAGTTTTAAGCCTCTGCTTTCTCTCAGGTCATGACCCCAGGGTCCTGGGATCGAGCCCTACATAGGCCTCTCTGCTCAGCGGGAAGCCTGCTTCTCTCTCTCCCACTCCCCCTATTTGTGTTCCCTCTCTCACTGTGTCTCTGTATGTTGAATAAATAAATAACAATCTCAAAACAAACAAACAAAAAAAGAAGTAATACCAGATATATGACATGAAAAAACAAAAAATCACTTAGGAGATTTTGAGAGTGATTGTGGCTTTAAAAGAAGTACAGCATTTCTTTCAAGACTTTCATATTTTAGAAAAATTTTAGATTCCTAGCAAAACTAAGAAGAAGGTATGGAGATTTCCCATATATTTAGTGACCCCTCACATGCATATCCTCCATTATCAATTATCTTCCAATATCATGCTACATGCGTTATAATTCATGAACATATATTGACACATCATAATCACCAAAAGTGCATAGTTTATACTAGGGTTCGCTCTTGGTGTTGTACATTCTATGGCTCTGGATAAATATTCAATGGCCCATATGCATCATTTTAGTATCACAGAGAGTATCGTCACAGCCCTAAAAGCCTTCTGTTTTACCTCTTCAACCCTTCTAGGTCTCTGCCCCAAACCGGGCCATCACTGATCATTTTGCTGTCTCCACAGTTTTATTTTTTCCAACCACCCATATAATTGGAATCATAAAGCATGTAGCCTTTCAGATTGGCTTTCTTTTCCCAGATTGGCTTCTTTCACTTAGTAATATGCATTTAAGCTTCCTTCATGTTTTAGTATTGTTGTTTGCTTTTATTTGCAATATTCAAGAGAGGATAATTTGTTCACTGAAAATTTTAAAAGAATAAAATAGAATAATCTACATATGTATTCATAAATCCTGATGATACAGACAAAGATGATGAAGATGATGGAAAATGTATGCTAAACTTAGCATTGTGCTTTGAATTGTAGGCTTTCTTTTGTTTTGGTTATCTAAAAGGCTCATTCCCTGAGCAAGAGGGAATTCTCCAGCAGTCTGTTTTTGTACTTGATCTACATGATCAGCTGTCCTGGGTCTCCAGTCTGCCAACCTACAATGAAGATTTTGAACTAGCCAGTGTCCATAGTCACATGAGTCCATTCTTTATAATAAATATCTTTTGCCATACATACACTTCCTAATAGTTCTATTTTTCTGGAGAACATTAATACACCTACTTTTTCATTAATTTACACTCCAAACCTGGAATCTCAATCTCTCTTGCTATCATCTATTTATCTATCTATGTGTGTGTGCATATATGAATGTGTATATATATATATGTGTGTGTGTGTGTGTGTGTATATGTGGATATGCATATGATAGAGGTAATGATAGATAAATATTAATATAGATATTTACAGATGATATAGATGGATATAGATGCATATACAGATACAGACATGGCCAGGAATCTTTGAACAAACCTATCTCTAGTGGTCTAGGGGATTTCATATTTTCCATGTTATTTTCATGTTATTTTCCATGTGATGATGCTTTGTCATCTATGAATACTTGAAATTGGTAAATTGTCACAAAGAAAGTCTGATAGAACCAGGCTTAAGCCATTCCATTCCCATGAGGCAATTTAAGTCAGTTATAACAGGGAAATGGAATGAAAAGGACACAATGTTCCTTTGTCTTTGTTTCCCACATTATGTCATGAGAAATTCTTTCATGCTTGCCACGTTGTGATATCTCTGATGGTGAATAGAGAAGCCAGCCCCTTAGTGATGCAAATGAGAATGAAAAAGTTGTAATTAGATGTCATCACAGTCAATCATCTAGGCATAAAGGAGAGAGGGAGGTTATCTCAAAGGAGAGAAGCAGTGTGTCCAGATTGTGTCCATAGAAACACAATCTCTTTGTCTACCCTCCTCAAACACAGGGTCTGGAATCGAGGATCAGTAACCAAAACTGTTAAGGGAATAGACTTCATCATCAGAAGAAAAGAAAACAAGTCTCCGTGGTTGTATTTATCATCCCATGCTAGCTTTGTTTGGAGAAAAAACTACCTTCGTTTAAAAAAAAATAAAAATTACTTCTGATCTGCCTCTTAGCTTTCTAGTGTCTCAGAGTCTCAACTGATAAAAGAAACTGATTTATTAACAGAAAACTTGGCAAATTAAAAGATATCTTTCCTAGTATCCTTCCATAATTCCCTTAAAACAGTAAGCTTATCTTAACTCTGAAGATAAACCTTGTGATTTTAAGGGATTAAATAAGATCACCCAGCTTCTAAGTGGCCATGCACTGATTTCTAAAGAAGTCTGATTTTAAATCCCAGGCAGTTTGGCTACATACAGTACACTCATCACTAAGCTACTGTCTTTCTGTTTCTCCCTGCTGGAATAAAAATGTCACAAGGCACAGTGCTATGTGTTATATATGTATGTGCTACATATACATCTACCTATAAGGGAAACACTATTCAAGTTAATAAATAGAACATTATCTATGTCTTTTTGTTTTTTAATCTGTCTCATTTGTGTTTTCCATTGGGAAATCAACTAAGCAAGGAAGCAAAAGCAATTGTTATTTTGAGTAAAATAACGTACTTTTGTAAAATTTCATGGTTCATTCAGGACTTGAAACTTTCCTCTGCTATGAGTCTTGGCCACAGACCGCTGAGCAGACCGAACCTGAAAAGAACATTATTTACTTTTGTCAACATTCAGTACTTAAGTATTTAAATATTTCATATGAGATTTTTTTGGTATTAGAATACTTGAGATGACTTCTTAGTGTTCTGAATGAAGTCAATAACCTGTGACATTTACTGCTAGAAAGATAAAACTAATATAAAATAATCAAAATAATGATAACATGAATGTCTACAGTACCTTTCCTTCTAATCCTCTATTAGAAACTTTCTTACAATAAGTTCATCAACTCATAGAAGGCTTCTTTATCCCAGGACTATAGCATTTTGTCTCTGTGAAAGAACTACATTTTGGTTTAAGAACATTATTAAACCATGGGTCTATGTTTAAATGTCAACCTTGAAATGTATTGCATTTCAAAAAGTCAATAAGGTTTCAATTTACTTTTGGTAAATATATCTTTTATTGGGAGAAAAATAAGAAACTGTCAGAGGATCAATTCTCATGTGGTCCCTAATATACTATTTTTTTCTAATTTATGTAGAGCCTTATAAGAAGAACACTTTCTCTTTGTCAGTGACACTGTCACTAATGTCACTAATAACATTATCTTAGATTTGTGTATGTGTGTTTCCAAATTCTTGAAAATCAAGCAATTACAATCTGTTCTTTCCTAATGATAAAATTTTTGGCCCGTTGTCTGGTTTTTTTTGTTTGTTTATTTTACCCATATAGCATATAAAATCTTGTATTATGAACCAAAATGATGTGCCCCATATATATATAAAAGGTTTCCTTTTCTTTTCTTTTTTTTTTTTCTGATTCTTTTATCACTTGGAAACATATGACTTACAATTTTCCTTTGTGTGTATAGTATGGATGTGTGTTGGTGTGGGGAAGAGTTTAGGAGTAACCTGCTAGGCACCTAGAAAGATTTGTTTTTCTTGTCAGTTAAACAATACCGTTGTCTGACTCCGATCTTTTCCACCTGCAAAGAAATGCCAGTCCATGTGTCGAGAGGGACAGAGTTCAGGGAATTGTTTCTTCTGATAAACCTGCAGTTGACTCTCTTAGTCTATTTTGAAGAAACGGGTCAGATTGGTGAAATGTCATTTTTTGTTGTTTGTCTTTTGCACTTTGTAAACTTGGAATGCTGCAGAAGTTTAAGAGCCAAGAGCAATGCTGGCACGGCTATAAGGTCACCAGTACCTTAACACATGCCAAAAGTGGGATGGTGGGTCTCAAAGCACTGTAAGTTCAGGGGAAAAGATATCAAAAAGTTTGCAGGCTGAGTCTTTAAATTCAGTAATTATGTGAAATTATTCTACGAAACTGAACTGTGCTCATTTAGTGTTGTGCTTCTGTAGCTGCTAATATCCTCTCAAAATATGGAACTCCTGTTTCAATAGCAGATGTGAGCCAGGCGTGAACTATATGTTAAGGATATCAACACTTGGTTTTCACTAGAAAGATTTAGATGCTACTGAAGTTTTGGAGATAAAGCAGACTCTGTCAGCAATCTTGCCACGAACACAAATATCTACCAGCTTAACTGTTTTATATTAGCTATTCAACTGCCTAAAATTACTTTTTAGAGTTTGTGATTCTCCAGTCAGTGTGTATAACCACCAGGACCACCACCTTCATCATGACTCATGATTTTATTCCTAAGACTACTCCAAGGTCTTTAGCTACCACATGTCATTTAATCTTCACCACAACTTTAAAGGGTAGGAACTATAATTATGCCCATTTCACAGATAAGAAAATGGGGACACGGAAGCTCTAAGTCACTTGTTCAAGATCCAACAGCTAATAAAGATAAAAGCAAGACTCGAACTCAGGAATTCTGGCTCCAGTGAAAGCCTGCTTCTAAATGTGAACATAATTATATTTTAATTGAAAAAGTACTAGTTTTCTTGGGCTGCCATAGCAAAATGCCACAAACTTGGTGGTTTAAAGAACAGAAATTTATTTTCTCACAGTTCTAGATGCTGGAAGTCTGAGAATGGGGTGCCAGTACAGCTGGTTTCTGGTGATATCTCTCTCCTCAGTTTGCAGACAGCAACTTCTCTTTGGGTTCTCATGTAGCCTTTCTTTTGTGTGCACAGAAAGACAGAGAGGTTTCTTGTATATTTCTTCATTTTCTTATAAGGACATCAGTCCTATCAGATTAAAGTCCCACCCTTATAACTTTTTTTTTTAATTTTATTTTTTATAAACATATATTTTTATCCCCAGGGGTACAGGTCTGTGAATCGCCAGGTTTACACACTTCACAGCACTCACCATAGCACTTACCCTCCCCAATGTCCATAATCCCACCCCCCCTCTCCCAACCCCCCTCCCCCCATTAACCCTCAGTTTGTTTTGTGAGATTAAGAGTCACTTATGGTTTGTCTCCCTCCCAATCCCATCTTGTTTCATTTACTCTTCTCCTACCCCCTTAACCCCCCATGTTGCATCTCCTCTCCCTCATATCAGGGAGATCATATGATAGTTGTCTTTCTCCGATTGACTTATTTCGCTAAGCAAGATACCCTCTAATTCCATCCACGTCGTCGCAAATGGCAAGATTTCATTTCTTTTGATGGCTGCATAGTATTCCATTGTGTATATATACCTCATCTTCTTTATTCATTCGTCTGTTGATGGACATCTAGGTTCTTTCCATAGTTTGGCTATTGTAGACATTGCTGCTATAAACATTCGGGTGCACGTGCCCCTTCGGATCACTACGTTTGTATCTTTAGGGTAAATACCCAGCAGTGCAATTGCTGGGTCATAGGGTAGTTCTATTTTCAACATTTTGAGGAACCTCCATGCTGTTTTCCAGAGTGGTTTCGCCAGCTTGCATTCCCACCAACAGTGTAGGAGGGTTCCCCTTTCTCCGCATCCTCGCCAGCATCTGTCATTTCCTGACTTGTTAATTTTAGCCATTCTGACTGGTGTGAGGTGATATCTCATTGTGGTTTTGATTTGTATTTCCCTGATGCCGAGTGATGTGGAGCACTTTTTCATGTGTCTGTTGGCCATCTGGATGTCTTCGTTGCAGAAGTGTCTGTTCATGTCCTCTGCCCATTTCTTGATTGGATTATTTGTTCTTTGGGTGTTGAGTTTGCTAAGTTCTTTATAGATTTTGGACACTAGCCCTTTATCTGATATGTCATTTGCAAATATCTTCTCCCATTCTGTCAGTTGTCTTTTGGTTTTGTTAACTGTTTCCTTTGCTGTGCAAAAGCTTTTGATCTTGATAAAATCCCAATAGTTCATTTTTGCCCTTCCTTCCCTTGCCTTTGGCGATGTTCCTAGGAAGATGTTGCTGCGGCTAAGGTCGAAGAGGTTGCTTCCTGTGTTCTCCTCAAGGATTTTGATGGATTCCTTTCTCACATTGAGATCCTTCATCCATTTTGAGTCTATTTTCGTGTGTGGTGTAAGGAAATGATCCAATTTCATTTTTCTGCATGTGGCTGTCTGTCCAATTTTCCCAACACCATTTGTTGAAGAGGCTGTCTTTTTTCCATTGGACATTCTTTCCTGCTTTGTCGAAGATTAGTTGACCATAGAGTTGAGGGTCTATTTCTGGGCTCTCTATTCTGTTCCATTGATCTATGTGTCTGTTTTTGTGCCAGTACCATGCTGTCTTGATGATGACAGCTTTGTAATAGAGCTTGAAGTCCGGGATTGTGATGCCACCAACTTTGGCTTTCTTTTTCAATATTGCTTTGGCTATTCGAGGTCTTTTCTGGTTCCATATAAATTTTAGGATTATTTGTTCCATTTCTTTGAAAAAAATGGATGGTACTTTGATAGGAATTGCATTAAATGTGTAGATTGCTTTAGGTAGCATAGACATTTTCACAATATTTATTCTTCCAATCCAGGAGCATGGAACATTTTTCCATTTCTTTGTGTCTTCCTCAATTTCTTTCATGAGTACTTTATAGTTTTCTGTGTATAGATTCTTAGTCTCTTTGGTTAGATTTATTCCTAGGTATCTTATAGTTTTGGGTGCAATTTTAAATGGGATTGACTCTTTAATTTCTCTTTCTTCTGCCTTGTTGTTGGTGTAGAGAAATGCAACTGATTTCTGTGCATTGATTTTATATCCTGACACTTTACTGAATTCCTGTACAAGTTCTAGCAGTTTTGGAGTGGAGTCTTTTGGGTTTTCCACAAATAGTATCATATCATCTGCGAAGAGTGATAGTTTGACTTCTTCTTTGCCGATTTGGACGCCTTTAATTTCCTTTTGTTGTCTAATTGCTGAGGCTAGGACTTCTAGTACTATGTTGAATAGCAGTGGTGATAACGGACATCCCTGCCGTGTTCCTGACCTTAGCGGAAAAGCTTTCAGTTTTTCTCCATTGCGAATGATATTTGCGGTGGGTTTTTCATAGATGGCTTTGATAATATTAAGGTATGTGCCCTCTATCCCTACACTTTGAAGAGTTTTGATCAGGAAGGGATGCTGTACTTTGTCAAATGCTTTTTCAGCATCTATGGAGAGTATCATATGGTTCTTGTTCTTTCTTTTATTAATGTGTTGTATCACATTGATTGATTTGCGGATGTTGAACCAAGCTTGCAGCCCTGGAATAAATCCCACTTGGTCGTGGTGAATAATCCTTTTAATGTACTGTTGAATCCTATTGGCTAGTATTTTGGCGAGAATTTTTGCATCTGTGTTCATCAAGGATATTGGTCTGTAGTTCTCTTTTTTGATGGGATCCTTGTCTGGTTTTGGGATCAAGGTGATGCTGGCCTCATAAAATGAGTTTGGAAGTTTTCCTTCCATTTCTATTTTTTGGAACAGTTTCAGGAGAATAAGAATTAGTTCTTCTTTAAATGTTTGGTAGAATTCCCCCGGGAAGCCATCTGGCCCTGGGCTTTTGTTTGTTTGGAGATTTTTGATGACTGTTTCAATCTCCTTACTGGTTATGGGTCTGTTCAGGCTTTCTATTTCTTCCTGGTTCAGTTGTGGTAGTTTATATGTCTCTAGGAATGCATCCATTTTTTCCAGATTGTCAAATTTGTTGGCGTAGAGTTGCTCATAGTATGTTCTTCTAATTGTCTGTATTTCTTTGGTGTTCGTTGTGATCTCTCCTCTTTCATTCATGATTTTATTTATTTGGGTCCTTTCTCTTTTCTTTTTGATAAGTCTGGCCAGGGGTTTATCGATCTTATTAATTCTTTCAAAGAACCAGCTCCTAGTTTCGTTGATTTGTTCTATTGTTTTTTTGGTTTCTATTTCATTGATTTCTGCTCTGATCTTTATGATTTCTCTTCTCCTGCTGGGTTTAGGGTTTCTTTCTTGTTCTTTCTCCAGCTCCTTTAGGTGTAGGGTTAGGTTGTGTACCTGAGACCTTTCTTATTTCTTGAGAAAGGCTTGTACCGCTATATATTTTCCTCTCAGGACTGCCTTTGTTGTGTCCCACAGATTTTGAACCGTTGTGTTTTCATTATCATTTGTTTCCATGAATTTTTTCAATTCTTCTTTAATTTCCTGGTTGACCCATTCATTCTTTAGAAGGATGCTGTTTAGTCTCCATGTATTTGGGTTCTTTCCAAATTTCCTCTTGTGATTGAGTTCTAGCTTCAGAGCATTGTGGTCTGAAAATATGCAGGGAATGATCCCAATCTTTTGATAACGGTTGAGACCTGATTTAGGACCGAGAATGTGATCTATTCTGGAGAATGTTCCATGTGCACTAGAGAAGAATGTGTATTCTGTTGCTTTGGGATGAAATGTTCTGAATATATCTGTGATGTCCATCTGGTCCAGTGTGTCATTTAAGGCCTTTATTTCCTTGTTGATCTTTTGCTTGGATGATCTGTCCATTTCAGTGAGGGGAGTGTTAAAGTCCCCTACTATTATTGTATTATTGTTGATGTGTTTCTTTGATTTTGTTATTAACTGGTTTATATAGTTGGCTGCTCCCACGTTAGGGGCATAGATATTTAAAATTGTTAGATCTTCTTGCTGTACAGTTCCTTTGAGTATGATATAGTGTCCTTCCTCATCTCTTATTATAGTCTTTGGCTTAAAATCTAATTGATCTGATATAAGGATTGCCACTCCTGCTTTCTTCTGATGTCCATGAGCATGGTAAATTCTTTTCCACCCCCTCACTTTAAATCTGGAGGTGTCTTCAGGTTTAAGATGAGTTTCTTGTAGGCAACATATAGATGGGTTTTGTTTTTTTATCCATTCTGATACCCTGTGTCTTTTGATTGGGGCATTTAGCCCATTAACATTCAGGGTAACTATTGAGAGATATGAATTTAGTGCCATTGTATTGCCTGTAAGGTGACTGTTATTGTATATTGTCTGTTTCTTTCTGATCTACTACTTTTAGGGTCTCTCTTTGCTTAGAGGACCCCTTTCAATATTTCCTGTAGAGCTGGTTTGGTATTCGCAAATTCTTTCAATTTTTGTTTGTCCTGGAAGCTTTTAATCTCTCCTTCTATTTTCAACGATAGCCTAGCTGGATATAGTATTCTTGGTTGCATGTTTTTCTCGTTTAGTACTCTGAATATATCATGCCAGCTCTTTCTGGCCTGCCAGGTCTCTGTGGATAAGTCTGCTGCCAATCTAATATTTTTACCATTGTACGTTACAGACTTCTTTTCCCGGGCTGCTTTCAGGATCTTCTCTTTGTCACTAAGACTTGTAAATTTGACTATTAGGTGACGGGGTGTGGACCTATTCTTATTGATTTTGAGGGGGGTTCTCTGAACATCCTGGATTTTGATGCTTGTTCCCTTTGCCATATTGGGGAAATTCTCCCCAATAATTCTCTCCAGTATATCTTCTGCTCCCCTCTCTGTTTCCTCTTCTTCTGGAATCCCAATTATTCTAATGTTGTTTCATCTTATGGTGTCACTTATCTCTCGAATTCTCCCCTCATGGTCCAGTAGCTGTTTGTCCCTCTTTTGCTCAGCTTCTTTATTCTCTGTCATTTGGTCTTCTATATCGCTAATTCTTTCTTCTGCCTCATTTATCCTAGCAGTGAGAGCCTCCATTTTTGATTGCACCTCATTAATAGCTTTTTTGATTTCAACTTGGTTAGATTTTAGTTCTTTTATTTCTCCAGAAAGGGCTTTTATATCTCCCGAGAGTGTTTCTCTAATATCTTCCATGCCTTTTTTGAGCCCGGCTAGAACCTTGAGAATCGTCATTTTGAACTCTAGATCTGACATATTACCAATGTCTGTATTGATTAGGTCCCTAGTCTTTGGTACTGCCTCTTTTTCTTTTTTTTGTGGTGAATTTTTCCGCCTTGTCATTTTGTCCAGATAAGAGTAGATGAAGGAGCAAGTAAAATACTAAAAGGGTGGCAACAACCCCAGGAAAATATGCTTTAGCCAAATCAGAAGAGATCCCAAATCGTGAGGGGGGAGACAGGGGATAAAAAGAGATTCAGAAAGAAGAAAAAAAAAAAAAAGAAAGGAAGAATTAAAAGAAGAAAACAAATAAAGAAAAAATATAAAAAGGAAAAAAAATATATGTATATATTAAATAAACTAGTTAAAAAACGTTCAAAAAGAAGAGGGTAAAAGTTAAAAAAATTTAGAAGAAGAAGAAAAATAAATTGAAAAAGAAAAAAAAATTAAATTAACTGCAAGGCTAAAGAATCATGGGGAGAAAGCCATGAGTTCCGTGCTTTGCTTTCTCCTCCTTTGGAATTCTGCTGCTCTCCTTGGTGTTGAAACTGCACTCCTTGGTAGGTGAACTTGGTCCTGGCTGGGCTTCTTGTTGATCTTCTGGGGGAGGGGCCTGTTTTAGTGATTCTCAAGTGTCTTTGCCCCAGGCGGAGTTGCACCGCCCTTGCCAGGGGCTGGGCTGAGTAATCCGCTCGGGTTCGCTTTCGGGAGCTTTTGTTCCCTGAGCGCTTTCCGTAGAGTTCCGGAGGGTGGGAATGAAGATGGCGGCCTCCCGGTCTCCGGCCCAGAGGAGCCGAGAGCCCGGGGCTCCACTCCTCAGTGCGCCCTCAGAGAACAGCGCCGATTTACTCCTGTCACCCTGCCTCCGGCCGCGCTCCGAGCTGACCGAGCCTGCGACCAGTTCAAGGTAACCCCGAGCTTAGAGCTCACTCCTCGGCTCTGTGTCTGTAGCCGGCTTCCCTGTTCTAATACCTGTAAGCTCTGCGACACTCAGACACCCCCGATCCTTCTGTGACCCTGCGGGACCTGAGGCCACGGTGACCCTGCGTGGGCTTCACCCCGGATAAGCCTCTGGAGCGATGTCCCTCAGCGGAACAGACTTTTAAAAGTCCCAATTTTGTGCTCCGTTGCTCCGCCGCTTGCCGGGAGCCGGCCCCTCCCCCCGCGGTCTATCTTCCCGTCGCTTTGGATTCACTTCTCCGCCCGTCCTACCTTTCAGAAAGTGGTTGATTTTCTGTTTCTAGAGTTGCTGTTCTTCCTCTCTTCGATCTCCCATTGGATTTGTAGGTGTTTGCAATCTTTAGATAAGCTATCTAGCTGATCTCCCGCTACCTGAAGTAGACTCAGCCTGCTACTTCTCCGCCATCTTGACTCCTCCATAACTTTTTTTTTTTTAAAGATTTTATTTATTTATTTGACAGACGGAGATCACAAGTAGGCAGAGGCAGAGAGAGAGGAGGAAGCAGTCTCCCCGCTGAGCAGAGAGCCTGATGCAGGGCTCGACCCCAGGACCCCAGGACCACGACCCGAGCCAAAGGCAGAGGCCTCAACCCACTGAGCCACCCAGGTGCCCCCGCTTATAACTTTTTTAATGTTAATTACCTTCTTCAAGGTCCTATCTCCAAATATAGTAACACTTGCGGTTAGTTATTCAACACATGAATGGGGGGGCACAATTTAGTCTATGACAAAAGGCACATAAATTTAATATTCAATACTATCAAAAAATTTCCCTAGAAATATAAACATTAATTTACATTTGTTCAACTTATTTTATTTCTAACCAGATCAAAAAGATCTTATGGTTCCATTAATACAGAATCTAAACAAACAAACAAACAAACAAAAACCTACTGTGGTGACCTCTTTAAGCTGAAAAGAGGTCTATAGCCTCATGGACAGTCAATACCTAGACTGTATTTTAAAGCGTAAATAGTACATAATCTAGATTTTAAAGTGGGAAGATGATATTGGGTAAGCAAGAAGGCAGAGTAAGTATTGAGAAGATAAAATATTTTCTAGTTTCATCCTTTTCAATATATCTCATATTATTAGTAATTTTACCTGATTATAAAAATTTTGGAGGTAAATTCACTGCCAACTAAAAATATGGTTCTGATTACGAAAGATCTATTAGGAACTCTTGCTTCATTTCTGACCTTGTAAGGTGTAAAAAATGTACATCACCAAGGAAAAGGTAAAACAAACTGAGACACTTCATTTCCCTAGAGAATTCCATAATGATGATAAATTTGAACAAAGTGTAACATCAGCTGAAAACCACATATAGGAAATAGACTTTGATATGGCAGCTCACCTCGTAAAGTGTGGTCAAGAGATGAGTGGCACCAATAGCACCAAGGAGCTAATTAGAGATTCAGTACCACAGGTTCCAATCCAGGTCTACTATGCAAGAATCTGCATTTTTTTCAAGATCTTCAGGTGAATTATATGAACAATTTTGCAAAGAAAGGGCTAATATAAAGAATGTGTTCACACAGTCATGAAAACTGGTGTGTGGACACAAGTCTTAGATTTTTATCTTATTATGTTCAATTACTGTAGAACATGAACCAAGTGGTCTTATTTTTAGGGATCGCATTAGGACTCTTTAATGCCTCTTCTATTTAATTTTGTTAGGATGACCAAAAGGGGTCATAAAATGGCTTAAAAAAGTTGGAGCAATCTATTAATATAAAAGATAAGTTATTATCTTAAGATAGAATCTATTGCTTTAATTTAAACTTAGAATTCTACTGTAACTAATACATAATAACATTTTAATTCAGAGACAAATTAATCAGCAATAGGAAGTAAACACAATTCTAAAACTGCTGTATAGATAAAAGTGGTCTAGTATGGAAATCAGAAAGACCAGATTGATAAAAAATAGCATATATTACCAAAATTTATATAAAACTATGTTTTGGCAAACTCCAACTTACTTAAGGGCAGATTTTTTTTTTTTTTAAATATTCCCACTTCTCACCACAGTTCCTGGCTCACAGATGTTGAAAAATTATATTTGACAAAAGAACTAATGGATTTTTTGAGAGAACATTTCCTAAAATGAAGACAGGGCTCAAACTTTTATGACTTTTTAGAGAGAGTCCTTCAAGTCAACACACTTTCTGGTCCCGTGTGGGAGAAAGGGCTCTTAACTTAAACTGATAGGATTTAGGCAATAGATTAGTTTTCTCTTGTTGCTGTAACAAATTACCACAAGTGCAGTGCCTTAAAAACACAAAGTTACCCTCTTTCAGTCCTGGAAGTCAGAACTCTGATATGCTCTGAGTGAAAATCAAGATGTTGGCAAAGCAAGGAAAAATCCCTTTCCAAAGGCTCTAGGCAAGAATTCACTTCTTGCCTTTTTCAGATTTTACATGGTGCCTGCATTTCTTAGCTTTTAGTCCTCTTCAATTTTCAAAGCCAGCAGTATCTATTTGAGTCTTTCTCATACCACATCATCTGACACTAATTCTTCTGCCTCCTTCTTCCCCATTTAGCAACGTTGGTGATTACATTGGGCCCGGCCAGATAATTCATGATATACTTCCTGTTTTAAGATCAGCTGATTTATTAGCAACCCTAATTTCATCTGCTACCTTAACTTCCCCCTGACATGTAACATAACATTCACAGACTTCAGGGTTTAGGACACCGGCCTCTTTGGGAAGCCATCATTCTGCCTACCATGAGGAGAAGTCACAATGGGGAAAAGAAAGTTAATTGAACTCTGTTAGGACGATTTAATGTACTACTATTGCTACCTTTATACATGGATGTATAGTAGGAACTGTTGAATTATAAGTGTGGATTTCCCTATCCTGTACATTCCAGAAGGTGTGCGCCCAGTTGGGAAGAACTACAATGTAAGACATGCTGCTACCTTTGGTGGCTCCACAGCCCAAAAGGATACTTTGAACTGCAAATCCTGTGAGCAATGATTGCATAATATGAAATATGTATTTTATCTTTGCCCCTGGATCCTGACAAAAAGCTCCTAAAGTCCTTGTAATTTCCTGAGTGAGGGGTGTGTGCCTTTTATTTCTGAAACAGAGCTCCTAAACCCCTTGGAATTTCCTGCATAGTAGGAGACTATCTTATTGTAATGAGGTGACGCCTGATAGGACCCTAGAGAGCTTCAGGATGGGGGCTAGCTGCCAAATGATTCTTGATTAGAACTTTTAGCCTTACTGTCCCCAACCTCTGAAGAGGAGAGAGGGGGTAAAGATTAAGTTAATAATCAATCATGCCTATATAATAAGACGTCCATATTATTGTCTAAGCAATAAGGTTGGAAGAACTGTGTTGGTGAATGCATCTACATGCCAGGAGAGTGGCACACCTAACTCCTTGGGACAGAACTGCTCTAAGAACCCTTCCAGACTTCACCCTATGTACCTCTTCACCTGTCTGTTTGTTCATCTGTATCCTCTATATTAAGCCAGTAAATGTAAGTAAAGTGCTTTCCTAAGTTCTGTGAGCCATTTTAACCAAGTATTAAATACGAGGAGGGATCTATGTGAACTCCCTGTGTTTAGCTGGTTGGTCAACAGTCTTAGTATTCTGGAACCTATATCTGGCATGTGAAGTGGGAGTAGTCTTGAGGACTAAACCCTTAACTTGTGGGATCAGATGGTAACCCTAGGTAGTTAGTGTCAAAAATGACTAAACTGTAGGACATCTGGCAGATGTTCAGAAACTAGGATAATGGATTGTTAATATAAGGAAAAAAATATATATATATATGTATTTGGGGATGTAAGTATTGTGAGTAAAAACAGTTAGTACTGGTTTTTACCAAATGGACTCTCAGGAAATGGAGGCATCCTCTACCTGGAAGTGCTTCTTCAGGTTTTGGACTAGTTGCCTCCTTGACACAGTCACCAGGAATATCTATTTTTAAAAGCTGCTATTATTTTGCTACTGGGTCCTGACGGAAACTGAACAATGGATCCACATGAGTCTTATGGCATGGTAGCCTAATAGAGCCTATTGGAGGGGGGTCAGTTTGGACTCAATTAGTAATAGGGTAGGAAAAAGCCTCATTTGTCAAATGAAAACCTCATAATCAATAATGGCAGAACGTAGGCATGGTTATATTTTTGGCTTGCACAAAATAGTTAATCCTCTGCTGCCTGGGTGAATCTACTTTTTAATAGGGTCTTGATTCACAGAGTTTTCCCTAAATGTCTGGGCCTTTCCACTGACTATTTACCTAAACTGAAACCCAATGATATCCGCTGGGTTGCTGTAGAAATTCAGCTTCACTGATAGCTATGCATCATCAGAATAAACACGATAACGCTGTTTCATGAATGGAACTCAAAGATGTTCTCACAGCTTTGGTCAATACACTAAATGATGAACTTTGTTATATTTTTTACTGATGCTTCACTGTTTCCAATGCTGTCGCTATTTTGTCTGTCACAGGGTGCCACTTGATGACCATAGACTGATATCCTCCTCAAGACCATAAATTGGGGAAACCAATCATAGCTGCCAGTTGAACTCCCTGGGTGACTCATGTAGATGCCATAGAAGGGCTTATTTTTTTGATCAGCATGACTGAAATCAAGCCACAGTTTAAGTCTCCACTCTCCAGATTTTCATCCTTGCCTCCTAAATCCGTCATTGGACCAGACATTGCAACACATCCAACATCACAAACTGCCTACAGAAAGAAATTTTTTTGATGCCACTGCATGCCAGACTGTGACTCCTTTCTGAAATGAACTCATTTGTTTCATTGTAAAAAAATAACGTATTTCATAGGGTGCAGCCTCTAAATTTCTCCTGGGAAATTGATTATATTGAACCATTGATCACTACCATCACCTTTTAGAGCTATTAATACTATTTCCCTGCTGCTGGCATATTTTCAGGTTAAGGCGATATTCCAGACTGATCAGCTCACTCAAGCCCCACTGCATTAGTTTTCTATTGCTGCTATAAAAAGAAAAAAAATCATCACAAACTTAATGGCTTGAAATGACACAAATTTATTCTCTTTGAGTTCTGGAGGAAAACAAATCTGACAAAAAGTCTTAAAAGCTAAAATCAAGGGGTCAGCATGGCTGGTTACTTGTGCAAGTGTCAAGAAAGAATCTTTCCTTGTGTCTTCCAACTTCTACAAGCTGTTCGCAATCTTTGATTCATTGGCTCTTGGCTGTATCACGACAGTCTCCTCTTCCATTGTTGCACAGTCTTTTCCTCATCTGCTATAGTATCTCCCACTCCTCACTCTTATAAGAATACTCATGATATTAGGCCTGCTCAGGTAATCCAAGTAATGGCCCATTTCAACAGCCTCAACTTAATATTATCTTCAGAGTCCCTTTTGTCATATAAAAGGTAACATACTCACAGGTTATTAGGATTAGAGCTTGGGCATTGGGAGGTGGGTGGATGGGCATTATTATCCTTCCTATCACCACTATTTTGAACCTTATAATTAACCTTTGTTATATTTTTGAACTTCAGGACCCTTCACAGTATGACAATAGCATGCTTATTTCCACAAAAGACACTCACCAATGGGTTAAAAATTGAGAATTTAATGAACCAAAGCTTCCTACCAATGACAGTGATCTGGTATTAATGATTGTTAGAAGAACCTCATCAAACATCAACTCAAAATATCTCTGACCTTTGGGCTCCTGGGTGGCTCAATTGGTCAAGTGTCTGCCCTCACCTCAGGTCATGATCTCAGGGTCCTGGGATCAAGCCCCCATTGGGCTACCTGCTCAGCAGGGAGTCTGCTTCCCCCTCTTCTTCTCCCTCTGACCCTCCTTTCCATTCATGCTCTCTCTCATTCTCCCTTTCTCAAATAAATATATCAATAAATAAATAGAGTATTTAAAAGTATTTTTGATCTTATTTCCCTCAACTCTTCCTGGACCACACACCTTAGTAAAGCAGTTTGGTCATGTGTATGCCAAGAAAAGGATCTTCTTTCTTGTATTCTGAGTGATAATCCATATGAAAGGTGTAGGAGATTATATTGACCTATTTGAAAATTCAAGACTCTTTTTTTTTTTTTTAATTTATTTCCCCTAATGGCAAAAAAAGACTGTCCTGGTTTGTATGCCATGCAATTTAAGGGGCTTAGGCTTAATTTTAATTCAGCCACTTGTACTTTTGTTGGACTAATGTAGTTCTAGATCATAAAGATAATGAATATTTGACTAAGTACACTGTTCACTGACTTTCTCTAGAGTGGTCCATGTGTGCCAAAGTGGGGAATATAAGTAATTAATTCCTATAAGTTTTATAAAAATGCCCTTGTTCCTCTTGCCCAGATCCTTTGGACAAAAGATGTGGATTGTGAGTAGGAGATGGTTAGAAGTTATAGCTACTGGAATAGCACATGTCAATTTTGTGAAGAGCAAAATATCATGGCACCAGGATAAAAAAAGAAAAAATAGAAACGTTAATAACATTTTCTTCCAGGAACATCACTGGAGGCTTTCTCAGCAAAGAGGACACCCTGGTTTGGCTCTCCCAAACTGTTGCAGATGCTTGGAATTGGAGTATACATTCTGCCATTCCCTGCCCTAGATGCTTCTGGCCATTATTTACTAGATAATCCACCTAATTTTGCTTAAAAAGCTACTGGAAATAGCAAGAGATAATCCAATTTCCTTCAACTCTCTGGCAAAATATCTTGCCAGAACCTCTGGATGTCAGCCTTACCCCATTCCTCTAGCTATTCTCATCTGTTGTTCCATAGATGGACAAACATCATCCAGTCAGCGAACAGATAAAGACAGGTTGTATTGGCTGTCTATAGACAGTTTTTCCAAAAACATGCACTTGGTAACTCTAAGGCTTCCCAGCCAGCCAGAGGCCATGTTGGAAGTGCCATCAACTTGTGCTCCCTGAGCTATGTAGGTCAGGTACACAGATCACTGACAACCGTCAACACTCTCCCACCAGGGCCATCACATACATCCCCAGAACTGGACTTTTTAGGAAACCAGAAATTAACTTGCCTTCATCCCAGAAAGATAGTGACTGCATCTTGGTGATGTTTAGTTAGAAATGACCTTGAGTTATTTAACAAAACACCACAGTAGATCATGTTGTGCTCAGATGATTGTAGAGATACCTCAAAGTTGAAGCTACACTTAGTTACTTGTTGTACATAGCTGAATGGTGGCCTCTGAAATACATATTCACATTCTAATCCTCACAGTCTATGAATATTATCTTATTTGGACAGAGGATCTTTGCAGATGCAATTTAGTTCAGAATTTTGAGATGAGGAGATTATCCTGGATTATCAAGGTAGGCCTTAAATCCAATGACAAATGTTTGTGTAAGAGAGAAGCAGAAGGAGATTTAACAGACAGAGGAGGATACGGCAGTATGATCACAGATGCAGAGACTGGAATGATTCAGCACAAGAGAAGGAAAGCCCAGAGCCATCAAAGGTGGAAGAGGCAGGAACAGATCCTTCCCTAGAGGCTGCAGAGGTGCTACCCTGCCCACACATTGATTTTGGACACCAGAAAGGTAAAATAATAAATTTCTGTTGTTTTAAGTGACCACATTTGTGGTAATTTGTTACAAGAGCCAGAGAAAACAAGTATGAGAAAACTTCCCAGAGAGCTAAATGGCTCATTAATTTTGTTTTTTATAGACAATTATCTCAAAGAAGGGAGTCGTTTAATTAGAAAAGATCATATGAAATTTGTAGTTTACTTTAGTCATAGTGATCAGTGACACGACCTTGCCCTTCGAGGTATTCAGGTCATCCTCAGCTCACTGGCCAGGGTTGTTATGAATGATAGCTTTTCTCTAACTTCCTCCCAATGAATGAAGGCAGTGGCTGTGCAATTGTCAATACATCCTGCTGCACTTAGAGTAATACCTTCTGTCAAGAGGAAAGTTCAATTCATAAACCTAAGGAGAAAGCCACTTAGTTTTCTAAGGTAGACATGGATAATTTGGTTTATGGGTTTGTTTACCACTTTGGATTCAGGACTCTAGAGTACATATTTAAGGTCAATATGGCAAGCTAGCCTCATCACACTGGTTAGAATCATGTCGATTATAGCCTTAATTAAGTACTGACTGGATAAACTGAACAGATTTGGTCCCAGTTTCTATTGTTCAGATTCATCAGAGTAGCCAACAAAATGATATACCCATGGGAAAATGCACTGGAAGCCAAGACAATGTAGTGACAAGGAGTAGATACTGTTTAGAGACAATTCTGATAGGTCTCTCATGTCTCTGAACATCTTTTTAAGCAGAAATATTGGCTGTCTTTATCTGACAATTTTTCAAGAATACTTATAGAATGAATTGTCTTAGAAGATAGCGATAATATCTTCCTACAGAATAGAGGCCAGGTTTATTTATAGTTCAGTATAACAAAAATAAAGTTGCTCTCTGGGAAAAAGACTTACTGAAATTATAAAATATGCAGGTTCCCTAAGCTGGTTTCTTCCCTGTAATGTACCTCCCTACATATGCGTGTCATCTAACCCTCTTTCCATTGTGCTGTGGAGATTGTGGCTCAAACACAATTTGTGAAGGGAATATTACTGTTGTAAATAATAGTTCTTTGTTTCTGATCCAAGAGTCTCTTGGGTCAGCACCCATGAAACTATGGCTGGGTAATTTACCAGCTTGTAGGTAAGATAAAATTTCAGAACTCAAATCCTTCACTGTTCTTGCTACTATACAACAACAAAAAAGGATGAATTTCATTTTATACATATTATACCTCATTTAAAAATAATTAATAGGACAAATTGAAAAATAATAGGACAAATTGATTGAAAAGTGTATAGTCTTTTGTTATCTTTTTTAAGTAAACATATTTTGTATAAAATACAAATCATTTCTTTTTTTTCCTTTTTCTTTTTTTTTTTTTTTTTAACATAGGCGGTCACTTTTTTAAAAATTTAATTTTATTTTATTTGTGTGTGTGTGTGTGTGTGTTCCAAAATTCACTGTTTATGCATCTCACCCAGTGCTCCATGCAATACATGCCCTCCTTAATACCCACCACCAGGCTCACCCAGCCCCCCACCCCCTTCCCCTCCAAAACTCTCAGGTTATTTCTCAGAGTCCACAGTCTCTCATGGTTTTTCTCCTCCTCCGATTTCCCCCAACTCACTTCTCCTCCCCATCTCCCAATGTCCTCCATACTATTCCTTATGCTCCACAAGTAAGTGAAACCATATGATAATTGACCTTCTCTGCTTGAATTTTATTTCATTCAGCATAATCTCCTACAGCTCCATCCGTATTGATAAAAAAGTTGGGTGTTCATCCTTTTTGATGGAGGCGTAATACTCCACTGTATATATGAACCATATTTTCTTTATCCCTTCGTCTGTTGAAGGGCATCTTGGTTCTATCCACAGTTTGGCAACTATGGCAATTGCTGCTATGAACATTGGGGTACATATGGCCCCTCTTTTCACTACATCTGTATCTTTGGGGTAAATACCCAGTAGTGCAATTGCAGGGCCATAGGGTAGCTCTATTTTTAATTTCTTAAGGAATCTCCGCTCTGTTTTCCAAAGTGGTTGCACCACCTTGCATTCCCACCAACAGTGTAAGAGGGTTCCCCTTTCTTCACATCCTCTCCAACATTTGTTGTTCACTGTATTGTTAATTTTGGTCATTCTAACTGTTGTAAGGTGGTATCTCAGTGTGGTTTTGATTTGAATATCCCTGATGGCTAATGATGATAAACATTTTTTCATGTGTCTGTTAGCCATTTGTATGTCTTCTTTGGAGAAGTGTCTGTTCATGACTTCTGCTCATTTTTTGACATGATTATCTGTTTTGTGTGTGTTAAGTTTTAGGAATTCTTTATAGATCTGGGATATCAGCCCTTTTTCTGTAGTGTCATTTGTGAATATCTTCTCCCATTCCCTGGGTTGCCCCTTTGTTTTGTTGATTGTTTCCTTTGCTATGCAGAAGATTTTGATCTTGATGAAGTTCCGAAAGTTCATTTTTGCTAATGTTTCCTTTGCCTTTGGATACATATCTTGAAAGAAGTTGCTGTGGCTGATGTCGAAGAGGTTGTTACTGCTTATGTTCTCCTCTATGATTCTGATGGATTCCTGCCTCACATGGAGGTCTTTTATCCATTTCGAGTTTATCTTTGTGTGTGGTGTAAGAGAATGGTTGAGTTTCATTCTTCTACACATAGCTGCCCACTTTTCCCAACACTATTTATTGAAGAGACTGTCTTTTTCCACTGTATATTTTTTCCTGCTTTTTTGAAGATTATTTGACCATAGAGTTAAGGGTACATATCTGGGCTCTCTACTCCGTTCCAGTGGTCTATGTGTCTGTTGTTGTGCCAGTACCACGCTGTCTTGGTGATCACTGCTTTGTAGTAAAGCTTGAAATCAGGCAATGTGATGCCCCCAGTTTTGTTTTTCTTTTTCAACATTTCCTTAGCAATTCGGGGTCTCAAATTTTAGTTTGTTTCAGCTCTTTAAAAAATGTCAGTGGAATTTTGATCAGGATGGTATTAAACTATAGACTGCTCTAGGCTGTATAGACATTTTAACAATGTTTATTCTCCCGATCCATGAGCATGGAATGGTCTTCCATCTTTTTGTGTCTTCTTCAGTTTCTTTCATAAGTGTTCTGTAGTTCCTTGAGTACAGATCCTTTACCTCTTTGGTGAAATTTATTCCCAAGTATTTTATGGTTCTTGGTGCTATAGTAAATGGAATCGATTCTCTAATTTCCTTGTCTATATTTTCATTGTTAGTGTATAAGAAAGCAACTGATTTCTGTACATTGATTTTCTATCCTGCCATATTAGTGAATTGCTATATGAGTCCTAGTAGTTTTGGGGTTGGAGTCTTTTGGGTTTTCCATATAAACTATCATGTCATCTGCAAAGAGAGAGAGTTTGACTTCTTCTTTGCCAGTTTGAATACCTTTTATTTCTTTTTGTTGTCTGACTGCTGTTGCTAGGACTTCTAGGACTAAGTTGAACAACAGTGGTGAGAGTGGATATCCTTGTTGTGTTCCTGATCTCAAAGGGAAGGATGTCAGCTTTCCCCACTGAGGATGATATTTGCTGTGGGTTTTTCCATGGATAGGTTTTATGAAGTTGAGGAATGTTCCCTCTATCCCTATTCTTTGGAGTCAGGAGCAGATGCTGTATCTTGTCAAATGCTTTTTCTACATCAATTGAAAGGACCATGTGGTTCTTCTCTCTTCTCTTATTGATTTGTTCCATCATTCTATCTATTAACTGATTTGTGAATGTTGAACCGCCCTTGTATCCCATGTATAAATCCCACCTGGTCATGATGGATAATCTTTTTAATGTACTGTTGGATCCTATTAGCTAGGATCTTGTTGAGAATCTCGGCATCCATATTCATCAGAGATATTGGTCTGAAATTCTCCTTTCTGATGGGGTCTTTGCCTGGTTTGGGGATCAGGGTAATGCTGGCTTCATTAAAAAAAAAAAAATCTGGAAGTTTTCCTTCTGTTTCTATCTTTTGAAACAGCTTCAGGAGAATAGGTATTATTTCTTCTTTGAATGTTTGGTAGAATTCCCCAGGGAATCTATCAGGTCCTGGACTCTTGTTTTTTGGGAGGTTTTTGATCACTGCTTCAATCTCATTACTAGACATTGGTCTATTCAGCTTGTCAATTTCTTCTTGATTCAGTTTTGGAAGTTTATAGGTTTCCAGGAATGCATCCATTTCATCTAGGTTGCTTAGCTTATTGGTGTATAACCATTGATAATAATTTCTGATGATTGTTTCTATTTCCTTGGTGTTAGTCATGATCTCTCCCTTTTCATTCATAATTTTATTAATTTGGGTCCTCTCTCTCTTTTTTTGGATTAGTTTGGCCAGCGGTTTATCAATCTTATTGATTATTTCAAAGAACCACCTTCTCGTTTCATTGATGTGTTCTACTATATCACTAGTTTCTATCTCATTGATCCCTGCTCTAATCTTGATTATTTCCCTTATGTGTGTGGGGTTGACTTAATTTGTTGTTGATTCTCCAGTTCTTTAAGGTGTAAGGAGAGTTGATGTATTCTGGATTTTTCCATTTTTTTGAGGGAGGCTTGGATGGCTATCCATTTCCCCTTTAGGACCACCTTTGCTGTATCCCATAGGTTTTGGACTGAAGTGTCTTTATTCTCATTGATTTCCATGAATTGTTTAAGTTCTTCTTTGATTTCCTGGTTGATCCAAACATTCTTAAACAGGGTGGTCTTTAACTTCCCAGTGTTTGAATTCCTTCCAAACTTTTTTTTTTTTTTTTTTTTTTTTTTTTGGTGGTTAAGTTCCAGTTTCAAAGCATTGTGGTCTGAGAATATGCAGGGAATAATCTCAATCTTTTGGTATCAGTTGAGCCCTGATTTATGACCCAGTATGTGGTCTATTCTGGAGAAAGTTCCATGTGTGCTCAAGAAGAATGAGTATTCTGTTGTTTTAGGATGGAATGTTCTGTATAGATCTATGAGGTCCATCTGGTCCAACATGTCATTCAATGCTCTTGTTTCTTTATTGATTTTCTGTTTGGATGATCTGTCTATTACTGAGAGTGGTGTGTTAGGATCCCCTACTATTATCATATCAATAGGACTCTTTATCTTGTTTAACAGTTGTCTTGTGTAGTTAGTTACTCCTGTATTGGGGGCATAAATGTTTATAATTGCTAGATCTTCTTGGTGGATAGACCCTTTAAGAATGGTGTAGTGTCCTTCTTTATCTCTGACTACAGTCTTTAGTTTAAAACCTAATTTATCTGATATGAGAATTCCTACCCCAGCTTTCTTTTGAGGCCCATTGGCATGAAAAATTCTTTCCCATCCCTTCACTTTCAGTTTGGATGTATCTTTGGGTTTCAAATGGGTCTCTTGTAGACAGCATATGGATGGGTCCTGTCATTTTATCCAATCTGCAACCCTGTGTCATTTTATAAGAGCATTTAGGCTGTTCACATTGAGAGTAATTATTGAAAGATACATATTTATTGATATCATGTTGCCTGTGGAGTCCTTGTTTCTTTAGATTGCCCTGTAAATTTCTGTTCTATGTCACTCTTGGGTTCTTTCTTCTTTTATAGAACCTCCCCCCCTTTAATATTTCTTGTAATACTGGCTTGGTGGTCACATATTCTTTTAAACCTTCCTGGTCTTGGAAGCTCTTTATCTTTCCATCCATTTTGAATGTCAGCCTTGCTGGATAAAGTATTCTTGGCTGTTTGTTCTTCTCATTTAGTGCCCTGGATATGTCTTGCCATCCCTTTTGCCTTGCCAGGTTTCTGTGGACAGGTCTGACATTATTCTGATGGGCCTTCCTCTGTACATAAGGCATCTCTTACCCCAGCTTCCCTCAGAAGCTCTTGTCTAAAATTATGATTCATAAGTCTCACAATCAATTGTCTTGAGGTCTTTCTAGATTCGTTGATCTTGGGGGGTGATCTTTCTGCCTCTAGGACACAAATGCTGGTTCCATTCTCCAAAGTGGGAAAACTTTCATTGAGAATTTGTTCAGCTATATCATCTAGTCTTCTTTCTTTCTCCTCTCCCTCAGGAATCCCAATAATTCTGATGTTGGAATATTTCATGGCATCATTTATTTCCCTAATTCTGTCTTCACAGTTTCTAAGCTCTTTATTCTAGGCCTCCTCCTGATCCTTTTTCTCTATCAGTTTGTCCTCTAGATCATTAATTCTATCTTCTGCCTTGGTTACCTTAGCTTTTAGAGTATTTAGATTAGATTGGATTGGATCTCATTGATAGCATTTTTAACCTCTTCCTGGGTGGCTTTCACTTCTGCCTTAGAGATTCCATGTTGTCACTAATGGTTTTTTCCAACCTAGCCATTGCCTGGATAATTGTTACTCTGAATTTCCTTTCCAACATACTGTTTATGTCCATATCCAATAGTTCTGATGGAGAGGCCACAGTCTCTGAATTTTTCCTCTGTTGGGCGTTCTTCCTCCTAGTCATTTTGGGGAGAGGTGGTTGAGGGGATGTGTAGGTGAATATATCAACCACAATCCAGGCAAAGTGCACCCTGGAACATTTCTGAGCAATTGGAAGTCAACACTAAAAAGAAAGAAAAAGGAAAAAAAGAGGGAGAAAGAGAGAGACAGAAAAAGAAAAAAAAAGAGAGAGAGATAGAGAGAGAAGACCCAGCCAGAATGGGCCCCAAAGGTAAGATTTATAAGGTATACAAACAAAAGCAGACAAAACAAACAAACAAAACAAAAACAAAAACAAATAATAAGATAACCAACAAAAGTAAATGACAAGAAAGCAAAAGAACCCAGCCAAAATGAACCCCAAGGATAAGATTTATATAATACCAGAACAAAAACAAACACAGAGAAACACTGAGAGAAGAAAAAGATAGGAAGGTGGTTATAAATCCTGCATGTGGGAGAGGAAATTTATTTTGATTCTTCCTGGGTGTATCTTGATATCTTTGTTGAAGGACTCAACTTTCCAGAGATAAAGGGAGATTAAAACTGGTTTATGTATGGGGTAGTATTGAGTAGGGAAAGAGGATTACCTTGAAACTTGTATCTATATGTACATTAACAAAATAGAAAAGAGAAAGAAAAGCACAGGTATATGTATGGGAAAAGTTCCAGTTAAAAGGTTATTATGGAATATGTTGTATTGAACCTCTAGTTGTAATGGTAAATAGGTTAAAAAAATTAGAAAGAAGAATAGTGAGAACAAATTAAAAATAAAATTTGTATCTACGAAATACATAGGTTTTAGGGTAATACTGGGGGCTTAATATCTTGTTTTCCCCTGATATTGGGGTTTTACAGTTTATAGGGTCCCTGTGGTGATTGTCCCCTCATTCTTTTGGCTGGCTTTTTGAGGGAGGGCCCTGCCGCATTGTTTTTTCAGTCAATCTTGCTTGGGTTGAATCCTCCTGCTCCTTGCCAAGGGCCTGGACTCTGTGGAAACCGGTTTTCAGGCCTTTGTTCTCTGAAGGTTTTTGTTCTTTGGTGACTTTTTGCAGTTTTTCAGAGGTTTAGTGGGAAGCAAACTGCACCCAGACCTCTGTCTCAGAAAGAAGCCTCAGTCTGCTCCCTTTGGGTGCTCCAGAATACACAGACTCCCCCTCTGCAAACTCTACTGAACCCTGAAATCTCCCACAGGCCATGCACATCCTCAGCCATCATCTCAGGTGTCATCCTAAGTGCCCGCTGTCTCTGCACCCCCATGCCACTAAAACCGCGAGTGATATTGGTCCAGGGAGCCCGCTCCTGGTGGGCTTCCTTTGCCGGCACTGCTGTCTGGGGTTCAGACCTCAGGGTTTCACAGGTCACTGCCCACGGGGAGATCCCAACCAGAGACAGTGCGCTGAGTTTTTCAAGTCTAGGCTGGGAGTGTTCAGACTCTTGGCTGGTCCTAGAGACCAGTGGCTAGCCCCCACACAGAGCACTCTCAGGCGCAGGTGGGGAGTGCAGTTCAGACTCTAGTTGTGCAGTGTGCACAGAGTGCAAAAGGCTGTGGGTCTAGAGAGTGCTGGCTGGCATCCACATCGGACTCCCTCATGTGCACCAGTGTGGGTGTACCTACCCCAGCGCTGGTGCAAGCAGTGGAAGGCTAGGACTCAGGGACCACAGCCTGGAGGCTTCACTCACTCCTCTGGCTTGGGTGGTCACTGGTGGTGGCCGTCCTGGGTCCATGGGCTGAGATCCATGCCCATGACTGCCCGATTCCACCAGTTGTCCCTTAAGACCTTTTGCTCTTTTTGAGTGCTTTTAACCAGATTCCAAGTTAATGCTGGTCACCAATCACAGGGCACTTTTGTACTGGGGTATTACTTCCCAATGGGTCCGTTCTGGTGGCTCCCTCTTCCCCTTCTGTTTATCCTCCGATATCAGTCCTATAGTTTCCACTCTGCTTTACCTCTCCACTGAGTCTTCTGCCCCTGTAGAGATCCAGAAGTGTATAATCCTACATCTCAGGCTGATTTCATGGGTGTTCAGAGAGTTCTGGTAGGTAATTAGGTCACTTTAGGGGACCGCTTGAAACAAGGTCTCCTACTTCTCTGCCACCTTGCCCCTCCAGAACTCCAAATCATTTCTTTTAGTTCATATTAATCTTACTAAGGTTAGTCCTAAATTAAAATGTACATCATCCTATCTTCATTAAGTTTACTGTATTGCATAGGGTACAGATAAATATTGTAATGTTCCATATAGGATGATAAGTGTTATGACAGAAGTAGAGAATGGATTGCTTGCTCTAAAATTACATGCAAAAGGCACTAGCCCTAAGCAATGCTAATCTGTATAAATTAGGGAAGACTTCTTGATACAGTGATTGTTGAATTGACACCAGAACTTCTGGAGATATGTGGAATTAAGAATCAAGTCAGCTGTCATTTAAAAGTATATAAAAAATTATGAGACAAATATTTAAATAAATCACCATAAGTAGAATAATAAATACATTAGTCAAATCCAAACAGGAAGAATAGCTACAGGAGGTTTGACTATTAGGTAGACTACAGCTTGAATTATGGGAGTATTGACTACAAAACTACTGGTTTTTTTTTAAACTCCGAATCATCTATTTTGTTTTTGTGGTAGACAAGAGCTCAGTATAGCATCTGGGTGTGGGAAAACTGTGCCAGGTAATTGTTGCTTCAGTTTTCGCAATTTGCCTTAAATTTCTGGAAAATATGTAAGTATTCTGAGATGCCATCTTCAGAATTTGCTTGGGATTTGCATTAGTTTTATATTGCTTCTGTAACATATCACAAACCTAACAGCTTAAACAATACAAATTTATCTTATAATTCTGTAGGTTAAAATTCTAGTCAGAACAGGTCTTGCCAGAGTCAATCAGAGTATTAACAGGGCTATATTTCTTTCTGGAAATTTTAAAGATTATCAATTCCCTTGCTCATTTGGGTTGTTGGCAGAATTTTGTTTTTTGTGATTTTCAGACCATTTGTCAGCTGAGATACAGTCCCAACTTCTAGAGCCACCCATAGTCTTGAGTTCATGTCTTCCTTCTTCTAAATCAGCAAGAGTGGATTGAGTCTTCTCATGTCACATTGCCCTGTCTTCCATTGCCATCTAGGCTAGGAAAAATTTCTCCTTTTAAAGATTTATGTGATTGGGGTGGGCTACAATGGGAAATCAGGAAAGGTCTCTCCATCTCTATGTCCATACTTTTAATCAATATCCAAAATCATTTGGCACATAAGATAAATATTCATAGTTTCAGAAATTAAGGTGTGACATCTGCAGGAAGGGGGTGTTATTCTGCCTACCACAGGACCACATGATTTTTTCCTTGGTGAGTTAATGTATTTTACCCATAGAAAGATTTAAAGTTTTGATATAGAAGTAATGAAATAAATTAAACACATAAAAACTCACTTTATTTTAAGAAATATTCTGTATAATATCTCCTGGTACTATTATCATATATAATGCTTGAAAGATTTTGACATAAATGAGTAATTGCTCTACCCAAAATATTTTATGATAATATAATATGTACAGTTATTATTATAAGTTGAAAATTTACTTGGGTTATAAATTTTATTGGAATACTTAAATAAACTTAATAGTAAAGGTGTTTATAAGTTTAATTTATCAGATTCACAAGCATTATTTAAGTACTTGAGAATATTTATTAGAGTACTTAATAAGAAAACCGAATTTTTAATATGTAAAAGTAGTTTAAAAATTTTAGCAAATTTATCTCTTTATGTATTAGAATAGATATTAATCAAAAGAACACTTTAAGTAATTGTTAAAATTTACTAGTTTTAGAAATAGAAAAGTAATATTTATAAGGTCTAAATAAGCATTCAAGAAAAAACAAAGTATTGAGTATAATAATTTGAATTAACAAAATGGAAGTTGATTTTAAATTGAAAGAAGTGCCTGAGTAGTATTTTCTGTGCATCGGATATACAAACGCAATACACAGTTTTAACAAATTTACATGTACATCATATGTCTTAGATGGATACTAAAAAACATGTATGAACTAGCCAAGCATACTGTAGGAGAGGGAAGAAGAAGAATAAGCAAGTAGTAAATTAAGTGGCAGGGAAAGAGAAAGGTTGATTGATTGACTGATTGGTTACAAGAGTAGCCAACAAAACACCTTGTGCAAAGATATCAAGATAGGAGAGCATGAAGCATTCTATACCCTGTTGGTCAGTTAAATCAAACAATCCATTATTGTGGGAAACTTTAAATGGACAAACATTAAATATTTCATTTTAGCTTCAAACATGTGCAAGCCTGTTTATTCTGAACATTCTTAGAGTATGTGGGCTGCAAACAAGAATTCCATGTAATTTACTTATCATAAATCACACCCAAAATTCATGATCTATACTCCCTGATTTTGGTTTTTTTTTTTTTTTTTTTGGAATGGAGCTAGAAAAGAAAGACATTTGTATAGCTGTGAAAGTTCAGCAATATAATTCCCCCCTGTATTTTATAGTTATCCATTTCACTTAATTTATTAACCCAGCTTCAATACGTCTTTCTAAAATATTTAGTTTTCATGGAAATAATGGTCTTTTCCCATTTATGTTTCATTGGTTCACTCAATAGTTAATCAAATTATAATAACAATAACATGCATAACTACATAAAAAGATTTGGAAATAAATACAATTCTGTCAAGGATGAAACTCACTAGACAGGGGCAGAAATGCTGGTTTGTTTAAGAAAGAGTTCAGGAAATTGTGGAAATCTAGCAGCATGATTAACAGGGAATAATAAACCTTAGTTACTCTGGCAAAAAGTAAAGTGGAGGTTGGTTATTTAAAATGATTTACCTCTACTTTGTTATACAGAGTATATAGAGTTTGGTAGAGGAAAAAGAGGTCTAAGAATCAGGTAATTAAAGACTGAATTTGACCTAGTATATCGATTAGCTTGGAAGAAAACTTCTCAACAATATGTGTTTTCTTATCTTTTATCATCTCGAGTATCTAGCTTCATGCTTTGGACATGTACTTAGTAAACTGTTGCTGTATGATCAATTGAGGTATGATCACGAAAAGAGAACTTGAACTGAGGACCCATGCCTCTAAGAGATTCAAATTCTACTATGGAAATGGAGAACCTAGCAGAGTTAAAAACAGCATGTGCTTTTAGTTGCAACTCACTAGCTTATTAGTGAGTTATTAGTGAACTATTTTTATCTTCTCAGACTGGCAAAGGTATTAACATAATCTCTCAAGCGAAGGAAGAAAGGGTGTGAAATCCACAATCCTACAATTAATAATGCAGTTGAAAGAACTGATCTTCTTTTAGAAGAGAATCCTAAAACCATCTGAATTATCTTCTTTCCTATGGTCTAACCTGATTACATTCATTGCCAGAACCAGGCACTGTCTTTGGCTCACACTGGAAGACTCTCAGATCCAGTTTTCATGGACTAAAATGAGGAGTGAGTGTCTTTTGGAGTCAGTGAGGCTACACGTATATAATGAAAGATGTTTCCTAGAAGAAGTGGCCCCTGGAGGAAAAGCTTTCTAAGCAGATACCTGTTTTCAAAAGTTTCCTTTTATATTCAGCCAAAACTTTAATCTTCGCAGCTTAATAACTTTCAGGCTTTGCATCACATACACCTCACCTCACACAAAGTCTCACTATTATACTAAAGTAAAATAATCATCACATCGGAGTGTAAATAAGTGAAAAGTCAGGAAAGAATTGGAAAGTAGAGGGAGAGGGGAACAAAGAATAATGAACAAAGAACAAATCTAAATGACTTCAGGCTAGGTGAGGTTTTTAATTTAGCCGGGGTGTTATCTTATTAACAAGGTGTCTTTGTGCCCTAAAGGTGTCTTCATTTCTTCTTCTTTTTTTTTTTTTTTTTCTTTAGAAACAAATTATTTGACTGGTCCTCCTGTTATACAGCCCCATCATTGCAATAGGCAATTCATAGGTGTCTCATGGTTTACAACATGAGGACCAGAGGGCAGAAGGATTGCGCAAATTCACCATGGATGGTATTCCATACAGACTATGCGATTGTATTTCTAGACATGTTGACCTCTCAGTGTATGGTAGATTTTCTCTTTTCAGCGGCATTTGTTCATCAAAATCATTGAAAAATATCAGATGGATAGTTCATTTCAAATATGATGTTGGAAATCAGCTACTGCTGATTACTTAAAGCCAAATTTATAGTCAGAAATGTTCTGTCCCCATGTGTATCACCAATTTGGAGAGCCAGTATAGTAATAGACAGAATATTTATTTAAGTGAATAAAATACTTGTGATCTTAGTGCTCTACTAACTAGTTGTGTTATTTTTAATTGCATGTAAAGCCCCAGATACACATAAATAGCACCATGTTTTAAATCTTTCTGTTATTCAAACTAGGCGAAGAACTTTACTTTTTGATAATCTCACAGATCCCTTTGTATACACTCCCACAGAATGTTGATTTCTAATTAAATGTCATACAAGCTCTTGGCTAGGAGTCCTGCAGATTGCCAAAATGTTCCCCCTGAACTTGCAGCGGCTGTGACACAGGAAGTACAAACCCTCCAATTCCACAGAACTTTTAAAAATAGTTTTATATCAGAAATTGCCCTCTGTTTTCTTTCCAGATAATAGCATTTCTCAGACTTCACTCCTCCGTACATTCTAGGCATAATTTATATGCAAATAGCCTTCTTATTATAAACCTCCATCCTCCTCAGATGAAGCTTACAGAAGATTCTAAATGTATTTTTGGCTTGCTGACAACAAACATATTTAGGAAAGAAAGACTGCCACTTACAAAAGCTTCCTTTCAAAGGCTAGGCTGATTTCAAGGCCTCCGAACTAATCAGATAGAATTAGCAGGGAGGAATGGAAGATGGGAAGGGAGGAATGTGTGAAGTGTTAAGAACATCATGGTGGTTTGCCTCCCCTCACGGCCTGACAGCCTTGATCAGCTAATTAGGAAACCTTTACCCAAACTAGTGTTAATTTGTTATTTAGCCCCCCATGGGAAATTTTCACAGCAAGAAGTCACTTGTGTTAGAATATGTACAGATATGTAGTTTGAAAACAGGAGAACCTAGAGAGATGTGAGAAAGGAAAGGGAGGGCATGCCTTAGAAATAATCTCTTCTTGTTATTTTAGACATAGAAACAATGATCTTCAGAATGAGAATGGGTGTTCACGTGCCGTGTGTCAACTTTTGATCATTTGACATATGATGTGAATCATATGGCTGATTAAATCCATCTTTTATGCTAAGCATGAAGCTTAATTATATCAGAAATAGCCGAAGCCCCACTGGCTGCTTGGGCCTGACTGACAGCAACAGTATTTACTGTCAGGTTCCATCGAAGTCTGGCCCCTTCATGTCTTAGAGCTTTTATTCGTCAGACAGCACGAATGTTAGACCCTATCTCTTGGGATGGGTTTTCTCAAAGAATAATAGTAAAGCACCCTGTCTAATGATTTACTTATATTATTTAAAGCTAACTCTGGTGGGTACCAGCCCAGGAACAAAAGCAATATTCTGCTTGGAGGCGAGGTCTAATTTCAGTTTTTTCATTGAGAACTGCAATTTTTAAGGTAGTGCTACTTCCCTCTGTTATGCATGTGTGTGTGTGTGTGTGTGTGTGTGTGTGTGTGTGTGTGTATAAAATTTCTGGGAAAAAAATGGTCTTTCACAGAATGTAGATATTTAGAGAACTCCAGTGGTATTCAGTAGTTCCAGAAATAAAATGCCAATTCAATATATTTAAACCTTGCAGATTTTATTTCCCTTAAATTTAAAAAGGAAGTGTTTAAACAAAACATCTAAAAAATGCACTTTTAATCTTTCATAGTATTAAAAATGAATTTAAGATGACTTAAAGATTTCCAGGTTAGGATAATGAAGAGAAATAATAATAATAATAATAATAATATAGCTAATACATACTGCTCACTTATTATTTACTAGATCAAGGAAATCAGAATATGTCACCCCAAAATAGCCCTCTTTCTTATAAAAATTATTTTGAGCTGAAGGCAATTAAGAAGCAATAAATGCAGGGGTGCCTGGGTGGCTCAATCGGTTAAAGCCTCTGCCTTCGGCTTCGGTCATGGTCTCAGGGTCCTGGGATGGAGCCCCGCGTCAGGCTCTCTGCTCAGCAGGAAGGCTGCTTCCCTTTCTCTCTCTCTGCCTGCCTCTCTGCCTACTTGTGATCTCTGTCTGTCAAGTAAATAAATAAAATAAAATCTTAAAAAAAAAAAAAAAGAAGCAATAAATGCAGAAAAAGCTCCTCCTTTTCTGCGAACTAAATTTTCCTCTTACTGGAGACAGACTCTTATCAGCCCAGAGATATCTGCAAACAAACCTTGTTAAACTAACCCTTATCTTCCCAGTCCAATCCCCTTTGTCTTGTCAATTCTTCACAAATGTGCTGTTTCTTTGTCTCAAAGGTATCAAAGTCTGCTCTAGCCACTTCTTGAGGTCTTCATTCTCTTGTGAAGGCTCCCATATACATGTAGAAATTCAGTACCATTTATGTGCTTTCCTCCTATTAATCTGTCTTTGTCAGTCTAATTTTCAGACCTAGCCAGAGATCCTTAGAGAGTCAGGAAAACTTTTTCCTCTTCTACAGTAGGCATTGTTCTAAGCACTTTCTATGTATTACATCACTTAATCCTCACAATAACCACGTGCCTTAGGTTTGTTGAGTATCTCCATTATGCAAATTAGGAAATAAAGACTCAGGAATTTTAAGTAACTTGCCCAAAGTCATCCATAAGTAGGTGTTCGAAATCCATTCCAAGTTTTCAGACTTTAAAATGCCTGCAAGGCATTTAAGAGACATTGCATATGATTACCATGATCATTCTTCCATGTGTTCATTGTATTTCCAAAACTTTTTGAATCATTTATTAGCAATTTATGTAGCTCTTTTGGTTACTGCTCTAAGCATGGGATGAACATGCCAGACAATAATCAACTTCAGAAGACAGGCCACTGCTGAACACCATACTCTTCCTTTAACCTGCAGCCTGAAGTCATCTGGGCCTAACTCTTTAGTGCTTTCTGCTTCCTTCATCTTCTGATTTTTTGGCATGATCTTCAGAATCTAGGTGAGAGCTCATTTTCTATGTAGGCAAGCATGCTATTATGATATCTTATAAAAAAAAAAATCTTAAAGAGATTTTTGCTGAAATGATCTCACAGGTCTTTTTCAAGTCCCTTGGTTGTCTGTGTAAGAATTAGAAAGCGAAAGATGTGCTGGCTACTTAATAGGTTAAAATGAATAAAGTTAAAATTTAATCACGAAAAGATTAAAATTTTAAAAATGGTTAATTTAGGTCAGTTGTTCTTTTCATTTAACAAGTATTTATTGAACCTTTTATGTCAATGTAAGTCCTTACACAAATAGAGTTTTTATTCTAAAGGTTGGAAAGGCTAGTCAACAAATAAAGCAGTAAATACGGGGGTCCCTGAGTGGCTTTGTTGGTTAAGGGGCTGCATTCCTCTCAATTCATGATCCCGGGGTCCTGGGTCGAACCCCGCATTGGGCTCCCTGCTCAGCTGGGAGCCTGCTTCTCTCTCTCCCTCTGCCGGCTGAGCAAATATTTGGTAACTTGCCTGCTTGTGCTCTCTCTCCATCTCTCTAATACATAAATAAATTCTTAAAAAAAAAAAAAAAACCTTGCTTGGAAAAAAAAAAACTTAAAAAAAAAAAGGAAGTAAATGCAGAAATTGTCAAATGATGACAATGACTATGGGGAAAAAGATAAAGCCAAAGTAAGGGACTAGTGAAAGCTGGTAGAAATGGGAAGGTTGCTAGTTTTTCTAAGGTGTTTACGAAGTGATCCACTATAAAACTGACATAGCTGAACCATCAAGGTTAGTCCCTGTGGATAGAAGGAAGGTGACCTATGCAGGATAGAAAAGCAAGTGCAAATGCCATGAGGCAAGATTATGCTTGAGGTGTCCCAGGAGGGTCACGGAGGTCAATGAAGTTGGACTAGGATCAGTGAGAAGACAATGGATGCAGATGGGTTCAGGAAGTACACAGAGGGCCCATTCCAGCAGGCTTTTGTGACAACTCCGAAATTTACTCTTAATGAAATTGGAAGGATAGGGAGTGACATGATCTGTGCTACATTTCCAAAAGATCAGTCTGTATAGACAAAAGAGGGACAAGATTGCAAAAAGAAAGAATTTAGGAATATTTTAATTCAGTGAAGCTTACTCAAAGGAAGAATGACATAGATAGTAAAAAGTGGTTGGATTCTAGGTACATTTTGAACATAGGTTTCAAAGATTTCTATTAGTTTTACCAATAGAAAATACCAATGGTGTGGATACGGGGAGGGAGAGAAAGAAAGGAGTCAAGGATGACTGGAGGTTCTTGGCCTGAACAATGGGACGAGTCACTCACAATTATTTGAGATGAGGAAAAGTGTATGAGGAGTGGATTTGGGGACTGAATTTAAAAGTTCAGACTTGGACATATTCATATTTGAGTTACCTATTAAACTTCAAGTGCGGATGTCTAACAATAAGTGCGACAGCAAGTCTACAGTTAAGGGCAAAAACCCAGGCTGGAGGAATACATTCAGAATCATCCGCATGTAGGTAATAATTAAGATTGGGAGATTGGATGAAATTACTAGGGGAAGACAAGGCTAAGGAATGATCCCTAGAGCACTGCAACATGTAGAATTTAAAAATAAAAAAATTAAAAAAAAGAAATGGAAAAGAAATTAAATAATTAAGTTCTGTGATGGGCCAGTAAAAAGGAAAGAAAAAAATAGAACCCTGGGTTTAGCAGTGAAGAGGTGCTATTGTTCTTAAGAAGAGATATTTTGACATGGTAGTGGGGGAAATGCCCAAATAAATTGGGTTCCAGAGATAAAAAGATTAGAGGATTAAGAGACAGTGGATAATGTAGAACTATCTTGAAATTTTTCTGTAGAATAAAATTAACAATCTCACATGTTCAAGGAAAACTTTTTTTTTTAAAGATTTTATTTATTCATTTGACAGAGAGAGGGAGATCACAAGTAGGCAGAGAGAGAGGGAAGCAGGCTCCCAGCTGAGCAGAGAGCCTGATGCAGGACTTGATCCCAGGACCCTCAGATCATGACCTGAGCCGAAGGCAGAGGCTTAACCCACTAGGCCACCCAGGCGCACCTTCCCTTTTTTTTTTTTTTTTTTTTTTTTTTTTTTTTTGAGAGAGAGGTTCTATAGCATGTTTTAGCTTGTTTATGTGCTTTGGAGAATGATCCAGTTTATTTTGGAATAAATGAATGGTACAAGAGAAAGCTGAGGGCAGTTGCTGAAGTACTGTCTTGAGAAGAAAGAGAGGAAGAAATTCAGTTTACCAGTTTGGGCTTTGAAAGGAGCATGACCTATTCAACTATATGATGGTTCTCAATGTCATCAGGGCCATTACCTCTGTTCATAGCAAATATTTGGTAACTTGACCTTCACTACACAAAAATTATGTTTCTATAAAACATAATATCTCCAGATTTAACTTCAAAAATATCAACATTCATCAGTATTGCAGTCAAAATAAAAAATAAAATCATTTATAACAACATAATAATCATTTTATTTAATTTCTAGAAAATAATCATACCACAACACCTAATGAAGCAAATAGGAGGATCTATGTTAATATAACAAGAACAAGTACAGACTGACAGGTGTGTATTATCATTAGACCCAAATACCTCAAACATAATGAGCTATATTGTTGGGTATGACATTTTTCAAAATATTTTTTTTCAAAAAAGATAAATATTCCTTTATGTTTACTTTATAAGTAGAATTATGTTCTAGACACAGATAATTGAAAACAGATATTTATGTACCTGAATTCATGACAAGACATTCAAAAGTTGTAAGGCATGTAGGAAAACACTTTTTTGAGGGCCTTACCATCTCATTTGTTGCAGTTTTTATAGGACTCCTGATCCCTGCCATCTAATAACTGAACTACTGCCACCCTCCTCCTAATTATTTCATAAATGAAAATAAACACAGGAATCTCTAGGAGTTACTGTGACAGATGTTGAAAATCACTGATCTATAGTAATGAGAATAAAGGCAGCAGAAATAATGAGTAAAGTGCAGGTTGGTTGAGTAGGGTGGAGGTGGGAGCAGAGTTAGTTCATTTTCCTACATGTAAGAATAAAGGATGATGTTCTGGAGGTTAAGATGGAGAGAAAATCTATGAGTAAGAGAGATAATGAATTAAGGAAATATTGTTGATTGCTGGAAAGAGTTCTGGGCTCAGATAATGCTGGTGATCCAAAAATGGAGGTCAAGCATCATGGCTCTGTAACTTTTTCCTTGTCACGCCATCTATACCAGTTGGATTTACCCAAGCTTGGGGCTTTTTGTTCCTAAGTGACAACTAATGAAGGGGGCATTATAGATAATACAGAAACAAGATGGAGTATAAAGTGCTTCAGTTGTGTGGCATAACTTTAAAGATGGAATGTTTAGGATGGAGAAAGGGACAATAGTCCTGCAAAGTCAATAAACAGCAAGTCCTACAGTATAAATGTCTGATAAATTGCCACTACATATGAGAAGGCCATAGGGGAAGCAGTATCCTCAAAAGAGAACCTGCTTTTAGTTGATTCAAGAAGGTTCAGGATATAAGGACATAGGGATTTTCCTACTATCAGACTGTAGGTTCTAAAGCAAACAATGGAAGAATTTGGGGACCTAGAGTAAGTTCAGTCATGGCCTCAATAAGAAATAGATGGCAAGCTTGGATGGGGCCAACTGTTTCAGAAGAGATGAGTTAAACAAAGGAACAATTTATAAAAGTCTGCAGAAATGATGAGAGAGTGACAGCACCCTGAAGAGGCAAGAGGAGGGACCCAGAGAATGAGCAGCATTTCATGAAGAGGCACCTGACAGAAGCTAAGACTTTTTTGGTCCCCAAAATGCTAATCCATACGGACGCCACAGGGAGGAAGTCTGAAGGATAAATATACCAACCTCATTCTTCCCACTCCATCTCCTATCTTCTGCGGGTGATTCCCATTCGCTGAATCCAATCAGAAGCCAAAGTACAAGGAAAATGTTGATGGAGCATATGTTGGTCAGTCTTTGGGGCACAGAACGGGGTGAAGAAGTCTCAAGGGTGAATCTGCATGAGTGGGAGATGAAGTCAGATTATGGGAAACATAAACCTCTAAGGTTTGAAGATCTTGGTTACGACGGATGATCCAGGAGTTCTGGGATTTCATGTGGCTCTAGTGAACAGAAATAAAGCGTATGATGAAATGAGTCCTAATGGTTTTCTTGGGAAGCTGTGATGGCTTGGTTGTAAATGTTTGAATTCGCGGTGGGGAGAATAGAGAGATAAGATAATCATTAGGAGCATATGCAGTTCTCTGGCCCTGTCTTCAGTTTGTTATGTTTTGTATAATATTTTACATATATTTAGTTCCATAAAATTTTTTGACAAATTTGGGGGTGCCTCAGTCATTAAGCATCTGCCTTTGGCTCGGGTTATGATCCCAGGGTCCTGGAATCAAGCCCCGCAGTAGGTGGCCTCTTTCTCCCTTCCTATTTCCCCTGCTTGTGTTCCCTCTCTTGCTGTCTCTCCATCAAATATATATATATATATATATATATATATATATATATAAAAATATATATATAAATAAAAAAATTTTGAAAGATTTTATATATATATATATAAAATCTTTCAAAAAAATTTTTGACAAATTTCAAATGAAAATTTCAATATAATACTTAACAAAGAATACCTTAATAATAAAAGGAAGGTCGATATTTAATGTATTTATGAGCTGGGCTATGTTTCATATGCTATGAATTCATTTTTGACACAAAATTTCACACAAAATTCCATGAAGTATGCAATGATATCATTCCCATTTTCTAACTAAAGATACTGATGCCAAAAGAAAGAAACTTGCCATATTTACACAGGCACATAGTGATAGAGCCAGAATCCAAACGCGCCTTGTGTATCCTATAACAAACCTAACAAACATGCAAGAAAATAATACAACCATATTAACTCTCAAACATGAGAGGGAGTAGCAGAGAAAAAAAAACTGAATTAAAAAAAGAAAAATACCTTAAAAATGAATTTTCAAAAACTGAATTTTAAAATTAAAACACTAATAATCTGAAACATTAACAGATTTAATTTAATGAGTAAATTCATTGTAAATTTTAACTCTACATATAAAATTGATAGAGTAGAGGCACCTGAGTGGCTCAGTCAGCTGAGTTACAGCTCAGGTCATGATTTCCGGGTCCTGGGATCAAGCCCCATGTCATGCTCCACTCAGCAGGAGTCTGCTTAAGATTTTCTTTCTCCCTTTCCTTCTATCCCTCCTTCCTCAAACGAATAAATAAATATTTTTTTAAAAAAGTAACAGAGTAAAGGTGATATGTGTGCAAAATACAGAACTGGACTCTTGTCCTGAAGTCCCGACTCTGCCACTGATGCCATAGATAGCTAAGTTCCTGACTTCTCATCTGTGAAAGGAAATACTCACCATGCCAAACACATGGTATTGCTATGAGGCCTAAGCGAGAAATGCAGTCCTTTTTAGAGACTGTCTGGCCCGTGGACAATACTCAGCACATGCTGAGAAAATGACAATGAGTCAGCAGTTCATATCCTCAAGGACAGAGAAGAAAGTCTTATTATACTAATGATGATGATAGTAATATCACAATTATAAGCTCACCTTAATAATTATTTGCTAAACATACCAGTTTGAACGTAGAATTCCTATCCAAACAAGACAAAATTTTAATAACTATCAAGCACATCATTATCTGAATTAGTTCCATATTAATGAAATTCTTGTGTTGTCAGTTTAAATTATCAAATATAACTGAATCAGGTTATGATCTGTTTTTGGTGGGGTTGGAGTTACAAAACAATTGACAGGAAAGATCATCACAGTGACTTATAGCAGATAATTAAAAGATACAAGGAGTTTATCTGAAAAGCAGTTCGGAGTCACTTACTAAAATTAAGGCTCTAAAGTAAAGCCTTAGCCAGAAAAAAATAAAACAGTATCTCTAACAGTAAAATAGCCAAGAAATTACTAACACAGGAGTTCTTAAAAAAAAAAAAAAGAACTAAAAACAAAAACTGAAGTTCCAAGTGAATGTTAATTATATTAAAACCACTACTTAATAAATCATGTGTGGAAATTTCAGTTTATATATTTACTGAACAGTTTATTGTATGCTTCCAGCTTATTCCTGATATCTGAAGACCCTTGAACTCAATAATGCTATTTGGCAATACATGTCTATGACCCGACCATTCTCAGTGACTTCTGGATCCCAGGCTTCATGCTCTGTAAGTCCTTGCTGTCTTGTCTTCATTTCTCTAGTGGTAAAGCCTGTCAAGGCTTGAACATCCTTGCTCCCTGATGTTTTAAAGCCCCTGATAGCTTTTAATTTTAATTGTGACTGGAATCTTCTTACAAATGTACAGAATGAATAATCAAAAGAACTCAATGGACTAGGATAATGTCTTTTGTTCCAGGAGCCTCTCTTATTAACATTTTGCCTTTTGTATTAACATCTGATTTTGCATTGCCATCTCAGTTCCCATTTTTATGTAAATAATGGCTGACCTCTGGCACTAGATGTGCTATTAAAAATGCACACTTGGAAGCACATGTATTTACTAATTAGAATGACTCAGAGGCTTTGCTGGAACAGTAAAGAACAGCATTCATGATGGTTAAGTTTTCCCACTTCTTGCTAGCGCTTAAATTTTAAATGTTCTTTGTTCACCTGAACTTTGTGCATTAAAAAAAAAATACATATTACTTTTAAAAAGGCACCAAAGATAGTTGGCAAATAATGTAATGAAATGTTTCAGTGGATCTAAAAGATTCTGAGAGCTGGGTAAATCTGATATATAAGTGAAATCCGACATTGTGCTGCTAAGTTTATATGTAGGAGAACTTAGGCATTTTTTGTTGTCATATGGAAGGCTTAAATTTCATATTTTTCAATTACATTAATAGAAATTAATTTACAAATAAATTTTATAAAGTAATTATTTAGGAGTTTTCAATTCCAATGTATTTTAAATTAGTTTTTGCTTGAAAAACATTTAAATTCTCATTTTTATTAATTTTCAGTCCCTTGCACAAAAGATATATCATTAGTCTACTTGCTTTTGTATTTGAATAGATTTAATATTAACAGTTGGAATTTCATTAGCATTTATAGACCCTGCCTTGTGTTACTGCAAAAAAAAAAAAGTCTTCGGACATCTTATTAATGATTTGGTACAGTGAACTATATTTGAAATTGGTGATGTAATATTAATAATCATCGTATGAGTTTTTTAAGTAAGATGCTTTGACATTAAGGTTTTTTTTCACTCATCTGACCTAATAAACATGATATGAACAGATAATTCTGTTCATAATAATCACTCTTGACATTTGGACATTTCTGTGTGTGTGTTTGATAGTTTTGAAAAATAAACAAAATTTTTTCTGATACAAATGTAATATATCCATGGGTTAAAAAACAGAAAACATAAATATAAATTTTTAAGAAAAGATTGTCTAAAAACCACTCAAAAATAATTACTTTTAATAATTTGCTACATAATCTCTCAAACTTGCTTCTGTATGTGGTTATGGGTGTAGGATACCCTCTCCACCCACAAAAAAATGTGGTCAAACTTCCATAATATTTTAAAATAATTGGGTTGTTTTAAATTAACATTATATGGTAAATATTCCATAGGTTAATAGATAATTGCTATTACCTTTATAACAGTTACATAGCTTTAAATTATGTCGAGGTATCATAATTTTTATTTAATGAAATTCTTCCTAATTGACATTTTAGTTGTTGCTATTTTGATACTATAAATAATACTGTGAAAAATATTTTTTATACATCTTTGCCCTTTCCCAATTATTTTTCTTTGCATAAATCACTAGAGGTGAAATTGCTAGGTCAAATTGTATGTACATTTTTAATTTTTATGCATATTGCCTTCCAGAAAGGTCGAACAAATTTCCACACTGGTCAGTAGGATATGATAGTGATTATTTCCACATATCCTCTCCAATTAAAGTGGGTTAAAGTGTCAATCAGGAGTAATAATATCTTTTTATTTAACTTATCCTTTTTTTTTAATCACTGTGATTGCATGCATCTTTACATATGCATAGTGTACTTTTATAAGACTTTAAAAAATATGTATCTGCCATAAATGTGACAGTTTTCCTAATTATTTTCCTCTCAATATTTTTATAGTGATGAGTATTATTGAGTGGAGAAGTTTTAAATTTTTATGAAAGAAGTACTAATTAAATTGATTAATCTAATCTTAAATACAAATGAATGTGTTGGCAATTACTTCCATGGAGTGAATTCTTTTTCTTTTATTTATGAATTTAGCATAGATTCAAAATTCAAGAGGCCCTTCTTCTGAAAATAATGTAGCTTTGTATTCCTAGACACTTCTCTAAACCAAGGAGAATGTGCTTATCTACCTGTAATGCAATTGCAGTAAAAATGGTGTATTTCAGCTTCTCCTATATTTGCTTCTCAGGGGAGAGAACATCTTTTACCACTCCAATTGTGCTTTTTCTATTCTTTCTATTTCCAAAATTTCTATATTTTTTTCCAATTGAACATAGGTAGCACCACCCCATGTATTTTCATAGATATATTTTGTATTTGTTGTGACAGAATATTTTCTTGAGAAATTCTGTGCCAATATCTACTGAGAAGTTATTGACCCTGTATTTCTAAAAATATTTTATGATAGTCTGGTTGATTTTTTGTCCTTAAATAAAAAATAATTAAAGCAACCATAATATTGCTGTATTTATACTCAAGATCTTAATGATTTAAACTGAAACATGATTAAAGCATTTCTTATAAAAGAGAAGTGAATGCTGTGGCCTGAGGACAAGAGTTGTTTTTATAATAAGCATTATTTTAATTAGTAAAAATGTTTGAGAGAAGTAATTCTTATCAAATGTACATTTTAAAAAGGAACTGTGTCAAGAAATGGAGAGATTTTCCCAGAAAGAGAAATTATTGATTTTATATATACAGGGCTTAAGTAGACCTTGTCAAGGGAGAAACTGTGAAATAAGAAAACTGTATAGCTCTGACCAGTCAGTCATGTAATTTAATAGGGATCACATAATTCTTGTATTTCTTATTTCTTCATTATACAAATGGAGAACACTCAGACTCTTGAATGAATCAGACACAATAGGTATATGTATACATACTGTCAACCAAGTCTGAGCATAGAATAAAAACGTTTTTAGATAATTGAGAACTCAAAACAAATTATCTTACATGTATCCTTTCTTAGAAAGTGTGTGACAAATGCACTTCTGGAAATAAAGGTATAAACCAATTAAAACAAAAATATGAAGAATCAGTAGACGGCCCACCAGGAAAGTGCTACGTTGATGGAAATACAACAGGCCCAGAGAGAAACCAGATCAAAATGGAGCAGGAAAAAGATGGATTGCAAGGTGAGGAAACGAGAGAGGTGCCTGGGTGGCTCAGTCTATTAAGTGTCTGCCTTCAGCTCAGGTCATGATCTCAGGGTCCTGGGATCCACCCCTGCGACAGGCTCCCTGCTCAGTGGAGAGTCTGCTTCTCCCTCTCTCTCAGCCCCTCCCCCTGCTTGTGCACTCTCTCTCTCTCTCAAATGAATAAATAAAACCTTTGAAAAAATGAAAATTGACATGTCAGCGGATAGAGTTTACCATTTGAAAAACACTACATATCTGAGGAGACATGTAGAAAAATATAAGGGCAATAGACAGACAACTGAATATCTGATAAACAAATAAATCCTGGAACTTCTAAAAAGATACGGATATATAAGAAGGAAGTATAAGTATACACGGTATACTGTGTGGTTCTTAAGTGACCATTTTTTTACAGATGATAATAAGAAAAACCCTAATTGTCAGTTTAAGTTAAATGACAATATAATACATTGGAAGGATGAGAAAAGAAGAAAGTCAGGATCCGTGAACTGGTCGTGAGAGGTGTGTCTTAACCCATCATAACTGCTAAATAGGGGAGTCTGCAATTGGTAGGACAAAAGTAGCAGTAGAGCATAATATTTAGGAATATAAAATAAATAACAAAACAAACATCTGGAAATATAGAAAAGAGTTGCCTATGAGAAGCAGAGGTACAAAGCAATGCCTTAGAAAGGGGTGAGCATGACTCACTCTTATGAAGCTTTTTATAATATCTGATTTTTAAACATTTATTTGCATGCTTTACCTTGATACAACAAATTGATTCAAAATAATTTTTCAAGAGAAAAGAATTCAAACATCACTTCAATATAAAAAATATCACAAATAGGCTGCTGCTCAAAACTTGAATACCATCGCTATCATTAAGTGGGGGTGCACCTACTCAGGAAAGGATTAATTTAGAAATGACCGCACCTACTTGTAAGACGATGTTCCACTGGAATGAAGAATTGGTTAACACAAGGATTATTTTTATCTAGAAAATTAGTATTTTCTGACCCTCCCTTTATTTTTGCTATAGGTCTTTATTTTTATTATTTTTTTAAGATTTTATTTATTTGACAGGCAGAGATCACAAGTAGGCAGAGAGGCAGGCAGAGAGAGAGAGGGAAGGAGGCTCCCTCTGAGCAGAGAGCCCAATGCGGGGCTCGTTCCCAGGACCCTGGGATCATGACCTGAGCCAAAAGCAGAGGCCCACAGAGCCACCCAGGCATCCCGCTACCGGTCTTTAAACCCCAATTCCCGTAACTGGCAGTTTTTTAGTTCATTTCACCCCCTTAATCTTAAGGCAGTTTTGAAGGTTATAGGACTTTATGCCTCTAAAAAAACTAACTATAGCGAAGATGACATGTTGGGACACCTGAGTTACTGTACAGATAGTCGAGCGTTGGAATCTTGATTTCTGATCAGGTCCTGATCTTCAGGGTTGTGAGATTGAGTCCCACGCTGGGCTCATCCAGTCAGCGCAGAATCTGTTTAAGACTTTCTTTCCCCTTGTCCATCCCCCCTGCTTATATTACCTCCCTCCTTCTCTCAAATAATTCTTAAAAAAAAGAGAGAGAGAGAGAGAGAGAATGAAAAGAAAAGATGGCATGGCTTCAAGAAAATGTTGCACAGCACCCACATTACTAAACCAGCTTTGTTTTCTTTGGCACCGATAGCTATTATTATAATCTTTTTTCCTATTTTGACTGTCTTTTTTTCTTTCTTTTTAAACTGCATTAATCAAAGTCAAAGTACTCTCACTTGCTCTATTAAGTCCTATGATAAGACATTTAAGAACAGCAAATCTTTACAATCCTGAGAAGCACATCAATCAAGGAGTTGTGTTCAGAAAGAGAAAACAATGTAACTGGATGTTAGACCCATTACCTCTATTGTCCCAAAATTAAAAGTAAGTCATCTTAATTTCTTTCTATTTGTGGTTTGGTTCAACATGTTAATATAAAAAGTAGCAGTATTATCTTACAAGGTTACATTAAATTACATTTTGTAAATTGACAAAATAGAACAAATTGGTGACATTCTTTACAAAAAGAATCACAGACTTCAGTGTTTTGTTGTGCGAAATATAATAAAGCTTTGCTGTTAGCAGTAGGAAATTGGGACATTAAAACTTAGATTAATAAAATAGCTGAATATGTAAAGATTTTTAATTTTTTAAGTCATTAAAGATAAAATTGCAAACTGTGAATATAATACAAATTAAAAATCAGCTGTGAATAAAAGTCAGACATTAAAAAAATTTAGGCTGTTGGTAAGGCAGGGCCATCTTAGATTTCTAATACTGTTACAATGTAGAACAGCTAAGGTAGAGTGATAAGCAATATATTTTCTTTTTTTTTTTTTAAGGTGACTTATTTTTTTTAAGATTTTTTTAATATTTTATTTATTTATTTGACAGAGAGAGAGACCACAAGTAGGCAGAGAAGCAGGAAGAGAGAAAGGGGAAAGCAGGCTCCCTGCTGATCAAAGAGCCCAATGTAGAACTCAATCCCAGGACCCTGAGATCCTGACCTGAGCTGAAGGCAGAGGCTTAACCCACTGAGCCACCCAGGTACCCTGGCAATATATTTTCTTAAAGCCCTTTTCAATCTTCTGATTCTAAGGGAGCTGAGCACAGACAGTTAAGCTAATGCAACAGCATCATAAAATGAACCACTGGCTATTGTCATTATCGAACTTAATATTTTCCCATATAAATAAGATTTATTGATTGATGCATCAAAGCCCTGCAGTACAGCCTCTTTAGAAAAACTAAATTATGTAATATTCACTGTACAAAATGAAGTCCTCTAAATCTACTTATAAGTCAACAATAGTAACCTAATGCTCATCATCAATCACAATACCAACGTTCTGATTGTCTTTAGAAATATTTAGGATTACATTTTTTACAGAAGCCAAAGTACAAAATATCTCCCAATGTAAGTCTTAATTTTAAGAATTTTTAAATAATTGTGACTTTAAGCATCACATTGTTATTTTAAGCCAATAACAATTAAATATTTCTTTGAAAGAACATGCGTACTGGTCGAAGTTTTTAAAAATAAGTACAGATTCAATTCTGACTTCAATGTAAATGATCAATGAACTGGCATTTTCATTCTTGCTCTACCTCTCTGAGTATTTTAATTCTAAATATTTATTGAATATTTTGATACATAATTATTTTATCAAATTTATTATAATTATTTTTGAATATAACCTTTCGTTTGTTAAGATTTATTTAGAGAGAGATTGAGACTCTCAAGTATACGCCTGGAGAGGGACAGAGGGAGACAGAATCCCAAGTAGGCTCCTCTTTGAGCATGGAGCCCAAAGCAGGGTTCAATCCCATGACCCAGAGCCACTACTGGAGTAGAAATCAAGAGTCTGATGGTCGACAGACTGAGCCACCCTGGTGTCCCATGGATATAGCGTTTCTTTCTGATACCTTGCTTTCTAACACTACCAAAAATTCTGTTAACCTGTTCTTTAAGTATTTCAAGAATACTCTTTTCTTCAATGTCTACACATTTTTGTATATTCTGCTGATTAATAAGATAATTATAATTATCTTATTAAAAACATTAATAGATAATTATAATTATCTTATTAAAAACAATTTTGATTATGTCATCTATGATAGTAAATTTTATATGTTGATATGCTGGGCAATGGTGCCCAGATATTTGGGTGTTTCTGTGAAGGTGTTCCTTTTGGATGATATTCACATTTAAATCACTGGGTTTTGAGTAAAACAGATTTTCCTCAGTAATTATATCATCTGATTAGCTGAAGCTCTTAATAGAACAAGGACAGACCTCTCCTGAGCTAGAAAGAATTCTTGCCAGCAGGCTGTCTTTGGACTTGAATTGTGACTCTTTCCAGGCTGCTATGCAAGCTACTCTGCCACTGGGCCATATCATGCACAGATCTAATGGTCCTTGAAATGTCAGTGATAGTTAGGGGTGCTGTTCAGAGCTCCTATAAGTGAATCACAGTGTAGGCCTTTAGGATTTTGGAGCAAAGCCCTGCCATTCTCCGTGGATAATTACTGTCCTTTCAAGAAACAGCTTTGGCCTTCCACTGGGCCTTTGTAGAGACTGAATGCTTTAACCATGGGCCACCAAGTTATCACATGACCTGAGTTTCCTATCATGAACTGGGAATTACCTAACCCACCAAACCCTAAAGTTGAGTGTGTACAACAGTACTCCATCATCAAATAGAAGTGGTGTATATGATATTTGCCGTGAAAAGGCCTTGTGGGCATAGGTAAGAACCATGAAGAAGTAGCTCCAATGCCTATGGTTTCTACACTTCTTCCACCAACTTCTCCCTCCCAGCCCACACCAAGAGCCTCCTGGGGAATTCTCTATGATCAGTTGATAGAGCAGAAGAAGACTCAGGCCAGATTTACACGTGGTTCTGCATGACACATAAACACAGCCTACAAGTAGATAGCTGTGGACTGTAGCTCCTCACTTGGACAAAGTACAAAAAACAAAGGTGTCCAAGAGTGCATTTGTTATGGTTAATTTTATGTGTGAAATTGGCTGGGCCATGGTGCCCCTATATTTTGGTTTGATCAAACATTATTCTGGATGTTTCTATAAAGGTGTTTTTGAATAAGGTTAATATTTAAATCATTGAAAAATGTGTATGTATACACACTACCATCATTCTCTGACTGTATTTTCTGCTTCTAATTTCCATACACTGCTAAAGGAAGACTTGACTGAAATTTGCTCCTCCCCACTCCATCCTAGTGTACAAAACCCAAATCTATATTTCAAGGCCAGACTAAAATGTTATGTACATCCATTTTAAGAGTCATGCTAAAAACCTGTGCTTGAAACGACTACTTCCAGTTTAAAAATGAAGCACCGAGCACTCCCAAGGAAACCCAAAGAAAACATGGAAGAGTTTTAAGAATCCGTAACTGCATTCAGAATAGAGCTCAGAATAGAAAGAGAACTATCTGTGAATCAAAAGCAGGTGTAGAAGAAGAAGGGGACAAGGAATTTTAGTGCTTGCTGCCCCTGAAAACCTCAGCTCTACGTCCCAACTACTCCAAACCATAGGCTATGCTACCAATGTTACAGCCCAGGAACCTTGGGAACAGACCCGGCAGCACTACAAACACAGTTTAAGAAGATGGGATAATTGTGCTGCAAAACATGACCCACAACTTGGAAAAGAAGCATCCTAGAAAATAAACATAAAAATCAACAAAGAGAAAAAGATAAGTGAAAGAAGCAATCAGATGATAGCTTCAAAATAAAAATGTGTGGAAGTCTGGGAGATAATGAAGGGAATTGCATCAAATGGAAAAAAAAAAAAAAAGCAGGTAGAGGGGTGCCTGGGTAACTCAATGTGTTAAGCTTCTGCCTTCTGCTCAGGTCATGATCTCAGGGTCCTGGAATCGAACCCTGCAGTAGGGCTCTTGGCTCCTCTCTCTCTGCCTGCCTCTCTGCCTATTTGTGATCTCTCTCTCTCTGTCAAATAAATAAATAAAATCTTTAAAAGAAAAAAAGCAGGTAGAGACTGCCAGAGACTCAATGATAAGGGAAGAAACTGAGGGTTGATGGAGAGAGATGAGTGGAGGAGGTGCTATTTTGGGTGATGGGTATTAAAGAGGGTACTTGTTATAATGAGTACAGCATGTACTGTGTAAGTGATGAATCACTGAATTCTACTCTTGAAATCAATATTGTACTGTATGTTAATTAACTAAAATTTAAAAAATATAGCACCTTAAAAAGAAAGAGACTGAAAAAAATAAGTTATTATATTTAAAGCTTAGAAAGGAAATACTTCTAATGGAGAATATAGAAGAAATAAAACAAATGAGGAAGCTGGAAGATCAACCTGAAGAATTATTCTATTTAGGTAAAAATGTTAATACAATCAAATTATCCTACTTAGAATAATTAAGAAATATGGAAAACAAATGGAGAAGTTCTGGGATTCATTTAATATAAAATTTAGTAGAAAGAAATAGAGGTCATAAAAAAAAAAACATTTGATAAAATAGCAGCTGTTACTTTCTCAGAACCAAAGAAGGAATAAAATCCTCAGATTCACTACTTGAAACCATTCTTAATACGAGGGCTACAGAGATAGATAAGCTGGACCCCATTAAACATCATTCCTTTAATGGCGGAAGGGTACATGTGAAAGGCAGACATGCACATAATATGAATTCCAAAAACTGATATCACTATCGACATCCTTTTCAAGGTTCAGGTCTCATGTATATTGTTTCCTTGTATGTAGAGATCTATAAGCCACATCCTTTGCTCATCCCATTATTATCCACGTGCTAACAAATCTGGTTTTCACGGAGTTCTCAACAACTGCTTGTAAGAAATCAATAAATAATGAATGTGTGAATAAATATCAGACAAAGAATAACTATAACACTTGGTGAGCTTGAAAAAGGACATAGAAGGTATTTTAGAGATAAAATGAATATGTGGACTAAAGAGAAGACTTAAAGGTTTCAAGAAATAGCAGAAACACCATCGGCTCATCTCACATTCTAAATTATGCAAAAAGGTTTAGATTGAACTCATAATGATGTATATAGATATAGTCTAATTGTAATTATCTAGTTTGTCATGGAACACTGAAAACTATCTGTATATATTCAGATGTTCCAAAATATACAAGTGATTCTGAGATATTATAGAAATATTTGGGCTCACTTGTTTGTGTCCTAAGCATTTCTCTTTTTTACTTATTCTCCTCTCTATTTATTCTATATTTATGCAAAGCAAATAGTTTATCTAGATTTCACTGAAGAAAGATATGATACCAAGGTTGAAAGAGTCTTCAAAAGGATTAAATACTCATTCTTCCACATTCATCAGGAAGTAGACTTAGGTTAGTCTTTTGATAACTCTGTATTGCTTATGAAGGTCATGAATAACAGAGAGACAAACAATGGGCTAGGACCAGATATTCTGTCATGATAGACCTCAATTTCTTGTACAGATATAAGAGAAATGACATAAACTAGAAGCATCTTTTCTCTTTCTCTTAATGCTTTTTAAGGCTCTAAGAATAGGAATGCAGAGATAGTCTACTCTTTCAGGGCAATATTCCGGCTCTCTCATAAATGAGGTAGATATCATCTATGACCTTCTGATTGTCATGACGTGTTGGTCTAAGACAAAACGTGAATATAAGAACGGGGAGCCACTTTGAATATTCTTTCATTCTTTCATCCTTGCTTTCACATATATTTAGAGTCTACTATATCTAGGGAAACAAACACAAAAGGAATAACTCCCATCTTTATTTTCTCTTGGTCTCCATGTGACTCAGACTTGAATATGCAGATGTCTATAAATATGTGTACTGAAGTTTCAAACAGGGGTCTCACAGATGTATTAGTTAAATGCTAACTTAAGGAGAGTTTGAAATTAGTCAGGGCTTCATAGTGCATACACTTGTTAGAAAATTCTTCAGATTGAAAAAGAGGTGCTGAGGTGAATACGGCATTCCAGCCAGAAGAAGGAGTACCTGAAGAGTATAGAGGCAAGAGAGATAATAGGAATTCCAAGATTTTTAAAAATTTTTTTAATATTTTATTTGTTTGTTTATTTATATTTTTTATTTAGTTGAGAGAAGAGAGCAAGGGAGGATGAGAGGTGAAAAGTCAGAGGGAAAAGCAGACCCCCCCTGCTGAGCAGGGAGCCCTATGCATGACTCGAACCCGAGACTCCAGGATCATGACCTGAGCTGAAGGCAGTTGCTCAACCAACTGAGCCACCCAGGCACTCAGGAACTGCAAAAATTTCAAGTGTTTAATATATTTAAAAAATTCACTTTTTGTGTGATTGTGACATGATTGGGCTGTGCCCAGATCTTCACAGGCCTTGCTTGCCAGGGGTTTGGATTTTATTTTAGAGACTATTATACATAATACTAATATACTATATTTAAGCAGCAAGATAATCTAGTTTGTCTCTTCGTAATATCAATACGCTCGTACTATTGAGCTATGGTTTTCAATTATTTTTTGGTATGAGAATCTTTTTCATGTTCTAATACATTATGATAATATTGCAGTGCCTTGGAGTTTGGAACTCATTTCATGAAGGATGAGTTGAAGAGAGGCAAGGCAGAAGGCATGAAGCCATTTAAAGCAGTGATTCTCAGACTTTAATGTGCTTATGGATCACCTGAGCATCTCGTTAAATTCAAACTGTGAGTCTTTGGGTCTGGGCAAGAGCCAGAGATTCTGCATTTCTCACAAGTTCCAAGCTGTGTGTCTTGAATAAGAGTATATTGTTCTTTGTATATCCAAATTACAAAATCCAGTCACTGGTTATAATCACCGTTCTCCAATTCTGAAGAGAGTTTTTGGTATTTCTCAGACTAAGTACATAGTAGATATCCTGTAAAATAAAAAGAAAAAAAGAGCCAAAGCCTGAATCCTATAGAATAGCCTCTAACACTGCTACCAATTTTATGTAAATCTCAGAATTTTTAAGTAATTTCTGCCTGAATTGATTTCAAAGTGATGACCTAGAATTCAAACACATTTCATGTATACTCCTGAGAGAAATTTTGAGTGGTTTTAGAGCTCAAAATGCTTAGAATATTTTAAAAAATCTGTATGCATTTTACTTTCTCACCTGTATTGTATAGTTTTAATGAGAATTTCAGGATAATCTGTCTAAAACCCTAGTATCTTTCTTACTTTTATCTCTCAAGACAAGTCAAAGGAAACATCTAACTATTGCTATTTACATTGATGTGTAAATGTGGTCATACATATTTTATAGAGGCATGTAAATGACTCAGCTGAAGCAGAGTCACCTGGTTATCCCTTGGATCCATGTGTGTCCCCCCCTGCTTAACAGCATAACCGCAGACACCTGCTTAGCATAGGCAGCTTATTAAAATGCAGTGAGGAGGAGAATATCTTTGTGAGCAATTGTCTTATAGTATTAATAATCCTGATGAAAAAACAATAGAACCCAGATATGGACCTTTACACCAGTGAACAATCTAGACTCCTTCAGTGTGAGTTGATACAAAGGACTTAATGGTTTCAAAAGAGGCTAATAATCCCCAGTGAAAGGGTTCACATTACTAGAAAAGCCAAAAAGGTTAGTAGAATGTAAGATTTGTCTTTGACTTCAAGAGGAAAATGCATGGAAAACAGTAGAGAATTTTCACTTGGGACCTACTTGAATGTTCGTAAATAGTAATAAAATTTAGAAAAACTAAACTTAGCGAAAATAAGTCTTTCTCTTTTTTTTTTATTATATGGTATTTTCAGATTTATCTCACTGGATAGCAGTCAAAAGAACTGGAGAAATTAAATAAAACACTGATTTTTAAGTAAAGTCAGATCTCATTCTCTGTACTGACAGTTTAATTATGACTTAAATTAGTGTTTTCAAATTTGGGGGATATCAAAATAAGTGTGTTGACAAGAGTGATCACAGATTTTTCTGTATAACCTTAAATAGCATTAAAGAAATGTAATATTGATGTGTATTTCACATTGAAAATTACTGCTAACCATTAAAATCAAGTTTTATTAATTTATGTTTTAATTATGATAGCAATTAGTAATATTTTTTCCTTTTAGCATGCATATAAACAGAGGTGGAAGGACAGATTTTCAATGAAAGTTGCAATCTAGAGATCTGCTTCTGTTTATAGCAAATTTAGAATAGGTTAGATGGAGATTTTCTTTTGGGTATCTGTTGTATGGAATGCTAGGTATTGCTAGCAAACACTTGGGGGCAATCTGGTTTCATAGGGGTGTATGCCTTTCATTGCCCTTATTGGTCTGTTATGAAGCTCTGTATAGATAGATATTAACTGTGGAAAACAGATGCAATATAAATTATTCCTGCTTACAGAGTTGATAGTTAATTATGTCTGGTGGAGATGAAATTGAGTTCCTTCATCCTAAACCACCAGGGTGGAAGAGATCACTCCAAACAATGTGTTTTATTTTCTTCTTGATATTGACCAGTTTTGCATATATTAGCAAGTTTATTTTAACCTTCCTGATTGTCTATATACATGTCTATTCTTAGGAATCCTGAACAAATTTTGGCATCTTGCTGCTTTGTTTATCAATTACAGAATAAAATAAGATGTTTCACACATAGTTTTGAGTTAATATGTGCATTGTAATTTTACCTTTAAAAATTATATATAGCTTGGGGTGCCTGAGTGGCTCAGTGGGTTAAAGCCTCTGCCTTGGGCTCAGGTCATGATCCCAGGGTTGTAGGATCGAGCCCCGCATCAGGCTCTCTGCTAGGCAGGGAGCCTGCTTCCTCCTCTCTCTCTGCCTGCCCCTCTGCCTACTTGTGATCTCTGTCTGTCAAATAAATAAATAAAATCTTTAAAAAAATAAAAAATAAAAAATAAAAAATATATATATAGCTTTTAGCACTTGTTGATATAGAGATAGAAACTCATATCTTTATTTTACAATTATTTATTTTTTAAAAATATTTATTTATTTGTTAGAAAGAGAGCATAAGCGTGTGGAGTGGCAGGCAGAGGGAGAGGGAAAAGCAGACTCCCCGCTGAGCAGGGAGCCTGGTATGGGACTGGATCCTTCCTGAGATCCAGACCTGAGCCAAAGGCAGATGCTTAATCAACTGAGCAACCCAGACACCACAAACCTCATATCTTTAGACATGTTTTATCATCCAGATGTTTAGAACATAGAGGTCTGGATGAGAATATACTATACATTATATCCTTACATATTTTCAAGTTTACTTGAGAATTTCATTCAAGTGAAGACAGTTCTTTTTTTTTTTTTTAAGGCAGTTATTTTACTATAAAAACTATTGCATTGTTAAGTAAAATAGTTCTTAAACAAGGTATATGGGAAAGTCAATTTGGTAAATTGCAATAATCTCACCTTTTTTACACTACTCGTCAAATGCTACATCTGTTCTTTTTTATGTTCAAAATATTCTATGTGAATATTTGCCCTTAAATTAATTGAATTTTTTTTAAATGCTGGCATTTTTTGTTGTTGCTGTTTACCATACAGTATATTTATTCACTACTCTGTGTAATGTCTACCCTACAATTTTAAAATATGCTATATGTCTTTTTAGATTTCTTTTCAATTAACAGGAATCACATAAATCATTTATATAAACTACTTAGAAAATTTAATCTGTGGTTCAGGAAGCTTAGAATCATAAACCAGGCAAGATTCAGAGCTTTGCAAACTGTATGTCATAAATGGGTTGCGTTTTCAATGCTGATGTAATGATGCAGTGAAGAAGGAGAAATTTATGATTCAAACTAGAAAGAGGATAACTCTATTACAAAGGCTTTGAGAAGGTACAAAAGAATGAGCTCTTAAGGACAAGGAGGGGTCAGATTTGGATAGAAGCCTGACACAATATTTGAGGATGTAAATGGAAAAAAAAAAAAAAGGGAGAGAGAGAGAGAGAGAGAGAGATTGGTAAATATGGTTATGGTTAGTCCTTAAACAATAACATCTATTTTCTCTTCGCAACATGAGGTAAGTTCATCAGATGAGACTGAGGCATTAATAATCCAGTTTTAGAAATCAGAAGATGATCCTCAGAAGCAAAAGTTTAACAATTTAGGCAAGTAGAAATACATACAAAATTCTTTAGGAAACTGTGAGCTATCTAGTGTGTCTAAACTATCTAGTGTATATATATGTATATATATATATATATATATATACACATACACACACACATATATATATATTAGAAGGAGGGAATGGTGATAACTTGAAGTCAAATGGCAAGAGTCTTCAATGTTGTTTCATGGTTCGGGGTTTATTTGCAGGTAATGAAAAATCGTTAAACTTTTGATCCACTGAGTGACATCATGAGAGAAATGTTAAGAGATTTATTCAGTGGATGAATAAAAGGCAATTAGAAATAGAAATACTTAAGAGCAAATTAAATTGGTTAAAAACTTTTTTTTTAATATTTTATTTATTTATTTGACAGACAGATCACAAGTAGGCAGAGAGACAGAGAGGGGAGGGGAAGCAGGGTCCCTGCTGAGCAGAGAGCCTGATGCGGGACTCGACCCCAGGACTCCGGGATCATGACCCGAGCTGAAGGCAGAGGCCCAACCCGCTATGACAGTACGTGTTCCAGGTCATATGGGATGAATCAAAGTAGTGTTGGTAGAAAAAGAAAGATGAACAAAATAGGGAAAAACTCACAGAAAATTGAGGAAAGATCCTCCAAAAAATAAAATCTCTGATAGTAGTTTATTTAAAGAAGTGTATACTTTTGGTGTGTTGTAACCCACAATATAATAATGAAAAGTAAAAACTGAAAGTATTTTCTCTATTTTACTAACCGTCTATCTCTACAATGTAATTTCACTAATGCTACCTAATACCCATCATGTTATCACATCGTTCCCAATATATTACATAAGCATATGCTTACACAATGAAGAGATTTCTGGAGAAAACTGGATGTTGCACTTTGTGCAAGCATCAGTTAACTGTAAATATGTGACAGAAATAACACAAAAGTAAATTCTGCTGCTCTGTACATGACATCCACAAATCACAAAATTCTGTATTGTCTAAACTAGTAAGACTCTTGGCAATCTTTTTTTTTTAGGTAGACTCCATGCCTGGTGTGGAACCCAATGCGGGACTCGAACTCACAACCCTGAGATCAAAACCCGACTGAAATCAAGAGTCAGCACTTAACCGACTGAGCCCCTCCCCCTCCCCCCAGGTGTCCCTATCTCTTCATTTTACATATAAGGAAATTGAAGCAAAAGATATTAAAGCTAAACTAAACAAAAACAACTTGTGTAAGACTACTTGTAGTTAGTAAGTGATAATGTTATTTTTGTTTTTGTTTCTTACAAAGTCTTCTTTATTTTTCCCTTGGAGGCTTCTAAGATTCAGTTAAAAAATAGTAATAATAATCACCTGAGTTGGGTTTCCTGGTTTGCTGACAAGGACTGTTTTGCTGGTGGTATATAACAAAAATATTTCTCTGTGTACATGTAAGGCCACCTCACTGGAGTTATTTTTTCAGATCACTTATAGTACGCTTCCTTATATGGGCCAAGTCAAGTGTCTGAGATCAATTCTTTGGAGGGCCTTTGAAGTGTCCTCACTCTCAGATCCTTGGGGTCACTCTTTACTGGGCTTTTGATTGCCTTGCACGACTCTACAGTTGTTTGAGGATGTAGGAGACTCATATGCTACTGCCAGCCCTTCTCACCACACAAAAATTTGAAGGCATCTCAGAGTAGAATCTACAAGTGTATAATTAGCTAATCAGGTTTATTATAAAATAATGTTTACAACTAGCCTAAGCATTTAGCATTTAGGATTCTATAAGGTGTATCATAGTCATATTATTAGTTTCTTACAAAAAATTATTTCTAGGACTCTTTTGATCTTTCGGGATATGTCCAAAAGAAGCCAGGTTAAAGACAAATAAAAATAATTTATTGGGCTATATATTTTTATAAGGGTTTGACATGAAAATATTGTAAAGAATACACATAGATAATCAACAAAAAGGAAAAGCCAACATAGTTATTTTATCTATCAGCAAGAATAATACCAAGAGCAAGGTTTAAGAGATGGTTCTAGCAATTTCTTAGGTTAGCGCTGGAAGTTTCTAAAAGAATGCAAGGGTATGAGTGAGTGGGTACATGCTGCACGGGTGCCTGGAGCACCTATTACAAATCCTGTCTTCCATTCCTCAAAGAGTGTCTGTGGAGGCTCTAAGGCTTCTTTTTATTATTACAAGGTTTTCCCTGCTTTGTTAAATAAAAGCAAGGTCTTTGGACCATTTATTTTCTTCTCTTTCTGTATAAACTTAAAGAATATATACTTTTTCTTTTTTTAAATAATTTTTTAAGAAGTTTTAATTTATTTATTTGACAAAGAGAGAGAACACGAGCAGGGGGAGCTGTAGGCAGAAGGAGAGGGAGAAGTACACTCCCTGCTGAGCAGGGGGCATGATACAGAACTGGATCCCAGGGATCTGAGCCAAAGGCAGATGCTTAACCAACAGAGCCACCCAGGAGCCCCTTAAAGAATAATTTTAATGAAACATCTAGTTTCTTTTTCTTCAAGCATATGCATTCCTAGACGTCTACTTACCTGATTGCTTAATACCCTTTGTCCTTTATATCTTTTACACTTATTTGAAAGCCATTTTCTTTACTTGTTTCAAAATTGGCATCACAGTTTATAGCAATTTTTGAAATTATTTTTTTCATAGCACCATTTTATAAAAATACTTGACTATGTTATAGGGACAAAAACAAACAAGAACAAAAGGAAAAACAAAGGAGACACCTGTAAATAAAAAGGGAGTAGTGGAGATCACGAAGCCACCCTCTTGTCCCATAGTTGATAGGTAGTTGACAAATCACAACACAGGCAGACTCAGTTCGCTGACAACAGACTATATCTACCCCATTATCAAGGAGAGAACTTTAACTTCCTTAATTTCAATAATTCACCATGGTGAAAACTAAATATATTCCATGGTATTACATTAAAAAATGATGAAGAAAAATGAGTCGAGTTTTAAAAGCTTTTTTAATCTGGTTTCCATGCTTATTCTATTACTGCGTTCCAGTAAGTAGACTTGAATATCTCATCTTCTAGGGCTATTTTTTTTTCTTAGAGACAGAAAAATAGATTTTATTATGGATCACCCTCTACAGAATGTTCTTTTTGATTGAGTTTTCTCTTTTTAGTGTTTGTTAGAAAAAGAATGATACCAATTAGAGGAATGTGAGCTAATCTAACTAAAAAAAAAAAATATTTTAAATTATATCAGGTCTTTATGTTTTACTCTTGCCTCTGATAGAATATCTTAACATAATAGCCAAAGTACCGAAGCAATTTGATTGTATCATTCTTGAGTTGCAACTATGTGTTTGATTGAAAAGTCCAGTTTTTAAAATATACGTGGTAATACATTAGGCCATATTATCCAGAAATTGCCCAGAAGTTTCTAGTTAATTTACTAAATTTTTGTGTGACATTGTATGACGTTAAGGAAGAAGAATATATCTTTCTCTTGTGATACCAATTCTGAAAATTGGGGTTGTAGAGAAGACTATAGAAAAAAGATGACCTACTGGCCCAAATACATGCACTGTTTTCCTGGGCCCCTGAAAACCCAAAGTAACTACTCCATTAAATAAGAACAGATTATAAGATCATCATGGTTAATATATTTTTAAATATCTAGTAAATGTGCTCTTCGATATTAAAGCAAATAAACAAACGAAAACAAATCTCAAGAGTGACAGCAAGAAACTGAGGTGAAGCAAAACTTAGGACTGATACCTACTTCTTTTTTTTTTTTTTTAAAGATTTTATTTTTTATTTATTTGAGAGAGAGACAGTGAGAGAGAGCATGAGCGAGGAGAAGGTCAGAGAGAGAAGCAGACTCCCCGTGGAGCCAGGAGCCCGATGCGGGACTCGATCCCGGGACTCCAGGATCATGACCTGAGCCGAAGGCAGTCGTCCAACCAACTGAGCCACCCAGGTGTCCCTGATACCTACTTCTATAGAGTCTTTTGGGGAGATTGGAATGGAGAGGCAAGTGAAAAAGTTTTCTGTAGATAGTATCTTTGGATGTCAGAATGAATTGTCAAACACAAATGGTTGTTGTTACCTATGTATTATTTGTAAGTATGAATTTCAAAATATATATGCTTCCTCTTAATGATGGCTTTGCTTATATCTTATTTTTTGTAATTTTAATAATCTACTAGTTTCCAGGTAAAGTAAAAAATTAGCTTCTTATAGAAAGTATAATTAAGGAATGTAAAATATTATAAAAGTAATAAGAATTTAAATTGTCCTACACCCTGTACTACCTAATATTAATTGTGATTATTTTCATGTTGGCACTTAGTTTTCAGGGCTAAAAAGTTCAATAAATTTGCACCAGAAACTGGGTTAGTCATCTAAGATACAATAGTGTGCAAGCCTAAGGTACAGTAATATGCTATTACTAAAATATGACTAGAATAGTCATTTAAGATATGATTCTATCCTCATGGATTTAGAACCTTATAGAAGATATAGCTATAAACGTAATGAAATCACACTGATAAATGTATACTTCTAAACTCAAGACAGTACTCTAATGCAGTCCTTACGAAATTGTAATATGCACACAGATCACTATGAAATTTGTTAAAATATAAAATATAAAATCTGGACCTCTGGCAGCAGGTCCAGAGCAGAGTCCAAAATTCTGTAGTTTGATCAAGCTCTTCGGTGATGCGGACAGTGCTAGTCCACACACCACATTTATTTGGGTTTGTTTGGGTGGTGTTTTAGTCAGAGTTCTCCAGAGAAACAAAACCAATAGGATAGAGATGATAGATAGATACACACATAGGTACACACACAGATTAAGATAGATATGGATAATATGAATCTATATGTAATTATAGTTATCATATCTATCTTAATCTATCTATGTATCTATGTATCATTATAAAAAGTGAAAGATATTATAGCCTTTAATGAAAGATAAAATTTAGTTATAGTTTTACTGAAAAGTATTACCTATTTCCCCCCTTTCAACATTATCTCAAAGTGGCAAAACTCCCTAAATTACAATAAAAACTTTATCTCCCAAATAACTAGAATTCACATCTGGAAGATCATCGTTTTTTGTTTTGTTTTTGTTTGTTTGTTTTTTTAAGTTGATCTTAAAAACAATGTGTTTTTATTTCCTTTCTGTTTTGGAGTTTCCTGTGAGCTTAAAGATTGATGGGGCAGGCAAGCATGCAAGTCCACTGGAAAGGCATGCATTGAATGAAAAGACCAGCTTTCCCATAAAATATGCTATTCTTAGTTTAGTTTAGTTTTGTTTTGTTTTTTCCTCTGTGTGGTTGCAAGGGTACATAGCTGTATATGTATAAACTCTTACGGGCTAGCCCTAGAGTCTATTGGAATTATTTGCTATTTGTTCAGCTTTTTAAAAATTTTGGTCTCTAATCATTAAAGAAAGCTGGAGCACCAGACTGCATTTTACATTTTTACTGAATTTTCCTTTTTCAAATGCATCAGCCTTAAAGGTCTTAAAAATAAGAATAATATTAACTTCTCATGTATGAATAAAATTATTCTCTGTGAGTAATAATCTAAAATTTGCTATTTGGTAGAATGGTCTTTGTTTTTGTTTTTGTTTTGTTTTACCATTAAGACATTAGATTATTGCGATTATTTCATAACTACTTTATCATATCTGTGAGGTTTTGAATAAATATTTGATTCCATGTGATAGAATTAAAATGCCCAAAATGATTTAAAAAAAAATAAGTAAAAGGAAAAAAAAAATCTCAAGAAACTCAACAACCAAAAAGAAAATAAATGATAAGATAAGAAACAGCAGCTCTGAGTGTGATTTTCCCTCCTGCTCTAGCTCATTTGTATAATCATTGGGTCCTTTGTGAAACTGGAGCCATTAGATGTGATGGGAAGGAAAAAAGAGTCTTCATTTGAGAAAGTAGAATAAGTTGGGGAAAAAAAATATAATAAGGGCCAGCAGGATTGAACCTTACAAGAAGAGTGGTTTAAAGGATGGATTTGGAAACCAGACTGACTGAATCGAAACACTGGCTCCACACCTATGATCTTGGGAAAATTACTTCTATGTGATTTTCATGATACATACAAAAGTAACTGATTCAGACAGCTGTTATGAAATCTAATATAAGCACCTTAAAAGAACACCTTACATCTAATAATCACCCCAATATATTTTATTTTTATTAGTCTCTAGTGCTTTAAAAGTCAGCATTAATAATACAAAATAATGACTACCTCTCCTTTGTCTAGTTTAAATATCTTATAATTCACTTTTATCATTATTTCTAAATGTTACAATAATAATGGTATTTCCTTAGAAAATATCATATTTGTAATTAGAATAATATGAATTTTTATGTCTGTCTTCCAAATAGTCCTACTTCAAACTAATTCCTGTTTCCAGTTGAAAAAAAAATGTACAAATACGTGTCATTACAAATTATAGTAACCATATGAACTATATTATAGTTTAAATGTTCAAAGTCCCATAAAATTTGTTCAATTTTATGCACAAAAATGAGCTTTTATATGCTGCACAAAAGAGATATTTGTATTTGTCATTGAGTTATGGAGACAGATTTCCAACTGCTATGCTCTTTGCCTTTTCTCTGCTCTTTATATCTCATTAAGTTTAATTTCTCTGACTTGCTGTTTATGTTATTTATCACACAGTTTATTTCCTGTATTATAGGAAAAACTAGAACCGTCTCCATATTTTGAAAACATAATTATAAGGAAGCTTTTCATTATAGCAACATTTCCATTCCAGATTTATGTTATAACATTTATTTTATTATCATATATGTGCTTGGAGAGAAGTTGATGTAAGGAATTAGCAAGTGCCTTCATTTTTCTTTTCAGTTCAGATAAGTGGATTACAGTATCAAACTGCCTAGAAATATATATACTTGAGAGACAGAGAGTGAGAGTGGAGTTGGAGGGGCAGAGGCATAAGGAGGGTGAGAGAGAATCTTATGCAGTTCCACTCTCAGTGTGGAGCCCAATGTGGGGCTCAATCTCCTGACCAAGATCATGACCTGAGCTAAAATCAAGAGTAAGATGCTTAACCGACTGAGTAACCCAGTCATCCCATTGAATTATATATATTTTTTTAAAATGTACAACCTAGACCACTTTTTAATTTAAAAATATAGAGAAGTCATTCAAAAAGTTACTTACCATTTACTATAAATGGCATTTAGTTCCAAAAATCTCCTTTATAAAACTACAGAATGATGAAAAACACTATGTACTTCAGTTTGTATTACTAAAGTCAGGTAGTCTATTGATAATGGAATACTTCCAGTCAAACAAAATCAGGTTTAACAAACTTCATATAAGCAATTATTTTTCCACGGACTTTAAAAACCAAAGGATATTTTGTTATTAAAAACCAGTTTCCTAGATGGAATACAGTTACAGTATAGTAAGTTTTCTAAAAGAATATAAAAAAGAATAAATTTCAAAGAATAAAATAATTTCAAGGGAAAGGCAATAACTTTCTGATAAAATATTAACCATGTTGTAATACAGAACACATTCAAGCTATTAACAGTTCTGAACTACTGTATAAAGTGACCAAATAAAAATACAAGTAAACCATAGTATAGTATACAAATGTTATCTATTGCCTGTAACCCAAATCTGCAAGTTTCAATATCCAAACCATTACAACTTTAACATTTTAATTTTTCCCCCAATTTTTAAAAGTACTGTTACTTAAGCCAATGTATATTTAAGGCTACTCTTCTCATTTTTAATAACATGAATAAAATAAAAACAGGCATTATTTAGTTCTTTATCTTTCCAGCTAATATTTACCTGTTAATAATGACATGGTATGATATAGCATTCTTGTGCAAGAGAAGAGGAGAGGAAATGACAGAGTGAAAGAGGAAGAACAAGACAGAGAATGTATACAGAGCAGGGAGGGAAAGAAAAGTAGAAGCTACAAACGGCTAATACTGGAGAGAGAAACAAAATGAAGTTATATGAAGATTGAACATTCTGTTGCAAGCCCAGGGATCTAAATAATAAATTCCTAAAATGTGTTGCTTCATTTGACTGTTTACTGCCTATGAAGATGATAGATTTTGCTGGATTTTAGTCAGTACCGGAAGAGCATTAGAGAGTTGGAGACATGATCAATCAGGCAAATGGAGGCCAAGAAAAGCAAGTTTTTTCAGATCTTTGTATTCTGTAAATATCTTGTCTTTTTCTTTTCTTTTCTTTTCCTTTCTTAATTTCTTTCTTTCTTTCTTTCTTTCTTTCTTTCTTTCTTTCTTTCTTTTTTCTTCTTTTCCCTATTCTCTTTCCTTCCTGTGGTGGAGTTGTGACTATATTCTTGATTTCAAACTTCTGACTGAATTTCTGGAAAATGTTGTTTCTAATAGAAAAGTTTGTTTCATTTTCACACATATGTGAACACTCCACAAACAACATAGATCAAGTTTTTACTGCTGTGCTAATCATGTACTTGAATTACTGAGTAATGTATGGAACATTTATCTCACCAAGTCAGTGGATTTTTCTGAAAAAGAGTTTAGTCTTGTTCATTATCAGTTCTATTGCAATAAAAAGCATTTGAGAGTATATTGATGACATTTATCAGATTAATTCAACATTCTGTATGCCTACCATCTTGGTCAGATTTTCTTTAGTTTTATAATGGACTTGCAAATAATTTCATCATCATTATATTGATAGCTTATGGGACATGATATAATTTTCCACAAATAAGTTTGTCAGAAGCATTTACTGGCCTTAAACAAAATAAATGATCTAAAGGGAACTAACTGTATAGTTAAACTATACTAATTTCCCTGATATATCCTAATGACTCCACTTGCCTCCTAAACTGGTTGAATCCCAGGGGTTTCTTAAAATTCATCCATTCAACAGGTTTTTAGAGGGTAGCTGAGTTTTCCTTTAGGCACAGTGTTAAGCAGTTGAGAAACAGTGGTAAGCACAAATATCATTCAGTGCTCTCTGGACATTACAGTCCAGCAGGAGAGATAAGATAATTAAGTATGTGATTACAGGAAAGTCTGGCAAATGCCTGTCATTTCTCTTACTGCCTTGCTTTCTCGTCCTTTAATAAAGATTCAAAGTGATTCATTTTTGTGTACAATGTGATACCATCTAAGTCATCCTTCTCCTTCCCAAATGATGACTTATTAATCAATTTGTTCTTTCATTGAGTACTATTTGTAAGCTATTTATCTAGAGAATGAAATAATAGCAATAAGCAAAGCAGATACAATCTTTGTTCTTAGAGAGCTTACATTACAGTAGTTAAAACAGACAATAGGCACAAAACAAATACATACATGAATTCAAACAGTAATTAATTCTGTGATGATTAATCAAGCAGGTCATAAGATAGAGTCATATGGAGTGGGGAGAGAAGGTTAGAGCAGAAACCTGATTGAGAAAGAGGAACCATGGAAATTTCTACCAGGAAGAGTATTCCAGAAGAGAGAACAGAAAGTGGTGAGACAAACTTGGTATACTCAAGGTACTGCAGGAACACTAATCCAATGTGACTAGAATTAAGAGAAGAAAATAAACAAAACAAAACAAACGAAAAAGACAAAAATGGATTAGAAGATAAACTCAAAGAATCCCGGAGAATACACTCTAAAATTCTGTCAGACATGTTTAAAAGTTGGTTTTGGAACAGGAAATTATTATAGAGTTTGAGTAGCAGGCTGACATGATATGACTGATTTATTTTAAATATAATCCTGGTTACTTTATGAAGAATTTGCTTAAGGGAATAAGAACAGAAGCAAGAGGATCAGTTAGTTGGTATCACATGTGATAGAAATAGAGGAGATGAGAAATGGTCAAATTTGGAATATATTTTTAATGGCGGACCCATAGAACTTGCTAAAAATTTATATATAGTATTCAGGTACAGAGGACAGTAATGACTTCTAGAGTTATGCCGTGGGCAACTGAATAAATGGTTGTTCCTCTAGGGAGATGGGAAAGACTAAGAGTAAAGCAGGTTTTGGAGCACAAATATCAAGGTTCCCATTCTGGATCTGTCAAATTCATGATACTTTTTAGATATCCAAATGGAGATATCAGAAAGACAGTTGAATACATGTCTGTAACTGGAAGAGTGTCAATTCTGAAGGCAAATGTTTTAGACATATTGGCATAAGTGATACAAAATTACTTACAGGTACGAACCTGGATGTGAATTGAGTATAGATTGTGTATGAATAAAGAAGACTACAAATGAAACCAATGATACTTCAAGAGTTGTGAGTTTGTTCTAAAGGCTAAGGGAATAAAGTGTTTCAGAAAGGAGAATTTGATATCTCGAAGGTAAGGGAAAGAATAAAATTGACTATTGCCTCTGTCAATATGGAGATAGAATTTTTTTTTCCAGTTTGAGAAACAATTGACATCTTCATTGCATAAGTTTAAGACTGGGGCGTGCCTGCGGAGCTCAGTGGGTTGAAACCTCTGCCTTCGGCTTGGGTCATGGTTCCAGGGTCCTGGGATCGAGCCCCGCATCAGGCTCTCCGCTCAGTGGGGAGCCTGCTTCCCTTCCTCTCTCTGTCTGCCTCTCTGCCTACTTGTGATCTCTGTCTGTTAAATAAATAAATAAAATCCTTAAAAAAAAAAAAGACATTTGGTATGTTAGTTTGATTTACATACATTAAGAAATGATTATCACAATCCTTTGGATTTACCCTCTTAACATTCTTATGTATCACACAGCAGTATTAACTATAGTCATCATATATATTATAACTCTAGTATTTATTTATCTTTACCCCAATCCTCTGCATTCCTAACTACAGGTCTGGTCTCTTTTTCCATGTTTTTTGTTTGTTTGTTTGTTTGTTGCTTGTTTGTTTTAGATTCTACTGTGGATGAATTTGTCTTTCTCTGTCTGACATTTCTCTTAGCATAATGCCTTCAAGGTCCATCCATGTGATCACAAATGGTAGGATTTTTTCATTTTAATATCGTCTTTAGAACAATGTCTATTCACATCCTTTGCACCCCCCCTTTTCTTAAGGATTTATTTATTTTACAGAGAGAGAGAGAGAGTGCACACGAATGGGGGGAGAAACAAAGGGAAAGATTCTCTAAGTAGACTTCTGAGCTGAGCGTGGAGCCCCACATGGGGCTCGATCTAGGGTTCAATCCCGTGACCCATGAGATCATGACTTGAGCCAAAACCAAGAGTCAGACGTTCAACTGACTAAGCCACCAGGGTACCCCATTTTGTCCCTTCTTAAAATTGGGTTTTTTATTTGCTATTGAGTTGTATGAATTCTTTATATTTGATGTTAGTTCCTTATCAGATATATGGTTAGCAAAATTTTTCCCCATAGGGTCGTATTTTCACTTTGTTGATGGTTTCTCTTGCTGTAGAGAACTTTTTAGTCTCACTTGTGGGTTTTGTTTGTTTGTTTGTTTGTTTTTTCCTGGGGTTGTTAGTTTGTTTCTTGTACTTTAGGTGTCATATCCAAAAAACTTATTTCCAAACCCCATGTCAAAAAGCTTTGTTTTTATATTTCCCCACCCCCTTGGGAGTTCCATGGTTTCCAGGCTTACATTGGAGTCTTTCACCTATTTTGAATTAATATTTGTGAGCAGTGATTAAGAGAGTTCCATTTCCGTTCTCTTACATGTGAGCAGCCAATTATCCCAACACACTTATTGAGGAGACTGTCTTTTCTCCCCTGAGTATTCTTGGTTCCCTTGTCAACTATGTCAACTATATATGACCACATATGCTTGGGTTTATTTCTGAGTTCTCCATTCTGTTTCATTGTTCTCTTTGTCTGTTTTTATGACAGTACATACTGTTTTGATGACTATATCTTTATTTTATAGTTTGAAATCACGAAGTTTGATGACTACTGCTTTGCTCTTCTTAAGATTTCTTTTGCTATTCAAGGTCTTTTGTAGTTCCCCATAAATTTTAGGAATTTTTTTTTTCTTCCTCCAGAAAAAAAAAAAAAAAAGCCATGGAATCTTGGTAAGGACTGCATTGAAACTATGGATGGCTTTCCCTAGTATTGACATTTTAACAATGTTTATTTTTCCAATATGTGAACATGGAACAACTTTGAATTTATTTCTGCCTTCTTCAATTTCTTTTTGTAAATGTCTTGTAACTTTCAGAGTAGAAAACTTTCACCTCCTTGGTTAAATTTATTCCTAAGTATTTTATGTTTTTGATTTTATTGTAAATGTAATTAATTTCTTTATTTTATTTTCAGAAAATGTATTGTTATAGAAACAGAGCTAATTTTTGTTTGTTAATTTTGTATCATGCAGCCAGTGAATTCCCATAGGTTTTCTCTATTCTTTTTCATTCTCTTTTCATTCCTCTGAATAATTTCTAATGTCCTATTTGCTCTGATTCTTTCCTCTGTGTGGTCAAGTCTGCTTCTTAAACTCTATTGAATTTTTCAGTTGTTGTATTTTTTTCACCTCTAGTATTTGGGTGTTTTGTGTTTTTTTTAATGATCTCTACTACTTTGTCAATCATTTTGTTTTCCTAATTTCATTTAGTTGTCTATTCTTTCTGTTTGTTTTTGTTTGTTTGTTTGTTTGTTTTTTGTAGTTCATTAGACTTCTTCAAGAGGATTATTCTGAATTCTTTGTCTGATAGTACACAGACTTCTATTTCTTTAGGATCAGTTGTTACAGCTCTATGAGTTTCTTTTGGTCATGTCATATTTACCTGTTTTTTTCATGATCCTTGATTTCTTACATTGATATCTGTGCATTTGAGTAACTAGCTTCCTCTCTAGACTTTGCAAGTTTACTCTAGCAGAGACAGACCTTCATTAGTCAACTCAGTTTGGATTTCTGGGTGGGTTTTCTGGTAGTATCTTTGGGAATGTAGGGTTTACTATCACACTCAATTTTGGGGCAAGATAACCATTCAGATTCTGAGGATAGGGATAGGGAGGTATGCCCTGATTGAGAACATTTGGATAAGACTGCTGACTTCATTCCTTACTCAACTGAGGCTGTAGGATGAGCTCCATGTTTGCCTGGATTTTCTGGTCAGGTTTACTAGAGGGGTCAGGACTAGGTACTATATTCAGTTGTAGATGGGACTGTGAATTAGCTTTCCTGCCTTGGCAAGGCAGCAAAACAGGACCCACAGCCTATATGGCTTATTGGTTGGGCATCTGAATAAGGCAAGAGTGTGCACTGAATTCCCTGTTCATGTGAGGCCACTGGTTTTGCTCTGTAGAAGGGGAAAGCCATAGGCTGTGCTCTCTGTTTAAGTGCCATAGTAAGTAGGCTGTTGGATGACCCATACAGCTTCCCATGTGCTTTGGTTGGGTTCCCTGGTAAGACAGGCCAAAGGCTATATTCAGTAATGAGCAGGTCTATGAATTAGTTTTCTTGAGTGGGTGCAGTGGTAGAGCATCACTAAAGTCAGTCAAGCTTTTGTCGTCTTAACTAATGCCAACCCCATTCCCCAAATTCACTGGTTGAGGAAGTCTACTGGCTTTGTATTGGAAACTATTGGCTCTGTCTGCCCTTCTTTCAGTCCAAGCACCACCTGGGTACATAGTTTTCAGGTCTTCTCACCAGCTCTTCTGGTCAGATGCTGAAAGGTGATGCTGTTGAAGTGAAATGTCAGGGTCCAAGAGCAAAGGATCAAGAAAGAATTCTTGAGATCTTTCTCATGCAAAAAAGCATGGTTTTATTAAAGCATGGGGACAGGACCTGTGGGCAGAAAGAGGTGTACTGAGTTTGTAAGAAGTGACTGATGATTTATTTTCAAATTGGGAGGGTGTTAGGGATTCGTGTAAGTGTCTAAGGAATTTTGGAAGCAAAGTTTCCAGGACCTTGAGGGGCCAGCTGTTGATATGATAAGGTCATTTATTACTACCTGGTAAAATCTTAAGTCATAAGACCCTTCAGATGTGTATCAGTGGGCCATGTTTGCAGGATGATTGCTAATATACATCTTGGGGGGATAGAGATAAAGGAAGTTTCCAAGGGGATTTTTATATGTTAAAGACGACTTACAGGATCCTGAAAGTCAGGTTAATGTCAAGCTAAGGTTGTCTTTTGCCTCTAGCAAAGTATTAATATTGAGGGAGTTAAGTTGCTGGAGGAAGGTCATTCTGCCTGTCTCAAGAACTTATCAATGGGCTATAAATTGTAAGGAAAATTAATTTCTTCTGTATTTCTTTTGCTTTCGTTCTCCACATCACTATATCTTAGTTTCTTCATCTTGGTGGGAAGGAGAAAGACTGCTCCAAGAAATTCTCAATTTCTCAAACAGGGTCTCTAGTTGGGAAGGGCTAGGAGGTACACTCACCTTTGGCTATGAACTAGCCTGTGCTTAGTGCATAGTACAGGAAACCTCCCAGAACTGACTTTGTTCTGGGGTTGTTAGCTCTACCTATTGCCTCTCAGCTAGAGTGCTTCTGGGCCACACATGTTCCAGGTGTTCCCTGAAGCCATCCTGGTCAGATACAGCTGGGAGATATTCTCCAGAGCAGGTGGGGCTATGACTCAGTTCGTTGCCTGGGTGTAGGCAAACTAGGCTCTAGGGGTGGCACAATTCCTTGTTTGAAGATCTGAATCAGGCAGACCTGCACCTTGACAAGTTCAGAATACCCCAGAATACCCCAACTTGGTTTTAAAGGTGAATAAAAACACTAGCTGGGATTACTACTTAGGCACTGCAGTTATGAACTCCTTCTGCCAAGATCCGTGTGCTGATAATTGCAAACTCCTTTTCCCTTCTCCATCACAGTCAGATTCCCAGTGGTTGAGCCCTGGATATTATCCTGTAATTCTGCTGTGTGAGACCAGAGTAGGGGCTCCCACAAAGTGACCCCAATGCAAGAAGATGCTGGTTGTCTCCTCTGCTTTTTTCCCACTGGAGGCATGGAGGCTCCAGGGATACCTCTTCTACATGATGCTAAGCTAGCCTGAGGAAGGGTTAATGTGGTCAACATGTAGCTGCTTTTCATCTTCTTTTAATACAGTCTATCTTGGTTTCTGAGTTATGGTGGGGAGTTGCTTCAGCCTGGATTCTCTCATAAGTGTCTTGTTTTGAATAGTTGTTAGTTGTCCATGTGAAGAGGGGAGCAAAGTCAGAAACAATATATGACACCATTTTGTGAAATCACTCCTTGTAAATACTATTAGTGAACATGACAGAAAAGTCATAATTAATGGAGAGCATGTGAGTTGGAAGAAGTTATTGTAAAAAACCTGTCTTTAAAAACAAAAACAAACAAACAAAAAAACTTGCTACCTAATGATGAAGAAAAGTCGAACAGTAACTAAAGAGAGTTAAGGGATGGTCAGTTAGGATGGAGGATGTTACCACATGTTTACATTCTGATAAAGATGACATAATAGAGAAGACAGCATTGATGATGTGACATGGGGACAGGTATTTTTGGGAGGCAAAATGATCTTAAATAGGTGAGAGACATGAAGGTGAATCAACTAGAGAAATGCAATAAATATTGCTAGGCAATGCTATGAGTCCTGGTGAAATTTGTGACACCAAATACACAATGATCCCATTGACAGTGGTCTAAATAAGCATTTTTTTCAAAAAAAAAATATATATATATATTTCTAGACAATAAACATTTTTTTCAAAAAATATTTCTAGACAATAAACTTTTTTCAAAAAACATATATATTTCTAGACAATAAACTTTTTTCAAAAAATATATATTTCTAGACAATAAATTTTTTCTCAAAAAATATATATTTCTAGACAATAAATTTTTTTTCAAAAAAAATATATATTTCTAGAAATAAAACTTTTTTCAAAAAATACATATTTCTAGACAACTCTTTTCAAAAATATATATTTCTAGACAATAAACATTTTTTTTAAAATATATATATTTCTAGACAATAAACTTTTTTTTTCAAAAAAATTTATATTTCTAGACCATTGACAGGGGTCCTTTTTTTTCCCTACTCAGTTTTTACAGGTGATAAGAAGATAGTAAATTACACAGAGTTACAGTTTTGCCAACTGAAGAAGATAGAGGAAGATAGGGCAAATAATTTAAGAGTGACTGTAAATGTGATTTCATGATTATCATGGAGAATCATAGTATCTAGGTTGGATAAGGATATTTTTGAGGTAGTGATTGGAGTGAAAACAGTACCATTAAAGAACTGGAAAGTAAAGAGTTATGACAATGGTTAGGGTGGGTGACCTGGGACTATTAGAGATAGTGGTCAGAGAAGACCTGACTTTAGTACATTTTGAAGCTATACAGTTATTCATAGTAGGAGTCATGGTATGTGGCTGGGAGTTGGTGGTGGAGTGGAGGTAGGGTGGAAGTAAAGTTACTGATAATGATTAAATTTATTTTTTTTTAATTTTATTTATTTATTTGACAGATCACATGTAGGCAGAGAAGCAGGCAGAGAGAGAGGAAGGGAAGCAAGCTCCCTGCTGAGCAGGGATCCCGATGCGGGATTCGATCCCAGGACCCTGAGATCATGACCCGAGCCGAAGGCAGAGGCTTTAACCCACTGAGCCACCCAGGCGTCCCTGATAATGATGAAATTTAAAAGAAAAATTAAAAGAGAAAGAGATTGGAGGAATCATTTATTGGGACAGTCTGGTATCCAAGGGATCAGCAGGCTGAATTCTAGTTCAAGCTCTACTCCCAACCCTGAGCTCTGAACAGACTAATCAGGATCTGGATCTAATCTCAATCTGGAAGAAGGAACTCCCTTTTTTAATTCATCTGCCGAAAGCGAGTGCCTCTACTGAAATTCATACACACAGAAGAGGCCTTTTAAAATAATTTGAACAAATATACTCTGTGCTAATGGCCCCTGGTTTGGAATTACCAAACATGTAGTAAAAAGGGGTGTTGAATTTGTCAGTGAATGGGAAGGTGTTAAGTTTCTTGATGAATGAGAAGGACTGAGAGGAGGGTTTGCATATGACCACACCAGAAAGGGAGAAACAGTATGTTCTGCTAGCAAATCCTTCAATGGAATGAGCTTTTAATCTCAAGGGGAAAGACAAGCAATGGTTTGGAAGCAGCTGTAAGAATCAAGGAAAATACCACCCTGCTCACAGGCTTTATGGGTATAAAATCACCCATTGCTTGACAGAACTGAAAAGTAAGCTGTGCCTTGAGACAATAACAGATTTCACTCAGATTAAGAAGATGAAGAAAGGGGCGCCTGGGAGGCTCAGTGGGTTAAAGCCTCTGCCTTTGGCTCGGGTCATGATCTCAGGGTCCTGGGATCCAGCCCCGCATCGGGCTCCCTGCTCAGTAGGGAGCCTGCTTCCTCTTCTCTGCCTGCCTCTCAGCCTACTTGTGACCTCTGTCTGTCAAATAAGTAAATAAAATCTTAAAAAAAAATAAAAGAATATGAAGAAAGATTTTTTTTTCAGAGAACAGTTTGTATCCTGACTTTACCACCTACTGTTTTTTATCGAAATTCTTTGTACCTCAGTTTCTTCACCTGTAATGTGGGAAGAATAATGTAATATGGAGATGGTATTAAATTGTCTAATTTCTGTGAAGTTTAAAAAGATACACAAAGATGGGGCGCCTGGGTGGCTCAGTCAGTCCAGTGTCCTAGTTTTGATTTCAGCTCAGGTCATGATCTCAGGTTATGAGGTCGAGCCCCATGTAGAGCGCCTCATAGGGCTCCATGCTCAGAAGGGAGTCTTCTTGAGATTTTCTCTCTCACCCCTGCCCCATTCTTTCACTTAACAAATAAAATAATCTTTAAAAAAAAAAATTAGGGGCACTTGGGTGGCTCAGTAGGTTAAGCCTCTGCCTTCTGCTCAGGTTGTGATCTCAGGGTCTTAAGATCCAGCCCCGCATCGGGCTTTCTGCTCAGCAGGGAGCCTGCTTCCTCCTCTCTCTGCCTGCCTCTCTGCCTACTTGTGATCTCTGTCAAATAAATAAAGTCTTTTAAAAAATTTAAAAAATTAAAATATACACAAAGAACATAAAACATGTCTTAATACATATAAAATCCTTAAATATGACTTGCTTTATTACTTACTAAATAGTTCTGAGTGTATCATTGTTGAAATGTGTACTTGTGAGATAGAAAATGAGAATGGTTGTGCTGCATGAGGTGTGTGGGTGACAGTCCTACCACGAGGACTCTTACTGGAGAGGGTCCTTCCTAGGTGCATTGCCAATCATTATACCAACATTCTCATGTAAAATCCCTCCCATTTTATGAATACTTAGTCAGATATAATATTCACTACCCACCACACTTTTCAGCCACTATTCCTTAACTTTTGATGACATTTTTAAGATTTTTACCCCATGTCTTTTTCTTCTTACTCATTTATTTATCTTGACTTACTTTAATGGTGTGGGATGGTATCCCAGCCAATACCTAGCCTCTTAATTTCTTGGCCTTTTGTCCCTGAAATTCTTCACTTAAAACCATTAAGTCCAACAAGTCCAATTAAACAATAATTATCTATGGGTGGTTGAGGGACAGACAGGGATTAGGAGGAAAGCAAAATACTCTCTATCACTACCACTTTGGAATAAAGTCTGGGAGACTGGGAGTACAACAGATTATTTTAACTACCAACATCGCATGTCCTTGGCTTTTCTGATTTGATTTCAACCATGTGGGTTGGGCAATTGCAATTTACGCTGATAGTCTCCCATCTCTAGGACATGTTTCTCACTACTTGTCTGCAGTGGGAATCTAGTAACTGTGTAACCAGCAGCTGGGGCTCAATGCAAGAGCAGGAATCAAGCCCTGATTTATAATATATATATATACTTTATTTCCAAGGTGTAAATATTTTCACTATGGAGAATTTCAAGCTACTGTATAATATATTGAATGTGTTTCTGGGGAGAGATACAGTAGCACTCCATCATGTCAGCATTTCACCATACAAATAATAGAAAAATGATCAGAAGGGGGTAGATAATAGAAAATAATTAGGGTAGGATGTGTTTTGAGTGTTAATTACTTTTGTTCTTCATGTAATTTGTTTAATTATAAATTTATGGAATTTTAATTTTTTTTAAGATTTTATTTATTTATTTGACAGAGAGAGATCACAAGTAGACGGAGAGGCAGGCAGAGAGAGAGAGAGAGGGAAGCAGGCTCCCTGCTGAGCAGAGAGCCCGATGTGGGACTCGATCCCAGGACCCTGAGATCATGACCTAAGCGGAAGGCAGCGGCTTAACCCACTGAGCCACCCAGGCGCCCTGGAATTTTAATTTTTAATGATGGCTGTGTTTTACAATAGGATCTCAAAATTCCTAAAAGATTTCTACCATGGGACCTTATTTATTTGTTTATTTATTTATTTACTAACTTACTTACTTTTAAAGATTGTATTTATTTATTTGATGGAGAGAGAGGGAGAGAGTGAGTACAAGCAGAGGGAGTGGCTGGGAGAGGGAGAAGCGGGCTCCTGCTGGAGCAGAGAGCCCGACATAGGCCTGATCCCAATATCCTGGCATCATGACCCGATCCGAAGGCACTTAACTAACTGAGCCACCCAGTGCCCCATACCACAGAACTATATTTAAAGCCATGGTCTTCTTCAGAGCCCTAACAGACTGGACCTTTGCACACTCGTGTAGCCTGAGAGAATGAAGGCGTTAACACCCCAAGGTGCGACTCTCAACAAATATGGATGAAAGCTACTAAACGGGTGCCCCACCATCCCATGCTTCAAACAGACATTCACAGGAGCAAATGTTTTACTCTTTTTGGTGATTCCAGCTGAAACTGAACACAGGCTGGCTGGGTCCAAGGACCCAGAGAGGATCCTGCAGACACAGGCAAGAGGGGTTTTGGCTTTGTGCGGTATAAAAACCAAATGCAAGCCATGAGGAAGTAAGCGGGTTTTACTGGAGACATAGAGTCCAGATTGAGAGTATGTAGGAGACTCAGGGGAAAAAAAAAAAAAAAAAAGAGTCTTATTTTTGCTTGGGGTCTGGAGTTTTTGATGAGGATTATGGTTCAGTGCATGTATCTTTTCAGGCACCCAGGAACAAAGATGAGTTTTAGCTGTCTTCTGTAAGTCACTTATGCCCTGAGCCAGGGGTCTTGATGCAGTGGTCTTAGAAAATGTTCATGATGGGGGCACCTAAGTGGCTCAGTCAGTTAAGTGTCTGAGTCTTGGTTTCAGCTTAGGTCATAAACTCAGAGTTGTGAGATGGAGCCCCAAGTAAGGCTCCATGCTCAGCTCAGATTCTCCTTGTCCCTATCACTCCCCCTGCACAGGTGCCTGCATTCTCTCTCTTCATTCTCTCTCTCTCGCTTGCTAATAAATATATAAATTAAATTAAGTTAAAAAGAAAAGAAAAGATTCATGATGACACCGCTTGGTTAGTCCTTAGATGTTTTCCATTATGCTGGAAGACTCCAAGGAAATTGGTAACTCCTTGACCTTTAAAGGACACACATTATTTGTTTTATAAGGCCTCTGTAAAGTGGCTGTGTTTAGGTCCCAGCAACGATAGAAGTGGGAAAAAGAGTGAAAAACGCAGTTTTTCTTGGGATCCCTTCTGTTTCCGTGTCTCAAAACCTCAATAAAGCAACCCCTCTGGTGTTTTTTACTCTTTCCCTTCTCATCACTGTTCACCAGCTTCTGATTTCTAGGAATTTCATAAATAAATGACCTGCAGCCATGACTTTGACCCAGGTTATGCTTTGGAGAAAAACAAAAAACTAAGAAGTTGAAACCAGAAGTATTCCTAGGAAGCAGGAATTCAGAATAAAATTCTGGAACTAGGTCACTCTGTAAGATAAAGTTATCTCAAAGCAGAACTACTTATCTGTGTTATCTGTGGGGCTGCCTGAAAGTCTGATACTGACTGCAGACCAAGATAAGGAGGAGATAGGCTAGCTAGAGGTTTATAATGAGCTATTTAATGCTTGAAACATCCTCAGCACCTAAAGCCACCTTGGTTTTTTTGTTTAGGGATATGTGGATTGATGACTTAAACCCGGTGAAATCAGTGAGCAGCTGGCTCAGGTGTGTGCCCATTGGGGCATAAAAGACCCTCCTGGAAACTCTTGCCCAGTTTCCTGAAACCGAGATTCCTCATCTATGTCTTAGTAGTTAGCTCTCTGGGGTTAAAGAGCAAGGACTCTGGAGAGCTGCGCCTAAAAGTATCTCAGCCTTCCATGCTTACGTGCGTTTTATTTCTACTGCTCTCTACAAAATCATTTAGCCTCATTAAAGCCTTACATGAATATGTTCTGTGGGGCTTATGAGTCCTTTCAATTATCTTCCCTGTGTAACCATCAAAGTCTCTCATCATCAGAATGTGCTGTGGATCCCATTGCTGGTATTAAGCAGCAGGAATGTGGTGATATCACAATAAATAAGATTCTCAGCTAATTTGGGATAAAGTACAGGCAAAGTGAAATACTGGGTTATGGAGTTGGTCTAGCATTCAACTGCTGTGATGGGCTACTGGGCAGTAGTAGAGGTTGATGATAAGTGACTTCCTGACTTAATGGAGTTTAGGGATGTTATCAGTTCTATTAATTCATCAGGGCCAGTGTGTATAGCAGCAAAACATCATACAACATTAAAGGTATTTTGGATGAAATGTACCCAGTGAACATAAGTCTGTTTCATGAAGTGATGGCAGAGTCTCCCACTTGTGTTTCACGGACATCTCCCATCTCCCATCTATATGACTCAAGAGGATTGGATCCTCTGGTGACTGAGGAAAATTGGGGGTTTCAATAGTTTTCAATAGTTCAACTTGCTGCATTGGTGTTAGCTAAGAACAGAGTGCTGCTGTATTGAGCAGACCTGTGAAAAGAACTCTTTGAGGTTTGCATTGAAGGAGTGAATAATGGCTTTCAGTGATGATGTCCACAGAGTCTGGATAGTGGTGAATACCTTGATAGGTTGGCTTGGGGAACCTGGAAAGGCAAAGTAGAAGATCAGAGGCCAGGGAGTCTGGAGAAGTCAATGCTGACTGGATCTATGGGAATGAGCATACACAGTGAAAGAATTGCTGTGTTCCACCCTGACGTCCACCACAGAGCATGTTGTGTAGAAGAGCCACTTGTAAATCAGGAACCTGGCAGAAGTCACCTAACCCTACCCATGACTTTTCCAATGCTTGTACAGTGGGTTCATGTGCAGTGGTCCTGGTGACAGGGATTTCAGTTATGCAGACAGAGCCCAACAGCATTGTTGTCTCCTTTAAGGTTGATTGCAGGTTGATTACTGTTTTCCTGGTGGTGAGCACTCATATCCAAACAACTGCTTGGTCATAAATCAGTCACATAACATATCTTCTACCCTTCCATGCCTATACCAGATATAAGTTTACCTGATTACCTACCCTGATTATGGTGTCTCTGTCAGAAACATTAGGGAGAGCTGATAGCATGCGTGAGTTCCTGACATTGGATGCCACAGAACAGTACCTCAATCCAAGGATCCAATTTACAGTGAAGAATTTGTGACCATGTGTGTATGATCAAGAATCCACTGATTTTACTATGGACACATCACTCTAGTAGTAGTCAGATAGGACCCTAGAATGCCCTCATCTAAGGCCTCAGAGGGGAAATGGAGCACCAGAAAGTTATGGTGCCATCCTCTAGGATGCCATATTTATGATAATTCAGGAATTATTCATGCTGCTTTATTTCCAATAGCTAGAATATCTGGGTTCAGAGACCAAAGGTTGAAAGTAAGATTTATCATGAGACTTGGTAACTGTTTGATCCTGAAACACGCCTGCTCCTCCCCACCCTTGATTCCTATGTCAGAGTCATCACCTCCCATATCTCAGAGCATCACTGTATTTAGAGATGCGATCTTTAAAGAGGTAATTGGGTTAAAATGGGGTTGTTTGTGTGCACCCTAATCCAGTACTAACTTGTGTGATTAGAAGAGGCAATCAGGATACAGACACACACAGAAAGAAGACCATCTGACGACATAGGGAAGAGAAGGCAGCCATCTACAAGCCAAGAACGGAGTCTTCGGAAGAAGCCACCCCTGCCGACAACCTGATCTCACACTTCTAGCTGCAGGATTAGGAAAAAATAAATTTTTATTGCTTCAGTCGCCCATTCTGTGGTAATTCACTACAGTAGCCATACGGTAGCCATAACAAACTAATGCAGTGATCAACTTACAGAATTGGTCTTATCTGTGTTGGCCTTTGGGCTCTGCTATATTGATTATGCTCATCCGGGAGTGAAACTGAACCAACAGGCAAAGGAAGTGTTACATTGACAAGCATAACGGACCCTCATGATTATAAGGAGTTAAGATTATTCTTACATAACAGGGACAAAGAGAAAGATGTCGAACTTGAAGTCATTGGGGAATGTCTCTGGGCTTCTATGCATTTGAATAGGAAATGACAGCACCTGGAGTGAGAAAAGACCAAAGCAATAAAGAATTTAGACCACTCAGGGTTGACAGTAGGTCTCCTACTCAGGCAAGCAAACTCTGCTGTGGGTAACGCCTGCAGAGAATGAGGGAAAATTAGAATGACTGGCAAGGAAAGTAGAGATGACTATCATTTAGGGCTTTGAGTTCAGTTTTTACAACTTGTTTCTTCTGTACTCTTTCCTTTCTGAGGGACGATCACTGGTGAGTTTCTTGTAACGGGCAGGGCTACGTGATTTCTAGGGTCCAATCAAAAATGAAAACCCAGATTCCCTTGTTTGAAAGGCAGAAAGAAGCTCTTAAAGATACTAAAATATTGTTTACACTTGTTCCTTTCTTCTTTCTAATTTCTTTCTCTCTTGACCAGAGTGCTTTTAATTTGTTATTTAATGTTGTGTTCTCTGTGGTTGGGGATATCCCAGGGAAAGTGTAGAGCTTTACAGCTTTACAGGGAAAGTATACAGCTTGACACACAGGAAAGTGTAAAGCTCTCAACTGGGCATGTGCGTGAATGACCTCTCAGAAATCAGGCTGCGACAACACCAACATACGTGCAGGGCAGATCGAGGATGTGGGTATTCGATTTTCTTTATCTAGGGTCTCACAGTCCCAACCCTCGATGAGCAGATGACCTCCAAGGGATGGCAAATTTTATGTTGAGAAGCACTTGGTATCTGGGTTGTTGGTGGACTTGAAGTTGGTTCTTGTCTCCTTACCTGCAATGACAACACCAACCAGGACCAGGACTGCAATTGCTATGTTGACTCCGAGACATTGTGGAGGGTGGAGCTCAACAGCAATTCTCCCTACACCTGTGCCCAGACAGCTATAGGGGTCAAATGGGAACATAGAACATAGGCCTAGTTCCATTTATATAACCTGATTCCTGTGGGTGAAGGGAGGCTGGCAGCAGTGGGTTAAGCGAGCCAGGTTCCTACACTGCTAGAGGGAGGGGAGCAGGTACCCTAGAACTTTCTCTTGGGGGTGGTAAGAGGTGGGATAGTGCAGAAGCCTAGTCTCCTTATACCCTCTTCATGGTTTAATTTCTCTCTTTCTCTCTCTCTCTCTCTCTCTCACACACACACACAGAGGCTTCATTGTTCCATCAGATTTTACTTACAAAATGGAAGTTCAAAGATGACAGAAATAAACTTTAAGCACCGAGCCTTCCTGAACACAGAACTTGCAGGACAGCCCTGGTCACAGGCCATTGAGGCTAGCCCTGTCTTAAAGAGTAGAAAGGCCTGAGTGGATCTGAGCAGTGCAGAGATTGGACTACAGCAAACACTTGTGATGTCCTGGGTCACATTCCTTCATCTGAGTGATTTTATCCACAGCTGTGGCAAATAGTTCTGTCTTATGGTAAAATCACCCCCTTCGTGCTGTGCACAATTCTACTTCTCTGCTTCAGGGCCATCACTGAAGCCAAAGGAACTCACAAGCCTGTGTGAAAATGCAGCGTGAAAGTTTGTGGATGAAAGCCACTGAAGGGCAACTTTCAGTTAATATGGGATGGGAGCTGGTGGACAAAAGCACAGACTTTTCATTTTCCAGAGGCTCATTTGCAGGGCATTGTCAAAGCTTCCCAGAAATCCTGGCAGAAAAGGAGTTGTTGGTTTCTACAGCTTTGTTGTTTGCTTTTGCTCCTACCCCATTCCTCACTCTTGCTTTCTGGAATCACCTCCCACATAAATCTCAGGCACCCAAGTCATGGCCTCAGGCATTCTTTTCTGGGAATGAAAATTGAGATGTTGGTGGAGAGAATGAACAGCTGGTACCACTACTTCCTTTCTAACTATACCTCTCAATCACTCTCCAATGCTTATATAATTACTAGCAATAATTCCTAGTAATTTGATTATGTGAAGCAGAGTCTTGAATGAAATTCCCAAGGCATTGATGGGACTTCTAGAACCCCAGGGAAATGAAAGCTTCATTTCAAAGCTTCAGTTTCCTGTTTTCCGAAAAGTGGTGATTGTAACCACTCCTTCCCTCACCGTTTTTTAAACATTTTTCCTCCTTTATTCTGGGATTCTGGGGTGGTCTCAAGAATTGTCCCTTTAATTCCAAATGTACACAGCAACTACGTAAACCACAATTTGGGATGAAATCCTTGAGGTAATAAGGGAGTTTTAAACTTCTAAGCCTGGTGTTCTCTTAATAATGTAGATTGATGTCTATGCCTTTTTGAGTCAGGACTTTGTCAATAAAAACTGTGTTGCTCCTTTCAGGAGAAGTGTTTCTTCTCTGGATGTAGATTGTAATTGCACTGTGTGGCATGCCAATGCTTGTTTGTGTGGACATCAATGTTTTCATATTTGAAGAGCCAGAGGTAAGATCCAGGGGCCTGTAGATGTGATGTAAAAGCTTGTTCTCCGTCTTTGGTCAGAGAATAACCATGAAAAGAACTAGGCAAGATTTGCTGAAGCTTATGCTGACACACGGGGTAAAGTGTTCTATATTCTGATCATGGTCAACAGCCACTTAGCCACCCAAGCCAGACATTTTGGACTCATGCTTCTCTTCTTAACCAAGGGCATTAATCCATCTATGTGTCTTACTGATTGTACATCTTTTAATTTTTTTTTATCAGTTCCTTTCTATCTATCAACACTCCCACCACTATGTTCTTGTTTAAGCATTTATCATCTATCTCACTATATCTCTATGCTAATTGGTTTTTTACTCTATTCTTGCACTCTCTAAGATATCTCACACAAGAATAACGTGCAAGACTGTCAGTTCCCTAGGTTAGTGCTGTCCAATATAACTTTCTACAATGATGGTCATGTTTTATACTTACCTATTGGGTAAATATGAATACTTGTCTAATGGAATGGCTACCACCTATATCTGAGCACTCGAAACATGGCTGGTGAGATTGAAGAGTTAAATTTTTAATTTTAACTAATTCAAATTTATAATCAAATAACCACATTTGGCTAATGGCTACCATATTTAACAGTACACTTCTAGACTGTATACTTCATGAAGAGGCCTTTCATTAGTCATCAGAGATCAGCTCTTCCTTCTTCCTTATTCCTAACACCCCTTGTGCACATGAGAGTTTCCTTATTTATTTTTGACTAATATGTCTTGCACTGATAGGTTATAGTTTCTTATGGGCAGAGATACTATCCTAAAAATAACAATAAAAATAACCTCAAAGCAATAATTGGAGATAGTTAACACTTACCTCCTCTCCCTATCTTCTTTTGCTAGTCTCAGACAAGATTCCCCAAACAATTCTATTTTCTTAGAAAAGTCGTTGGAAGAACAAACTTTTTTCTTACTCCACCTTTTACTTGCAGTTCTTTCTTGGGTAAAGATTCGCTGGGTAGCACCGTGTGCGCTAGTAACATCATGTGAGCTAGTACATGGAGTAACTTTGCCTCAAAAGTTAGTAGCAAAGAGGCATGTCCTGACTAGTCTTTGGGGGAGCCTTCCAGGAGAACACTTGGTGACTCAAAGACAGTTCTTAATCTTTTCCACCTTCTATTACTGCAGAAACTGAATTTGTAATTAGACCAAAATCTACATGAAGAGTATATCAATGTCTTTGAAGTCACCTCTGCAATTAATTAATTAGTTAATTAATTGGTAGATGACTTCCCAAGTTTTGATTGGAGGGGAAAAAATAAAGCTTCAATTTGCTCTGAAATTCAAGTCAGATTCTTTGATTCAGTTGTACCATAGAGCTCCATATATTAGGACTTATAAAGGCTTCATCTATTAAGGATTCCTCCCTTTGGTTTTGGTTTTAATATTAAATAACACTTTTGCCAGGGTAATAAGAGCAATAAGACCAAGGTCATGATTTACTTTTTGTTTTAATATTTTATTCAGTAAACTCTTATTTCAAGACCACATCCTAAGTACCAGAAATTAATGAAATACAGTACATATTTCAAAGTAAGTAAAATTGACTAATTAGTTTTATATGTTTTAGAGCCTATGCCACTCCCCAACTGCATCATAATTTCATTATGGCATTGATCTCCAGGGAAAGCAGGCATGAGTATGGATGAAACACGCAGATACATTGCACTGATACACATACAACTCAGAGTGGATATCTTCTCATCAATGTTTTCCCAGAGTAGCATTGTTGAGAAAATACAACATTCTTGTGGTTAACCTGAGAAATGTTCACATGGATGACAATCTCCTCTTAGAATTACCATATGGTAGTAGTAATAACTACTATAAACCAAAAGGGTTGCATGATCAAACATTTGGGGAATCACTAAATTAAACTTAGATGAGTCTTTGCATTTCTAGAATGTTTTGTGAAGCTCCAGTAGAGGATAATAGAAACAATGTTTTCAAATCCTGTATGACTTTGACTTTTGAACAACTTTTCTTATAAAGCACAAAGGATCATTGATTTTTTTTTTTTTTTTTGGACGCTTTCTCCTGTATTATGACCATGTGCTTTGACAAGGCATAAAGGAATGGCTCATCATTAAGCATGAGGAACTTTCAGAAAGATCCTGAGAAAGACTTGGGCTTTCCACAAAAATGAGATCATAACACCTGGTGCCTTATGAGCATAAGCAAAGCAAAGGACAGAGAAGTCTACAACATACTTCACCTGAAAACATATTTAAATTCCACATTCTGAAATGTTTTACTTGACATTAATATCCATTATAATTCCATTACACATATTTGTAGAGAAAAAAGGAATGATTGAAAAACATCTGGTTTTGGTCTGACTTCCTTAGCTCAAATGGTTAGAGCTATTACCACTCCAGGGAACATGCAGTAAATTATTTTATTTTATCCTTCTATCAGAGTGGAAACCCTTCAAGGATTATCCTTCCAAATGACTGTGACTAAATTTTTATTATCTTTAAAAAAAATTTCAGCATAATCCAAGTCAATTTATTTGCTGACATGGTTCAGAACACCTTCTCTATAGGGTATACCTATTTGGACAAAGGAAAAGTCAGTCTGATGCTTTCCAATTTTTTTTTTTTCTAATTTCATGATCCAAAATTATAATAGTAGAAAAATTTTGGATAAAACTGCTGTTTACTGTTTATAATTGATTGCTCAATGGTGTAAGATTCCCATTTAATTCCTATCATAAAAATGCATAAAATAAAACACCAAGCAAGAGTGTCCTTTTGATTTTGGGTGATATATTAAACTTTGTAGGGTTTTTTTTTCCTACTTAGCGCTACCTTTGACTTTTGCTTATTTTTCTACACCTGCTGGTAATATGTATGAGAGACATATTTAATGTGAAACTAATAAAATCTTATGACAAGTTTCACATGATGTTGAGGGCAAAGGGAACTTAAAATGTAAATTTGGGGTTTCTATCTTTTTAAACTGTATATAAAGTAGTATCTTCTAGTGAGACTATGGGAGAAGGTGTAAGTTGTGTTGGAGGTAAGGTCAGTTGAGATATGCTCATTTTAAGAGTCAATTACAGATCTTCAGTATAAATGTATACACATGGAACTGTAGCTTTGGAGAAATATCAGCCCTGGAGATTCAGTATGAAAATCCATCCCCATATATGTTAAAATTGAAGACTGTGAGTCGATGCAATTTTTAAGGCAAGCACATAGTATGGAATAGGAAGAGTACTAAAAACACAATCCTGGAATTTTGGCATTTAAAAGAATGACAGAATGATAAAAGTTAGTGGGATTAACTGAGAATAAATGGTCAGAAATGTAGATAAAACAGAAAAGATTGAGCTCTTGGATACCAAGAAGGAGGGAATATTTAAAGGAGACCTTCTTAATGTTGTTAGGACATTAGTAGAGATGACATTAGTTACAAAGGGGATATTTGAGTCTGGGACTACTTTTAAATAAAGACAGAAAAAAATAACACCAATCAACTTCTCTGCTTTCTTTATATAAACTCTATCTCTAAGTAACTAAATAGTTGATAAATGGAAATTAGTCTTTATAAAAGTAGTGTGACAGTTAAATGAAAAAAGAATGATGAAAATCATCATTTCGAAATTATTAATGAATAATAATTTGGCAACAATCCTCAATTACTGTTAACATCACAGAAAGATAGCTTACTTTGAGTGTGCACTGATGTAATTACACACTACTTCTGTCTTCTTAAAAAAAAAAATGAGGCCTGAATCTTACTCACCTGAATCTGTGAGTCTAATTGCCAATTTATAGGAAATAAAAGGAAACACTTGGATAGTGATCCAAGGAAACTGTTAAAAAAAAGTATGATAAAACAGGGGAATACCAATTGGATATTTGAAAATATTTTGTAAAGACTGTGAATTTTTAGTTTAATAGTATTATGATCATATTAAAAATAATCCCTCTGTTTTGAAGATATACACAGAAATATTTTTGAAATATTATTTTCTTTTAATCTATGAGAGGAGAAAGTCACTGAAGTTATGTACAAAACAAAACTGGCATTAAGTTGATAATTGTTGAAGCTGGCTTATATGTACAAATGAATTTATTAAAATTTTATCGAATTTCATATGTGTTTGAAAGTCTTGATGACACTTATAAGAGTGAGAACAAAGATTTCAGTGAGGAGAAATATTTCAGTGAAGAAGATATATAAAGATAAATAACATTTACTAAACAATTATTATGTGGTTAGCACTATTTTTGCTAGCTATATGTGTATTATTAGATTTTCATAATAGCCAAAAGATTTCCCCATTTAATAAATGAGGTACTTGAAAACAGGGAGGTTAAATGGTTTGTTTGAGTTCAAACAACTAGTTTTGACATGCTAGCTCCAGACAACCACATTCCATAGACTCCCTCACATACACGTAGAGGCTAGGAGAAGGGAACCATGGAGACTGATAGGCAACAAAATTCAGTACCAGGTGCAATTGATGCAACAGGTTTCAAAGCAGGTAGGAAAGCATCATCTGGAACTCAGAGGCAAAGGATAAACTTTCAAAGAAAGAAGAGATGTAGTAATGAAGTATGTGATCTGAAGAAAGTCACTTAGCCTTGCATAGCCTTGGTTTCTACCTTTGTTCAAAAGAAAAACAGATTAAATATCTCACTTGAAGGACTGTTGTGAGGACTGAACAAATTTTTAATTTCTGAAAACAGGATCACTGAGAATTCAAATTGAAATTAATGTTACATGTTAATATTTTTCATTATTAGCTTTAAAAAATTAGGGGGAAGATTTAAGAACTAATAACTCTTACTGCGAAAAAAATTATAGTTCAGTACTTTGGCCAGCTTTTTTCTAATTTATTATTTTTAGCCTGCTAATTCAAGTAAAATTACATTTAATATTTTATATAAAACTCTATTTGATTTAAATGGCTAGTATGAACTTTAATAAATATCAATTTTTTTTTTAACTTTTGGTAACAGTTTGGTCATGAATCACTTGTAGACTTCAAAGTTCCACAACTGAAGTTCAGATAGTATAGCTGGAAATAATAAAAAATATGTAATGCAATCTTCTGTGTTTGTAGTTGAGAAAACTATGCCTATACTAGAAAGATGCACTGAAATAAATTGTGCTCCTATTCAGTGGAAGAATTACAAATAAGCAAAACTATTTTTGACTCCCAAGGTTTGGCTTACTCTAAAAATCATATATGTTAGAAATGTAATCAGTCAAATCCTGATTCCCACCCAAGGTTTACACCTCACTTTGTGAAAAAGTTTAGGTAATTTCTTTCTTGCTAAACTTCAATTCTTGCACCAATTAAATCAGGAGATTGGCCTTAATGATTCCATTATCTAGATAGCATGGTCAATATTTGGGTTTGGTTTCAAATAAATGTAGTTTTCACCCTGCCTTTGAAGAGCAGTCAGGGACTTGGGCAATTTCTTAACAGCTTTGGGTCATGGTGTCCTCATCAATAAAGTGGAGACAATAAAATTATAATGCAATGTGGAAAATTATAATACAGAATAGTCCCCTTTTTTTTTTAATGTTTTATTAAACATTTCCCTCCCACCACCACACCATCCTTCCTACCTGATCAAGAATGTCCATAGGATTGGGAGACAAATCCCTTTTATCATGAGATCTTTACATTTGCAGCAAAGCAGAGGCAAGAATAGTCTATTTGGTAACAAAGTACTCAGAGTCTTTACATGAGGCCATTTACTAAAATAGTAAATGATATATATATATACCTTCTAATACTGATTCTATGTATAGGCAAAGGAGTTAAGGATTATTTCCATAGTCATGGTGATGTCACTTTTCATGAATGCAAATGCAAAAATTTACAAATATGACAAATTTCCTTGAATACAGCAGATTGTTTGGTATGCGTTTTACAAAAGGAGACCAATATAATATATACAGAAAAAGAGGGAGCATTTGTACTTACTGACACCCTTTCCTATAAGGATGTAACTCCTCCACCCAAACCACAAGCAGATGCTTGGCAGTGAAATGATGACCAACTATGCTACACAGCAAAGTCTCTTTTTGCAGACGGTACAGTCTTCTGTTTTTTTGTTTTTGTTTTTGCTTTTTTTTCAAGCAATGCTGTATTACACTGTCACAAATCAACTTCTAATTAGGTTTCACACAATTATGCTCATGTCCTACAGTCTTATGTCAAACCCTAGTTGCAAAAATACTCGAATGCAAAGATTCATGAATATGTCTTGGAAGAAAATGAATGCTGATTGCATTTTAAATATTTAGCATAGGAAATTCAAACATTTTTATTAGAACTAACTGAAATCTTTATACAAAGGCTGTAAGTTTAGAATCTATTGGGGGAGGGTCAAGCATGACAATCGGATTTAACTGTATTCAAAGGGTTTTTTATTTTCTGAAAAAATATAAAATTTCATATCTTACACTACAAAAACATATACACAAACCAAATGCACAGAGAGCTTCAAATGGGGAAGAAAATACAGAAACACTAATCCTCTCGTGAATTAATGCTTAGGCAGGGATTTGAGATATCCTGATGCCTAGCCTAGAATAAGACGCTCTAGACAGCTGCTTTTGACCTGCCTGAAACTAAGTGAATTTAATAAACATATTAACAAACAACTGAGCCTAAATTTTATTCTCAAGCTATTATAAATGAAATTTACACACTGTAAAATTATTAAATGTAAAACTATAGCAATCTAAAGATTCACAAATATGTTGACCACTGTAATCTCTACTGTTAATATAGCCCAGACTGAATAAACATGACTTATTTTGCCACCTTCAATTTTTTTTCATTTACATTTAGAAGAAACAAATGACATTTGATTCTGATTATTATAAATAGATTCTCTCTCGCTCTCTTTTTAAAGAATTGTGTCTTCTCCTAAGCAATAATTTTGTGGTCATTCTGAATAAGAACATTCAATCATTTATATGTAAAAAGATGTTTTTTATAAACCAACATGAAAAGAAAGTTCTTATCTATTTCTCCTTTGATACATTACTATATAATTAACAGCATAATAGAGAAAAATATTCAATGTAACCAGCTGTGCTACAGAGTTGAAAAGATGATGACATATTCTAGTTATTAATTTCAAATAAAACTAGCATTTTGATTGTTTATTCATCATCATCATCATATTGTACCTACTTTTTATTTATTTAGAGTTTAAACATCTGGCAGGACATAAGCAAAGACAGCTTACTATATCATATTTAGTATATTGTCTTCTTATTTTTAGAAAGAAAAAAATGGGGAAAAGACCTTATTCTACTATGCAACATTGTACATCTAGTAAATTTCTAACATCTGATGCAAATTTGCCATCCAACACACCATTGCAAACAAAAATGTCTTCCACGGGTAAATTTTTCTACTTGTGCTTCTGCAAGCCCACATTAAATGAGAGAAAGAATGGTGTTGAAAAAAAAAATCTTTGACTTTCGCATAAAGAGTAAATAGCAGACATGCAAACACATTAAGTGTTCAACAGATATTAGTTTCACATTTTAAACTTAAGATATGAAACTATCTCCTCACCATTGGACACTGGTTAAAACTCTTCACAAACTCAGCAAAGGATGCCCTGTATTGTTTTGGCAATGCAGAAACCAATAATGCTGGCCACATTTACGTTTAGATAGAGTATTGGAATATAATTTTTACAGTAATCCTACAACTTTAGAACACTGACTTGGTGATTAAAAGAGAAGAAATAAGAGACCATGCACATTTTTTTTAACATGGGAAAAACAAAATCTTTACATTTTTACATACAATTCAGATATTTCAATGGCCAAGAAGAACATGTGAGCCAATGGGAAGATTAGGAAACAAATTATGATTGATAGAAGTAGAAATTGAGTGACTTCAACACGTATCAGTAAGTTGAAAAAAACTGCCTGCTTGTACCTATTTTCCAAGTTCAACATTGAGAACGACTTATACTTTAAAGGTATTGCCACTTGATAGTTACAATAACATTATGTATTATTTGACAAATCTATCTTATGTGCTAAAATTATTGAGTCTACGTTTTATTTTTGGTTGTCTGGCGGGTGACAAAATGAACCAAAAGGATAAGAAATCACACAATCAAGATTTGTCAAACCTCGCCCTGGGTTACTGCCTCACCGCATTTCACAAGAGCCGCCTCTTCTCCTGGTTCCACTTCTCACATTTATAGATGAGATTGGCACTTCCCAATTGGTGACATATCCAGTGGTGAATAAGTATTTTAGAAAGGAATTCTTTCCTCCTTTTTTATGTGGGGGAGAGCAGATCTTATTTGAAAGTCTCTTTATTTATATTAAAATCATATTTCATTCCTTAGAAATTCTCAACCAAAGTGATATATAGATGAAATTGATGTGTCTAACTTTCATCTCAATTTATGTTCCATAAGGAATACCAAGACTGCAAAGGAATCGATCCATATTAATTTATTTTGTTCTTTTGTGGAAAAAAAGGAAATCTACTTGAATAATAAATTCTAGTCACTTAGATATCTCTGTGTTGATCTCCCAATCATTTTTGAACATATAAAGTTAGAAGACAGTTCAGAAAATATCTTTGTTATGTGTGAGTCATTGTGGCTAGTCCTAACATTTATGATAGTTTGTACTTAGAGTCAGTATGTCTATTCCTACTTTGAAGTTTCTCAATTGTTACTTTATCACTTAAATTCAGTTGTTTTTTTTTTACAAAATTCAATAAAGTGCAATATATCTCCAATTGTTTTGTATAAAAAGAATTAGTTCATTTCTTTTCCTGAAATGAACAAAGGCATCTTTTCATGATAGTGATGCCCGCTTACTTGTGATTTTATCAAGACAATGCTGAATCCACCTTCTCTACTTCCTCTGCAAATTTCACTAATCTATTAAAATATACTTGAAGTGTATTTTGTTAGGACTCATGGTACAGTGTAGGTTTAATAAATTATAGCCATAATTGGGCTGAACTAAATATACCATCTGAAAATTGTTTAGACCTTTGTTTTTTTCCTTTTCTTTTTTCTTTTTCTTTCTTTTTTTTTTTTTTCATGTTCTTTAGCAAAGAGTTACCCTACTGCTTAAGTAAAAAGTGGGCAAGGTAGAAAGAAGTTATTCCTTAAAGGTTTATTCTTGTGTGTGCTAACATTCAACTAAAGCAAGTGCTTGGAAAAGACAGAATACCATTAATATCATGCAGGTATATTTTCTATGGATTTCATTAATCCAGACTACTCCAATATACTATTGCCCTTGATAATCATAAATAGGCTATATTTTGTTCAAATGCAGTGCTCCTTGAATTCTATGATTTCTATAAAATGTAATACTATAAAAAATGTATTATTTCACCAAGAAGCTCAGTTTTATTCAAATTCTAATGAACCATATAATTTATAACACAAAAGTCTGTCTTCACCAAGTGCGGTACATAGAATGTACATAGAACATATATTATATTCCTTAATAAGGTCAACTAAATAATACTTTGGACTGGTTTATCAAAATAAGTTCAATTTGATGAAACTGAATATAAGAAGAAATTACCAAATGAATAAACAGCCATCAATTAATAAAATTTGCTAAGTTTTGAAACAAGGATATATTATATATACGTGTGTGTGTGTGTGTGTGTGTGTGTGTGTGTGTATTTCATTATTCCATTGCTGCCTTAGTATCAAAATTTCTAGGGCTGAACCACAAGGGAAATGGTTACAAAGGATTAACACTTAGGGGTAACGCTTAGTGCTATGTGCCTGGATTTAACAACATTAACAGAAGCCTGCACAGTTAAATCCTTCTACATCCTGCTGAAAATGTGCCCTTCGGTGTCAACTTTGCTTGACAAGATATTTTCTGGGACTCAGAAAGGTGAAATTTCTTACAGGGGTGCAAGATTAATGGCTAGAAGAACTGCATTGTCACAGATATCACAAAGTGTTTTCAAAAAGCCAAAGGGGATTTAATCTTATAGACATTTCCTGTTAGTGAATAAAGAGATTTAGTAGCTTTTGGATACATGAGAGGAAGAGAGACACAAGCTTGTGTTAAATTTTCGTTTTACCGCTTCCCTACTTCTCCTATTCATATTACACTGTGGAGCACTTGTTCCTGTATGTTGCCCAAATTAAAACTATCAAAAATGCAAGCAGAATGATAACGCACACATGTGCAAGCATTACACACAAAACTGCAACTTAAATTGATTCCTGGGTATATAGCAAATTATACAGTATATACACATTGATTACCTAATGGTTTCTAGAAGAGCAACTAAAAGTAAATTTTATAACACAGAAAAATAAATATACACCCTGTATTGTACTTGTCCTTAATCAAGCAACATATTTATACACTAGAGTCTATAACTTAACGCTGTGTAACAGCATTTTAAAATTACAAAAGAAGGTATCTATTAAGAAATTACCTAATCATATTGCTCTTCAATACACTTATGTAGACGATTAAGACTTGAAGTAAACTTCAGTAAATTGCAGCTTTTGTTAGCCCACGAATGGCTATAAACTTTTCCTTTCAAGTAGATTCTTGGAAGTTTTGAAAGGGGCTGCCTTAATTCAGTCTGTAAAGGTGCTCTATATAGTTATATTTTTCATTTATAAAATTTTGTAGAAGTAGCAGAAAGGATTTTCTTGTTGCAACATAAGATAATGTTTAAATTCATGTTTTTATTCCATGCAGGTTATATTTGTTTCATGAAAAATGAAGACACTGAGGAAGATAAGGAGATTTTAGCAAAACACTGATTACAAATTCTGTGGCTGAAACAAATGCTCTCCTAAGGTTTAGAAATCACTGAGTTTTCCCTTTTTCCCTTTTTTTTTTTTGTTTATTTGTTAAAATAAATCTCAGGGCTTGTTTACAAAGTGCAGAATCATTCACTTGACGAAGTGACATTAAAATGAAGTTACAATGGCACCATCCCATTCACCAGCTGCACCTTCATTTCTTGAAGGCTGTTCATGATCTTCTTCTGGTGACCAACAAGAGTCACTCCAAGCCGTCTCAAATCCCTGCATGAAGAAAGCACACATTGGATGTATGTATTGATTCAACTAGTAGCACACCTCAATATTTCACACGGCAAAGACACAAAACTTTTGCACAAACTAGTTAAATTACAGTCCCGATTTAGATATATGGGGTCCAGTTTTCAAAGGCAGGTTCCCAAATTGTACCTTGAAAATCTGTTTGCAGCCAAACATATAATTTATAATAATAAGGAGAGCTATCATATGTATTTTCTCCCTTTTTGGGGCTTCATTATTTTGTTGGCACAGAGTGGTGGAAAAATAAATTTGCATATGCTTACCAATAACATTTAAATTAAAGGTACAATTTCATCGAACAATTTTGAAAATATGGACCTACCATAGGAACAATAACTTTCTTTTTTTTTTTGATAAAAGAAGGGAGCATAAAATATACTTTAGAAAATTGTACAGTTAAGCAGCTGAAGACCAAACTCTTCAAATGACTCAGTCAGTACAATCATTTTATACAACAGATATCTTTATGGGATAATAATCACTACATTGCTCTTATACTACTTCCAAATATTTTATTTTTTACTTGGAACCCAAAGTACTAGAGTTTTCTTCCTTTACCAATAATATCTAGGCTCTACTAGCACTTAGAGCATTCTGAAGATTACACACTCTCAGAAAGTCTTTTCAACCAAGATACATCGTTATTGTTTCTTTTAAACAAGCTTATTATTCAAAGAAATTATAAATGTTTAGATTTCTAAACTAACAGCATATTATGGAACCCACAGTCAATGCCCATGGTTATTAATTGTTATTTCATGGGCTATTCAGAAATTATATACCCTTAGGGTATGTATTTGGCAAATAAAATTATTCAGGTACATTTGGCAAATGGTAGCATTAATTACAGGGGAAAAAAGAACAAATCAAGATTTTTAAGTGACAAAACTATTTGCCATATTAGATTTCTTTAGATAATTACTTTATTGAATATATTATACTCAAAGGATATTTTTGCATTCAGAGTATCTCAGAATTCTTTAGAATTGGATACAATGACATGAAAATCATTATATGTCAAATTGGACAGCTTTGGAAACAAGTAAATCTCTTGATTATCAGAGAATAGAAATTTAAAAAATGGGTACAGATGTTCTACATATATATTAATGTTGGAAATAATTGCTTATTTAAATAATATCTTAGGTTTCTTTTTTCTTTTATGTTTTCTCGATTTTTTAGGGGAGTTTTAGCAAATGGCAAGGAGCTAAAAAAAGAAGCAATTGATACATTGATACTTAGGATGGAAACATAGTTCTTTCTTTCTTAGAATGTGAATATTGAACATTAGAAAGTATTAAATCCATAAGGCACCAGAGTACAAAAATATGTATGTGTGTGTGTGTGTGTGTGTGTGTGTGTGTGTGTGTGTGTATGGTCATGGAAGATAATCATTGGCAAAAATTAAAAGAAAACAATAAATAAATCACTTTGAAACAAAATCACTGTTCTTAGTTATGAAATAGGCTATAAAATAGATAATGACTAGCATAAGGATAAGAAAAGCTCGAGTCTAATTGTCTTTCTTTTTTTTCTTTTTTCTACTACATCAGTTCCTTAGCTTTGCCCCTGTTAGCATTATGGGCTGGATAAATCTTTGTTAAAGGGGCTACTCTGTGCATTATAGAATATCTAACAGCATCCCAGGCCTGTATCCACCAAATACCAGAAACATTGCACCACTGTTGACTCTTTGTAGTGACAGACAAAGTGTTTGCCATATGTCCTGTGAATAGAAAAATCTCCCCCCACTTGACAACCATTGCACTAATATAAAAGTAATAGGTGAAAATTAAGATGTCTTTTTCCCATATGCTAGAAAAATATATAACTCCATGACATAGATTTTTTGTTAATCATTCATGGATGAGAAAATGAAGGCTTAGAGAATTTAAATCACTTGAGTAGATAACACAGCTAGCGGGTAGCAAGGTTAATACTAAAACCAGGAACCTGATGCCAAAGTCTGTACTCTTTTAATTTCTCATTACTCTGAGATACAATTTTGAGCAAAGTACTTCAATTACATCCAATCATTTATTTATCTGTAAAATGAGAATGTTCTCATGATAACATCTAATATCAAAAACTCTAAAAGAAAGAAGACATTTAATGGTGGAAACTGAACACATACTTCTTTGAGGTTATGGTAACCCAATCTACATGGCAATTTCAGTTATGAGCTAATTAACATTCTCATGTTTTTACACCTTATGAACCAAGAAGAACTGTGTAGATGTGGGTATTCATGGGTGCTCACTAGCATAGTTTGGACCTAAGTCAAGTGAGAGAACTAAAATGTCTTAACCCAGAAATAATCATTCTCTGCTAGAGAATTTAAATAATTAGTCATCAAAATGAAGTTAAACATATGTTTTATCCAGGTTCGAAAGTCCTGATGTTATATATATACTTAAATTGTACAATTTATATGACTAATCCAATTATTAGGATGAGCTTTTGAAAATAATCACGAAAATTTATTCTGAAAGACCTGAGAAAGAAATTATAGGTTTCTCACTGAAATAGCATAGGTTTTGAATATACAATACCGGAATCTATTTGAAGTGTGTTCATGTGGGTGGGCGGGGGGGTGTGGGGTGTGTGTCTGCGTGCCTGCACATGCTCCACATTTGAACACTTGGTTGTCTCACTGACATAAAACCTCTGGTTTAACTTATTTTTATTGCCACTGTTTTAACTTGTTGTTATATTATATGTAAATAGGACTTCATTTTATCAAAATATCTTGACCGACCACAAGAAAAGCTCTGTTTCAGTGTTTTGGATATTTAAATTTTTTATGACATCTATATCATGTTAAAGAACAGATGTTTTGAGGAATCGTATTTGATTAGTAGATGTAGTTATAGAGCTTGTATTTATAGGCAAATAAAATATTTCTTTCTTCAAAACATTTCATATATCTAGATTTTAAGTTAATTTTTGAAAAATTTTCCCAGTGAGTTAAATATAAGATTTTATTTCAAGGTCAACTTACAATCTGATTATCTCCTAAGATGCACATGGATACTTAGACCACAGAAATTCTCTCTCTCTCCATTCGAACTGTTTCCCATCCCTCTTTCCATGGAAGAAATGGAGTTATAAAAACACAGCATCGCATTTTATATATTGCCATAAATTATGTGTGTCTTTAATGGAGTGCTGATGTTTTTAAAATCTGACTTGTCATTTCAATAGCTGTCAAATTACTGTGCAGAAATTTAGAAATAGCATGATTATAATGCATACAATATACCTATGCCTCTGTGCAATGTGATTTTCAGTGAAAAGTTCGGGGAGAAATAAGATCATTTCTGCAAGTTAAAATTGTTCTCAAAAGCAAAGAACTTTCTTTCTTTTTTTTTTTAAGATTTTATTTATTTATTTGACAGAGAGAGATCACAAGTAGATGGAAAGGCAGGCAGAGAGAGAGAGAGAGAGGGAAGCAGGCTCCCTACTGAGCAGAGAGCCCGATGCGGGACTCGATCCCAGGACCCTGAGATCATGACCTGAGCCAAAGGCAGCGGCTTAACCCACTGAGCCACCCAGGCGCCCCAGCAAAGAACTTTCTTAAGAAATCCTGTTTAATATTTGTTCTAATTATATGACAAATGACAATTAAAATAGTATTATAAAAACGTTTCTAGAAAAGGTTAAATAACTTTACTCCAATATTAATAAATGCATTAAGGTATTTAAAGTAGTTTTGTTCCTACTTTCATGATTTCTAAGAATTGCCATTTTGCTCTTTAGAGTATATATTAAATTGTCAAGTTAGCTGTAATAAAGTGAGAGAAATTTGATAAAAATTATTTTACATTTAATGATGAAGTTACTGCTCTACTTATAGAAACTTTTTCAAGATATGCCATTTTACTCATTTCATTTTTCTATATAGGAAATTTTATAGCTAGGTAAAATTTTAAATGTATTCCATTTATAAATATTATACTAAATGTATCATGACCATGTGTAATCTTAAGTAATACCCAAAGTCAATTCTAATGATGATGAACTATATTTCAGCAGAAGCTTATGAATTTAAACATAATAAGAAGAGTATTGTTACATAAAAATAACTTGGCTTTTGTCAACAAAACACAACCAGTTTTAGAAAAGCTGCGAATATAATGAATTGGTATTGATGTAATTACATTTCAGCATATTTTTAAATGTTATTCCATAATATTAAACAATGGAAAACACTGATGCTATGATACTAAAATGGCAGAATGAAAAACAGAGAGTAGCAAGAGGTGTCTAGTTGCAGTTGGAAAACTCTTGATTATTCAGGATTTAGCTCATTCATTTATGGGTACGTCATTCCCTCACTTCTTCTCCCTTCTGCTTTACACATCTTTTAGCCATATCACTGGTATTTACCCTACCAATACTGGCTGGATAGGAGAAGGGAGAAGAGAGATTAATAAATATTCATTAAATTCCAGTGTTTATTCTTTTTGTCATAATTTGATCATGCAGTGGTAGGTTTGAAATTTTTGGTTCCTTTAGAAGAATCCTGACAATCATTTATATATCTACTATACAAGATAAATATATCCACATTTGGCAAAGATTAACCATGACTGGTCATGGTTTTCAGTGAGTGAGACATGGTGAGACTATAAACTAGACTAGAAATTTTAGCTTCATTATGAACTACAAACTATGAACTAGACTAGAAACTTTACCTTAATTATGTAGAATGCAGAGGAGAGTAAGTACTCCTGTGTGTATTTTAGGTATATAGTAAATTATGCATGATGTCTTTATTGATAAGAAATCTACTTGAATTAGTGTGCATACATTTTAGCCTTAAATTTGTAAAACCTCCATTTTAATAGTCTAAGACACCATTTTAATAAATGATACTAGCATAAATCTCTTCAATTTATATACAATTGGCATAATATTTAAATTCGTTGGATTTTGCTCGTCTTCTGAATAATCAAAAGTTGACAATACGGTCTGACAACAAGTTAAAAAAGCAACTGTACTACTGTCCTTAATACAGATCTTTGGATTCAATTTGCAACTCACTACAAGCTTATAATTCCCCCATCAACCAGAAGTCTCTACATTTACACACCAAAGTACAGATTGTACTATTACTGCCACAACAATTGTTCTGTGTATTATACACAGAATAGTAAGGTTTAGGCACAGAGAATGGCCGACAGAAACACCTAAGGTTGAAAACCACATTGCTGAATACATTTTAATTCTAAGATTGCTAAGTTTCTCATTTCCTTTCCACATTAAGCCATATATGCGTGTGCTGGTGCAAAAAGAAGAAAGAAAGAAGAAAAAAAGGAAAGGAAGGGAAGGAAAGAAAGAAAAAGAAAGAAAGAAAGAAAGAAAGAAAGAAAGAAAGAAAGGAAGGAAGGAAGAAAGAAGGAAGGAAGGAAGGAAGGAGAGAGGGAGGGAGGGAAGAAGGAAGAAAGGAAGAAAGAGGAAATCACAAAATTAAACTTTTATGAAGGAAAATTTTTATCAAAGTATGCCGTTCTGAAAAATTGTAATATTTTCTATTCTTTTTTCTAAGCCCACTATGAGAACAAATTTGATGGCATAAATTCTAACATAATGTTTTACTTTAAGTATATGGCAGTTTGATCTCTTGTCTTATAGTAATTGATCTTAACTTTTTCCCCCATCTAAGAATTTATCACAAGTATACTTCCAGTTCTCAGTTTCTATTATGCCTTGGCAATTACACTGACAATAATATTTTATTATATTATTATAGCATTATGCAGCCTCCATAAAATTAGTGTTTGGATATTGGGTAAAGACCATGTGTAAAAAATCATTATCTAAAGATTTAAGAGCTTGTCTTTTTCTCTGCTGATAACCCAGCAACTTTGCCATGTGTCTTCAATAATTTTTTTTGGTGAAGGGCAAGCAAAATACACAGAAACCTTTCTCTTATATTCCTGACTCTTTTTTTTTTTTAAAGATTTTATTTATTTATTTGACAGATAGAGATCACAAGTAGGCAAGAGGCAGGCAGAGAGAGAGAGAGGAGGAGGCAGGTTCCCTGCTGAGCAGAGAGCCGGATGTGGGGCTCGATCCCAGGACACTGGGACCATGACCTGAGCCGAAGGCAGAGGCTTTAACCCACTCAGCCACCCAGGCGCCCCTCTCTTATATTCCTGACCAAGCAAGTAAATGATTACTCACTATTCTCTGAGTTATTTAAATGATGTTTTGATAAATATGTTCTTATAAAATAGCAAAAATGTGGTTAAAAAATAATAGATGAGGACATATATTTAAAGCCGCTAGAAATCAACTTCACTGGATTTGAGGTTTGCTGCCTCAGTTTCTAGTAAGGAACGGGCAATTATCTGCCCAGGAACCTGAAGCAACTGACACATGGAGACCAATATCTCTGAACAGGATGATGTTAGCGAGTGTCCTAATTTCTCTTTACTATTTCAGTTAAGGTAAATAAATTAAAAAACAAAATATCTGAAAGGAGGCAATATAGCAAGAGGCAACAGGATACCAAAGCAATAGAGACAAAGAGAAGAAGCAGAACCAAGTAGAGAAAAACTGATCAGACTAAAACTACTAGAGAAGAGAAATGGGGTGGAGAACCATAATTAGAAGATAATAGAAGGCTATTAAGTCATGAAATAAAACATACAAAATGGAGAGAGTTTGGGGAAAGTGTTGTCAACAAGTAAGTCAAGAGAAAATAATTAAAAGCAATGAAATATGAAACACTAAAATAAAGTTAGTTAAAGTGGTCAACATATTTGGGGCCCCAAAGAGATAAAATAAAAGAGAGATAGTTAATGCAAAAACCATTATGTGTGTTTAAAACAATTCTGTGAAGGGAGAAGTGAAAAATAGTGGATGTAAATATATACATATATATGTATAGGTGCTATTTTAATAAAAAGAGAGACATCACTTAATGCAAATAATTTTATTATATATTTACAAGTAATCTGACATTGGGTAGAAGAAATACCTACAGTATCATTTTAATATAAAATGACAAATGACTTTAATAAATTAAAATGACCATTTTTACTGAAAAATTAAATAGCAATCATGTAAAAATAGTTTTAAATTATCAGCAAAATTTTCTGTTTACTATCTTAAATATAGCACAAATGAGTTCTTTGAGCATTCAAAGAAATAATGGGCAAAGCATATATGTCATCAAATAGATACAATTTGGAGGCGATGGTGAGGATGAAATTCAGCAAATTGAGAGAACATGCTGAGTAGTGAGTTTAAGTCCAATAGTTATAGATACGAGGAAGAGAAAGTCTGAGAATGTGACATTATCTGGTGACAAATGATGGTACCCTGTTACCTTTCGTGTGGATGGACTGTGAATTCAATGAAGAAAAGAATGCCAGACTAGAAATGGTGAGAGACAATTGCTCAATGTTCATATTATATGAAGTAATGGAATAAGGACTGCGGTTTAGTGCTTTACAATGGTCTACCATGTTCTAATCCTTACAACAATATTTTAACCTTTGAATCTATAGGTAATTTAAAGTAAGTTATTATATTCACAGGTTAAAACATTATTCGTGTTAATGTAAGCTAGATGGAACCACCATAACAACAGATAATTTTCACAAATAACAAATATTAGGCTAAAATATTACACATACAGAGTATATAATAAAATACAAACAACTTACAACCTTAAAGAATTTAATATTTAACTCTAGTGATTTTTATTTATAAGATTTGATAAATGTTATCTTAAACGTGCAAACAGAAAAGGGCACAATTGGTTCCACTGAGATTGTACCAAATAACAATCAGAGGCAGAATCTAATATATCCTTGTATTGCAAGAATTAAGGTGCACCAGTTAGAGATTAGATGAGATTCCTGCCTGGGAAGCTTTGTTTGAGCTGTTGCTACCCAGATATTCATCACAGCCAAATTTTAAGAAAATGTTTTGTCATTACGTAGGACTAGCCACACCAATTGTGCTTACAGTTTGTTTTGTAATTACATTCATATAACATAAGTACCAGTATAAAAACTTTGTCAAAAAAACATCTTTTCCACAACACAAAATGCCAGTATTTTGCCAAGGAGCTGTTATTCCAATTATTCCAATATTCAAATGTTATTTATTTGAAGCAAAGAAGCAAAGATACTGGCCACAAGTAGCATTAACCATGCAGTTGTTAACAATACAGGCTAAAAAAGAAGAGGCTTCCTTGAAAGCTGTCACACATGGACAAAGGTTAACTGATTTCCCTTGACCTCATCCAGATTGGATTCTGAACAATTTTTCTCGCCCCAGCAATTATGTAAAAATTATCAGAAAAATTACTCACTCCAAGGTCACCTGAGCCACAGCGTCCATTGAACTGTATCCATTTTCCATGAAAATCTCTGTATACCGGCCCATTTTGATTGCTTCTAGCCATTCACCTACTGATCTGTAGGCCCCAGATCCCAGTGGGCTATGTTCTGCCAATAAATTAGATACCCTAAAACACAGAAAATAGCAATATTAAGAGTAACACTTTAACTCTTTTATAGCAAATTGTGATATTAGCACACAATCAATGGGTTTTTGTGTTTATATTTATAGGGAAAAATATACTAACATGGAAGAAAATTATTCAAAATATAGAACACAAAATTCAGATTTTTTTCTACCTGTAGTCAATGAAAACTTATAATGGCTTAAGAAGCAAGTGTTCTGTGATATGAAACATTAGCTAAAAATTCCATGTGGTGATTTAGATTTTACTTCTCATTATTGTTTTTTGTTTGTAAAAATAATACAGAAAATACTGCCAAAATTAGATATGAAGGATAATTTGTGTAAAGCCAATTGCTCTTAGACTTTGCTAGAGAAACTCAAGTTCATTTATGCTTATTTTCCAGGAAGCTCAGAAGTTATTTATTCTTCAATTTTGTGCTCTTACATAAGGGTACTTGTTAATTTACAGTAATAAATGCCTGTTACCTCTTTTCCTGACTTTAACATTTGGAGGCACCTAGGACTTGGCCCTATATCTTCTCTACTCAGGCTAGAATTCCATTCTAGGCAATTTTACCCACTTTTATGCTTCACGTAGCATCTATTTTTCTCTAATTTTTACCTTCAGCCTAGGTTTCTCATGTATTCATACAGCTACTTCATACTTCCATATTTATCATGGGAATATCCCCTCAACATGTCTGAAGCCACACTTCTCATCTTTTTCACATCCCTTCCCCATGAAGTCTTCCCTACTCTAGTATATGATCCAACAGTTCACTCATCCCTTGTCCTCAGTCTCCTCACAATCCACCATTATGTGTACTATCCATTCTACCTCCAATACATTGCGCATCTGACCACTCCTCTCTCATTTGTTGCCACTTCAGTGCAAGACATGTCTTACCTGCACAACTATCTAGCCTCAGAGTTACCCTCCCAAATTCTATTCTTACTCTCTACTGCAAAACCAAAGTTGTCCTTTAATGTTTTTATTTTGTTCAATATCTCCCTCCTCCAATAGTGCGTTGCTCAAAGCTGTATAATCAGCACCTACTCCACAGCATGACACAACATGGACATGTGACTATCTGGACGAATAAATGGGTATCTTGTGACTTGTAGCCTTTAAGCAGTGGGAGTCAAAGATTTGATGAAAATAGAAATACAGGAAGAAATATTTGGAAAGTAGGATCCTGAAGTTGAAGTTATGAAAGAGTTGCAGATTTTAGTAATAGCAAATTCTGTAACATGACTATTAGAAGGAGAGTTCAACGTAGGCAGAGACCAAAATCATTGAAAGAGAACATTTCAGGGTATTGAGAGATATTCAAACATCGTCTACATGTTTACAGAAATCACCAAGTTTTTGACGTGGATGAGAATAAAGGAAAAGACAATGAACAAGGACTAACACCTTTTAGAATTAAGATTTGTAGATGCCTGAAAAAAGATGGTTAGTAAATGGCATAGTCTTAAGCCAAATCTGTTTAAATGAAGCCTAGTTAGCTCATTCTATATATTGCACACAAAAAATATGAAATTTTTTTGGAGATTCTTAAACTGTTCCTAATCTATAATGATACCAATATAAACTAATGCAATCTAGAATATCTAATGTCTTTTTACGGTTTCCTTTCTTTATGTCCGTTTGTGACAACATAATTCAAACAAGTAGATGAAAGAAATGCTTAGTATTTACGTGATAATAAATAATTAAAAAGCAGATATTTCAGGAATAACTGCTAAGAAGAGAAATTCACCACTTGTTACTACAGAACGTTAATGACGCTTGAAGAGAAGTTGAAGATTCATTTCTCATTTGTATTTAAAAATGACTTTTTGCCTAGTAAACAAATGTTATGTCAGAATCATAGGACTTATGTAACTTTATCAACAAATTATTTCTCATTTAGTTCGCACTAATAGGCAGCCAATTTGGTCACACTTCTTGTAAAAATTAAAAACTGCCTCAAATATAGTGAAAATAACTATCTGGCAATTTTTTTAAAGTACAGAAACAATTTTTTAAAGGATAATTATGTAATTAATCAGGTTAAAAAGAAAAGCATGTTTTACAAATATACAGGATTATTTAAATGTATTCATGTGCATTCAGAATTTTTTTTAAATGCTCATTTGTTCATACCAATCTTTTTCCACAAATTACTCATTTATCAACTTTAAGTCTTGTTGCAACTTCACAGTAGATGATTAGCCAAATATCTGTGTACAACCAAATAAAAGCAAAGAATCTCTAAAGGAGTTGTCATTGTTCATAAAATATGACAGACTTTAAAATCTGTTATAAAGAAATCAAAGAGTAATTATTTTTAGATACTTCTGGTTTACGAGATGCTTATTTGTGCTTATTTGGCTTTTCTGTGTGATCTCATAATCTTATTTTGCCCTATACACACCTGTGTGAGATTCAAAACACATCAAAATACACACATTTGGGCTTTTTAAAAATATTTTTTTAAGATTTATTTATTTGAGAGAGAGAGAGAGAGCACCCAAGTGGGAGATGCAGAGGGAGAGGAGGAGAAAATCCCAAGCAGACTCCCTGATCAACAGGGAGCCTGACCTGGGGCTTGATCTCATGACCCTGAGATCACTACCTGAGTCCATGGGGAGTCTTATGCTTAACTGACTGTGACACCCCGGCACCTCTCATTTACTTTTTTTAATGGACCTAAACTTGGCTACAATAAACATTTTATTGAAACTGGCATTTTCACTGTTAGATTAGGCATTGGCTTTTTAATTATTTAAATTATTTAATAAGAATATTTTATTTTAAGAGAGTAACACTATGCAAAAACTGTATTTAGATAAATTAGTGTCATATAGCTCCATAGATTAGCATATATAAAAATGATTTTATTGGTTTAATGTTCATGGCATCAGTGTGAATTAACTACATGAAGAAAATCTCTCAGGTCTGGCTTCATACCTGCATGATGCATTAACCAGCGTCTTCAAGCTACTTGGGTTACGTATCAGCTTATCCAACATGTTGACGATCTCATCAAACTTGGGCCTGCTATTTCGGTCCTTCTGCCAGCAATCCAGCATTAACTGATAGAGAGCAGCAGGACAGTCCATGGGGCTTGGCAGACGGTAGCCTTCCTCTACTGCTTTAATCACCTGTGTAAAGCAAAACAGAACCATACTCAACACCACAAATTCAGTACAGAGTAGCTTGAGAAATTTCCTACCATCCAACTTTCCTCCTTTCTTGGTCTTACTTTTGCAGTAATAACCAGCATCACTACCTTTAAAATCTCTGGTTACTTCCATTTGCTACAAAGCAACATAAAAAAGTAAATATGTTATCACAATGTAAAACAAAGGTTTTCTTCACATATCATAAGGAAAATAAATGGTAATCATTTTTACATAAAATCTTGATGAAGGGTGATTTGTAAAATTAATTGACGTAAAAATAATGTTCATGTTTTATTTATCCTTGCCTTCTGGAACCAAACAGGGATTACATTTATTAGTGATTTTTCTGAAAAATTAATGCCTTTTTAATGACAAATTATGGGCAGATACATATTTTTTAAAGTAATAGAACTGCAATTTTACTTCAAAAGAGACTTTCGGATGGTAAATGATGGATAAGTCAAAGGCTAAATTAGCCTGTCTCATATATCATTTAATAATGTCAAAGTCTGTCTGTTTATTATCATCTACTGATTTCTATCAGGAATTTGGAAGGACTGCCTAAGTAGCACAGGTATTATAAACATCACTGATTTTTAAATAAAACAGAGCATATGAGTATTGGTCTAATTGTGAAACTGTTTTATCGAAAACATTCATAATGTTGCTGCTATCATCAAAATGTCTCACTAAAGAAGAAATTCATTTATGCTTCTGAACATAATACAAGTTTCATTCTAGAAAATTTAAATATTTAAGTGATACTAAAGCCAACTACAATACACATATTTCTCAAAATCCTATTGTGAATATTTCCTTAACAATTAAAGCTAATTGCATTTTTTGACAAAGAGTTTAGAGTTGACCTGACAAATATGTGTGTGTGTGTGTGTGTGTGTGTGTATAATTAGAATAGGAAATTTACAAAAACCATTTTGAAAAATTGGAAAGAAACCAGTCTCTCAATAATAAAGGAAATGGCATTTGAACAAAAGCAGTGGCACATGGAAAGAAGATGAAATGGCATATTTAAGGGAATTTATGATATAGTGGTAGAGGGGGAGGAGAGAATGTATCTGAGATAAAGCAAGTTCAGACTTCTCACACGGGATGGCTGTTGCTCTTTACTTTAGGCAAACACATTTATGGGGGTAGAGAATGTTGACAAGTATAATTTGGGGCTTTTTTTATTTGGGGTGAGTGGGCAATACCCAGATGGCAATTTGCAGGAATCTGGCTAGAGTGCAGGAGATATTAGATATGATAATGTAAATGTGAAAGTCATCATAACTTGGTCACAATTTGAAGTCAGACATGGCATATATCTCCCTGGGAAGGGCATACGATAAAAGTACCTGAGAAGTACAAATATTTAAGTTCGGACAGAGGAATAAAAAGTACTCCAGGACTCCAAAAACAAATGGTCAGATAAATAACTGAGTAACTATGAGCAAAATTCCTGAGAGTCACCTACCCCCTTAGTTAACTCAAAAACAATATAAAAAATTAAAATGTAAACCATGGTAGAAACTATTACAAAAACGGTAACATATCATCGGCCTACCTAATGTGTAAAAAGTTCATAAATATTAAAAAATAAAATTATTTTAAAAAAAGATTCAAGAGAAATAGATACTACAAAAGAAAAAAAGTCTAAATAAATTGAGAAAATAATCATTCTCTTTGGTGAGCAAATAAAAGAGCAAAAATGAAAAATCAAAAGTACCATTTGAACTTACATATTGAGGGACATTCATTTTTTATTAATTTGCTTATCATAAAACTTCTCATTGCTGATGTCAGTGGCTATTATCTTTAATAACATATATGTACCAAAATAAAATGTCCTAATACAGTTCAAGCCATGAAATATTGCACTATTCAGTGAGAACAGTGCTTTTTACTTACTTAAAACCTGATTTATTTCATAATGAATTTTTTCCCAAAGCTGCTATAAATAAGCTCTATTTTTTCTTTAGCACCTACAATTTTTAAACATTGTCTTTCCTCCACTGAGCAGCTAGTCTTCATATATGACTATGAAATGAATAAATTAAACCAAGTCATTAATTTTATAGGAATTTTATAAGTTATTTGATAGAGACATTATTTCCAGAATATATTACTTAATTTTATTTTCAGGTAAATTTATATATAGAAATATAATATTATGTCTCTAAGTTAACTTAAGTACCTGATCTAGGAAATTAGGTCACTGAATTTAATTCTACATTTATCTTTAGAATTTATCTTCAAAGTACATTTAAACTATAACTTTAGATTTTATATTTAGACACACTGATTTTTTTTTTTTTTTTTTCATTTTTAACTACTGTTTCCTTCATGGTTTGGGAGAGAAATGAATGGCATGTGCACTCTGGTACTGAAATGCTTGAAATCTATCAAAGTACAATTTAGGCTATTTATTTTCTCATAAAGTTTATAACGTATAACCAAGTGAATCATAATCTCAATTGACTTTCTTATTGCTACTACAGGTGTTAATGTGGATGGTTGAGATAGACAAAGGAAAGAAAGAAAAAAAAGAAAAAAAGACAACCAGAAGATTGACAATCTGGAACCAGTTCATATGCACTACATCTGAAGTACTTTTTTTTAAAGATTTTATTTATTTATGTGTAAGAGAGAGAGAGCACACAGGCAGGGGGAGCGGTAGGTTCCCCTCTGAGCAGGGAGCCTCATGCAGGACTCAGTCTCAGGACCCTTGGATCATGGTCTGAGCCAAAAGCGGGTACTTAACTGACTGAGCTACCCAGGCATTCCAAATCTGGAGTATTAAACTATGCATTTCCTTGGCGTTGTGTAAATTGACAGTATGAACACAATTTTAAGACTGCTGTTTCTTGGGGGCCAGGGGTGGCTCAGATGGTTAAGCGTCTGCCTTCGGCTCAGACCATGATCCCAGAGTCCGGGGATGGAGTCCTGGGTCAGGCTCTCTGCTCAGCAGGAGCCTGCTTCTCCTTCCCCTCCCTTCTTGTGCTCTTTTTCTCACTATCTCTGTCACTATCTGTCTCTCTCTCACAAATCAACAAATAAAATCTTTTTAAAAATGCTGCTTCTCTTAATACATAAAACTTCAATACTGAGTACCCAATATGGCATTATTCACTTGCAGCCAGCTGACTCTACTGGACCCATTTTCTCATCTCCGAGTCAGTGGTTTTGTCCTGACGTATATATATACTGTGCCCAAAATGGATATATATATATATATATACCCATTTTGGGCACAGTTTGCTTTCGCCACTCACAGAGGCTCAGCCAGCATTACAAGCTTTACAATGCTTGATCCACAAACACTGCATCCCACAGCATATCGCTCAATGAGGGCATGGACTTCCCAGTAAAGAATGTGTGAGAGTATCACATACTCACTGAAGGGCTGGTAAATAATTAACAGCTGGTTCTCCTTGGGGGTTGGGGGGGGGCAACATATTTGTAACATTTTCTTGTTTATGTGGTATGAAGACTCCCTCCATGTTAAGTACAAACTATCAGCATGATCTCACTGAAAATTTGCTAGCTAGTGCAAGCTCGTTCCAGCAGCCACTACACGTAGTTCATAATACGTTCATCCATAGGGCATTTAAGCTGATTTCACACAATTGCGGCAGGGAAAAATACCTGTGGAACCCAGCTGATACACCTGGGGCTTCTTGTTACTCTTTTGTAACAACTGTGGCCTGAAAATGCTAACCTTCAAGAATTAAAGATGTATTCAGGCTATCAGTTCAGCCACTATGACCTGCCAGATTCATAAATGAGGGGAATCCAGACTGGATAGTAGAGGAAGGAGAAGCAAAGGACCTGAGGTCCTGAGATCGATTGAAACCACAGGGACTACAGTGATTCCATAACGGGCCTCTTCTGAGTTCCCCCTCAGGAAGTTTCAGAATCCACGGACCCATGAAACAGATGCTCCCTGAACTTGGCTGGGGAAAAGTAGGTCTGTGCTGCAAAGGGTGCAGAGCCTAGCAATCATGAAAATTTGTCTCTCAGATCTTTAGTTGCTACATGGTAATTGATCAACCACCCTCAGCACTAAATGTTCCAAAGCCATCATCACATTTACACCAATGCCAAGCTCTGCACAGGTTACTTCCAGTTAGTTATTGAGTATGGCAGTGATAATAAGATAGGCTCATTTCTATGTGATTCCCGTGACAGGCAATATTACCACAGTCTAGCACCTCTCCCAGCTATCCTTCATCCCTCTTCCTTATAAGAATTGCTCTTTCACGGTACTAACGTATATCGAATTCCTTCTTGGCATAGGCTTCTTGCAAGACTTAGACTGGCCCAGGTATTATATCATAGGTACCATAATACAAACTGTACATGTATTATCTGCATTTATTGTTACCATATATTTCCAAGATAGACATTATTATACACATTTTATAGATGAAACACTTGAGACTCCAGAAGGTTAAGTAATTGCCCATCTTTACAGCCAAGAAGCAGCAGTGGCAAGATTTACACTGAAATCTTTCTGGCAAGCAAATCTGTGATCTTCCTATCTGGGTGAGGGGTCACATCATTGGAATTATTTCCCAAGGAAATAATATGGGAAAGTTATGGATCTTACTCCAGGGAATTGGATTTTTGTGTTTTGATGAATTAAGTTCTACCTAGGTTGCGAGTGCTTATGTTATTAGGTATTTACTTGAAATCTCACATATGAGTTATTTTGTTACTGTGAGATATGATGCTCTTCAGAAGTGACTAAAGTTTAAGAATATATTCCTGGAAATAATGTCAGATACAACAGAAATAGTTCCAGATACACCGATTTTTTGTAGGATTTATTTCTGTTTCCAATATTTATTAAAGGTATGTTGAGTATGTCTTTTTCTTAGCACATCAATCTTAGATCCATAGAGTTCCAGAGATTAAAGGGATCTTAAAAATTCTCTCTATCCTGTAGTGTAAATAAGGGCCATCTGTACCCCAGTGTTTGTAGCAGCAATGGCCACAGTCGCTGAACTATGGAAAGAACCAAGATGCTCTTCGACAGGCAAAGGGATAAAGAAGATATGGTACATGTATACAATGGAGTTTATGCCTCCATCAGAAAGGATGACTACCCAACTTTTGTATCAACATGGACAGGCCTGGAGGAGATTATGCTGAGTGAAATAAGTCTCAAGCAGAAAGAGTCAATTATCATATGGTTTCACTTACTTGTGGAGCATAAGGAATAACACAGTGGACATTGGGAGAAGGAGAGAAGAAGGGAGTTGGGGAAATTCGGAGGGATAGATGAACCACGAGAGACTGTGGACTCTGAGACACAAACTGAGGGTTTTAGAGGGGAGGAGAGTGGGGGTTGGGTGAGTCTGGTAGTGGGTATTAAGGAGGGCACCTATTGCATGGAGCACTGGGTGTGGTGCATAAACAATGAATCTTGGAACACTGAAAAAATAAAATAAAGTTAACAAAATTCTCTCTATTCAAGTCCACTCACTTTATAATCACTACAACTGACCAAAAGTTACAGATTCCAAAATGACTGGCTTTCTTTTTTTTTTTTTTTCAAGATTTTTTTATTATTATTTGACAGAGAGAGAGAGGGATCACAAGTAGGCAGAGAGGCAGGCAGAGAGAGAGGGGGAAGCAGGCTCCCTGCTGAGCAGAGAGCCCGATGAGGGGCTTGGTCTTAGGACCCTGAGATCATGACCTGAGTTGAAGGCAGAGGCTTAACCCACTGAGCCACCCAGGTGCCCCCAAAATGACTGGCTCCAGTTCTAGATTTTTTGTCTTTTATTTTAATTGTTGTTTTTGTTAAATAGCAAGATACATTTTGTTAAATAGCAAGACTTTTGAAATTAAATATTGATATTTCTTTATCGATCACTTTTTTCCAAAGGGATAAGAATTAACAAGAGGTTACCAGTCACTAAAATAATTACTTTCATTTAAGGGCAGGCAGCATTATCCTTAGAAGACTAATACTATCTTTAAAGACCAATATTTGTCTGTCAAATACACTCATTTTAAATACTATCTTACTGAGGGTAAAAGTCAAACACTTTGTTCACTGTCAAATCTTGGTAATATTCAGTATTTACCTGAAAACTGAATTCTTCATACTTTGGTTAATTATAACATGTTGTGTGCTATCGTAAAGTAGTTATTTTACCATGAAATATTCCAGTGATAAAAGATACATATATCAGATGTATATCTATATATATCAGTAATTAAAACAAAGAATAGAAAGAGGATGAGAAGCACACCCAGTACAAAGTAGGTTGACATCCTTTTGGGTCAAAAATTCTTGCTGTCTTAGAGTCAGATCTAGGCCAACAGAAATAGTAGTAGAAAACTGAATGTCCACAAAAAAAAAAAAAAAAAAAAAAAGAAGAAGAAGCAGAAGAAGAAAGAAAGTAATTCAAGTAATTCTAACATGAGAAGATTGGAAAGATAAATGAGGTGTTTTTTTTTTAATTTTTTAAAAAGATTTTATTTATTTATTTGAGAGAGACAGAGACAGCAAGAGAGGGAACACAAGCTGGGGGAGTGGTGGAGGGGAAGCAGGCTTCCTGCTGAAGAGGGAGCCTGATGCAAGTCTTGATTCCAGGACCCTGGGAACATGACCTGAGCTGAACGAAGTCAGACACTTAGTGACTGAGCCACACGGATGCCAATAAATTAGTTTTTAAAACATTTTATAATCTATGTGCTTAGTATATTCTATGTATTCATACATTTCCTAATAAATACAAGAGAAAGACTGTCACTAAATATAAAAATGCCACGCCAATAAATCTCTTATTTTGGTTTTGATTTTAAGTTCAGAAAAATGTTGATATGCAAAATGTATTTTATCAAATAAAGAAGCTTCTACTGACTTCAGGATATTATTTTAGTTCATGGAGTTCATGGTCTGATATTAAAATTATCTTAGTCATTCTAGCTTATTTTTTTTTTAAGATTTTTATTTATTTTACAGAGATCACAAGTAGGCAGAGAGGCAGGCAGAGAGAGGGGGAAGCAGGCTCCCCGCCGAGCAGAGAGCCCAATGAGGGGCTTGATCTTAGGACCCTGAGATCATGACCTGAGCCGAAGGCAGAGGCTTAACCACTGAGCCACCCAGGTGCCCCTCTAGCTTATTTTTATTATGTGTTGTTATGTTTTTTCTCTGTGATGACGGAGGCGGTCCTATATCAAAAGAAACTGACTGCAACGCTCTGTCTCCTTCACATAGTAGAAGGTCTCCTCTGAGAGATTTAGAATATTCTGCATGTATGGTAATGTCGTATTTTCATGTTGCAATGCCTTTTTAGAACCAGGTAATATCTGCAATGTAGAGATTATGGGATATAGCATTCAAAACACCAAATCAGTAATTTTGCTCTTTGAGAATTTTTTTCCTAAGAAATATTCACTGATCATGATTTTCAAATGCAGTAGATCTGTCATGTTTCTTGAATACAAATTGGGACAGAAATTGAGGGTATCAAACAGTGCTATACACAGAAATTAAATTCCACTAATGAGTGTGAACTTGTGAGAAAATATATAGCTTTTATTGTACATTTTATTAAAATCAGACATTTTAGGAAGATCTGCAATTGTATAATCATTTACTGTAAACCTTATTTAGATTCTTGGAAAACCCAGCCAAGGCCAAAATTTTACTTTTTATTGTTATAATTTCCTGAGAATTTGTATCAGCACTCCCTTTTATTTTTCTAAATAGTTTGAAATAAATATATCTGATGGAATATCAAGACTCTCAAATGGCTAAAATCCGAAAAATATATGTGTCCCAAATCCTTTGTACTTCCCAGTTTCTATGCCCTTCTTCATGTAACTTTGTACTGTCGGTTCACAACAGACAGTGTGACTGGGTCAATCCCTTGATTACAGGATTGGCTAATGGGATTTTAGCAGATACGTTACAGAAGGAGGTGCAATTGGGATCACTCTGGCCCTTCAGGCACTTGACAGATGAGTTCACATCTAGGCTAGTCTGCAGGTCTCCAGAGGAACATGAAAGCCACATGGATTAGAGCAAAGGTGCGCCAGTGTAGACCAGCGAACTCCAGGAACATGAGCATACCCAGTTAAGATCAACAAAAACACTTACGAGCATTCACCTCACATCATGTTGTACTGTGGTCTATAATTTTAATTGTGATAGATGCAACTATATCAGGTATAATTGCCAATAATGTAGATGACAAGGCTATACGTATCATACACATAGTTGAGAAGGACTAAAAATTCTGAATGACAGAATGAAAAGTCAAAATATTGTTAAGTTTGAGAAGTTAACTAGTCAAATAAAGAGTAAAGGTTTTCTTTGAGTGAAGAAACAAACACTGTCGTCATGGCAGAATAAAATACATTCACAAACGTTAAAGGAGAGAACGGTATTAACATAATTCTTGAGAAAAGTTGGAAGCCAAACTGTGAAGTATGCTATAGTTCAAGTTACTGTTTGGCATTTTTCTGGAGAATAGTAAATAGCAAATAGGTGTGGTCTTCCTTTAGGCTAAAAATTCAGAGTAATTATTATGTATTGAGTTGACTATTTTATACTCATTCAAAAGGCTGATCTAGGTTTACTGGTTGAAAACAAAAGGAAGAAGTAGACATTGATTCAATGAGAGACAGTGCGGTAGTTTGGTACACAAATTTTAGAGAATCCTGTTTAAATTTCTGGTGTAACGATTATTATTTTTTGTGACCTTAAGAAAGTCATTTAATCTCTCTAAGCACCATTTCTTAGCTTAAAAACAGGAATAGCAACAGCATCTTTCTGATGAGTTGTCAAATATATAATAAGAGTTCAGTGATTTTTTTTGTACCATAGCCCTAGCCCAAAATAATAAACCTAAAAAAGATACTATGTTCTCCTAAATTTAGAGAACTATAAGTCAGCGCTCCCTCCCAAAGCCAGGTTGAGTGGGACACAAAACCAATTGTAGCAATTTGTAGTAACTACAAAAAGGGGAGGTTGGCTGCCTTGCTGTAGGCTTGTTGAGAAGTAGGAATGCATTAAGCCCAATTTAGTTTTGCTGTCAGAGAAGAATGCTGTGAAATTACTCTTGGAAAAGCTGAAGTGTGACCCTGGTTTCTCACCCAGAGAGATTTGAAGAAAGCAGGCTGGCTGGAGCAGTCTGCAATCATAGTCCAAAAGAAGGAACAATGGCTGAGCAACCCACCAGAAGGGGTTTCTCACCAGTGATGTATACACGTGTACTATACGGTGAGAGCCCGTGAGGTCGGGAGAAGGCAGCGAGTGAGAGGAGCTGTGGGAAGTCCCAGTGCATCCTCACCCTCTAGCGACCTGCAAAGTGAGGGTTTCCCCAGGAGTCTGTGCAAGAGCTCTGACACACACCTCACTGGAAAACCAGAGTTCGGGGATCTGACCGACAAGAGGCATCAGCAAACTAACATAAAAACAATCCTGCCCTTTCTTTTCTGCATATTCATCAAGGACAACTCTGAAAAATCTAGGTACAAACTTTAACAGAGGAGGAAGAGGAGCAAACACGTGACCATTCTTCCTTCCCAGTCTAGGTAGTGAGGGTCAGGCTGGCTCTGTAAATGCGGAAACCACTTTGAAATGGATATGGCATTGACTTTGATTTAGACTGGACTTGAAATTTTATATCTGAAATTGAATCTTAATTACTGGTATGGGACTGTTGTTTCAATAAAATGCAGCTGCAGAGCTGTAGTCTCTGTCTAATAACCCCTAAAGGCATAGGAGTGGGAGATTTTACAGAGCATGGATGAAAGAAATAATTGGAGGAAAAATAAATGCTTTAAATAAGTATGCTGTTGAGTTAGGACTGCTCCATATACTGGTTTTAGAAAGAAGTAATGAGGTAGTTGATAAAGAACTTAAGACAGTATGTGGCACATAGTTAGGGTTCAAGAAATGTTAGTTGCTTTCATACTTGTTGTTATTTGAAGGGCAAATATCAAATTTCTGTGTAATCCAAAATGGGAAGGACTGTATTGAATAGTAACAATGGAAAATTACAAAGGCAAAGACCAAAGAGCCATATTTCAGGCATCACATAATAAACATTCTGAACTTGAATAGAAGAGTTTTTCATAGATCCTTTAATTTTAGGTTCCTGTTATTCTAAGTGTAAATTATTTTTCTATATAAGAAAAAAATCTGTGCTTTTCTGCAAATTAAATAGACAATCCAACTCTTCTTATTTTTTTTTTAATTTAAAGAAACATAGATTATTATTTTTATCCCCTAAGAACATCCACTATTAAATCAATATCATCCATCCTTTTGGTTTGGAGTATTAGCTGCCTTTATCAAATGCAAATCATAAAAACTTGGCTGTCAGTATTCATTCTCTGATGGCTCGTTCTTCATCTTGGAAAATGGTAGTGACATAAAATGAGTGAATTCTCACTATAGTACAGCTAACACAGTCTGGCAAGGGACTGACTTTTATGTAATAGTAACTACCTCTCCTTTGCACTAACTTATTTTGAGTTTCTGCATAAAGGCTATTTTGACAACAACAAAACAGATCAGAGGATAAGCAAAGTATTTCCTTTTTTTAGGCAATTGTCATTGTGAGAAATGAAAAATTTTCTGTCTCCTGACTCAGAGAACAAAGCACTTCATTCCAGACTTGAAGGAGAGTAGCTCCATACTTACATCTTGATTGGTCATCTCCCAGTAGGGTCTTTCCCCGTAAGACACAACCTCCCACATCACGATGCCATAGCTCCAGACATCACTGGCAGAGGTAAACTTTCGGAAAGCTATAGCTTCTGGGGCAGTCCATCTGATTGGAATTTTGCCTCCCTAAAATTGAAAAAGAATAAAAGAATTACCACATACTTCAAATGACTCTCAGGTTATTGTTGCCTCACTAGAAAGATCTGGAAAGAGATGTAGCATTTTTAAGTGAATCTGTTTGACAGCATGCAGTCTCTTTTCACATATCTCAGGCCGTAAGCACTTGTAGGCTGACTACTAATTGGCTGTCCGGAAGGTTTCTGGTTTAAATTCTGTTTGACTACTGGAACACATACAGGACCCACATCTCAATTACAGTATCATGATGACAGCTCGATGAGGGAAAAGCGGCAGTCAAGCAAATCAATAAGGTATATTTTCATGACTTTCTAACAGAGAGTAAAGGACTGAAATTCCCAGGGCATTGTTTTTTTTGTTGTTGTTGTTGGTTTTTTGTTGTTGTTTTTTGTTTTTTGTTTTCCTTTAACATAGGAATTATAAACGGGAAATCTTGGTTGCTGAATGCAACCCTGAGAGGTTTAACAGTTAATAAGACAAGCGTGAAAATCACGTATAGTTATATTGTCCCCTATCACTGTGCAATTTCTTTTAGACTGGACTTCACTGATTTTCTGCCAATGTATTTTTGTGTTTGTTGTGTTACAGACTGTTTTTATTTTCATTTAAGAGATAGATCTCTCATTTAATTTAACCATATTAAAAATTATGGCAATTAGATTTTGGGGAAAACTTATGACATTATCAAGTTTGGAATTTTTTAATAGTAAAAAAAACTGGTTCTTTTTCTCTTAGTTCACAAAATAAACACTTCTATATCCTGCAGGCAAACTCAGGAAACCAAACATTTCATCCACAGGCAAAAATATATTTAAGGGGGAAATGCATAGGCTTTGAATATTTTCATATAAAAAAGATTAAGATTAACTTATGCCTTCCCATTTTGCAGAGAGGATATAATTTAACACTAGCAAAAAATGGAACTTAAGTTGCTCTTTATGAATCAAAGTTTCAAGACATGGGGAAATAACAGTTTGATGTAATGCTTGAAGTTGTTCCATGAGCTGAGGTTAATTTGAACTATTCAAACTATGTTTAAATTATTTGTCCTTTATATATATATGGTACCACCACTTTAAGAAGACTTTCCTGATACATACTTTTGTTAATTAAACATTCAAAGATAAGATCACATCATTAGGCATGGCCATGTGTCATTGGGATATCTATAATATGTTCTCACTTTTCCTTTTAAAATCATAATTTGTTGATTTACTTCAAACCTCAGCCTAGGATTTTTCCTCTGGTCCTCTGACCATCATATCTGACATCACTATTATCTGAAGTTCCCTTATCTTCTCATCTCTCCGTATATGGATTTTCCATAAACTGATCTCACCGCTCATTTCAGAGGAGTAGGTCTTGCGGGTCTCAGGAGCTCTGCCTCCGTTCCCCTCTCCCCAGCATGATACACTGACAGAGACCTTGACAAATCTATTTTATGCATTTAACCAAGATACCAACCAATCACAGTGGGAATGGACTTTTCTATAACCTCCTTCTTGCTTAGGCTAAGTTTATTAAGTGTAGCTCTAATCCCAAGAGAATTCTTAATTGAGGTTTTATTCAAGGCAAATAATGACAATGATAATTAGGTCTAGAAGAAGAGGGATATTCTACCAATTAATTTATTGATTTATTAAGCTAACGATTAGAGGGCTTTGTTTGCTTAGATAAATTACTCTTGATTTTCAGTATAGTACAGTCCCTAAACATCCATGAGTCACAAAGCAACACTGAAAAAAATGAAAACAAAAACAGCCTTATAATCTATGATAAAAGTTTATTCTTAGGCTATGAATAGAAGTCATTTTTTAAAAATTGAATTAAATAAACAAATGTGTAATATATCTATCTTAAGAATGTGAGATGCCAAAAGTGTTCTTCTGTATTGAAACAAAAGTTAACCAAATCTTATAATGAAAAAGATACAATGAAAAATATTTCTAGCTTCACAAGGAGTTGGAACATTAAGGATATCTAATTTCATGTTTTCTTGACACTGAAAAGATTTAGAATGAAAATAAGGGATTCAAACTCAAAACGTGCAATACACAGACTGCCCAGAAAATTCTGTTGTACCAATACCCATAGTTTGCCAGCAGAAAAGAATCGTTGGGTACATACCATATTGATTCAGGAAGCAATTACTTTGCTGGAAAAGGATGTTGATTTATGCTAATTATGACAACATGAGTTAGTGACCAATTTTCCATAGATGTGAGCTTAACAGTTAATATAACATGTCAGGGAAGTAATTAGGCATTAAAATACCTCCAGTAAATCAAAACTTTTTGAAGGAATAGTTCTTTTATTTCGTATCATGTGAGTCCTTAAAAGGTAGGTTTAGCTATTTCTATATTTGTTTTATAAATGCAGACACTATAGTGCAGAGAGTTTAAGTTATCCAATAATGTTATACATGATTATATATTCATATATATATAATATTAATTACTTTTAATGTAGGAGATTCTCTCTTTAACTTTCTCTTTTACATTTAAAACTCTGAATAATTTATATATTGTTGTATTCACTCTGAATCTAAAGTTTTTCTTTTTAGTATCTGTAGGAAGAAAAATGAATTATTGTGCCCCAGAAAGTGAATGCTTTCAGTTTAATATATAAATTTGCTTATATTCAACAAGTAGAATTGTCAGATTTTTTATCGCCCCCCCACCATTCCTTTCTCTCTCTGTCTTCCTATGTGAGAAGAATGTCCTTTTTACTATTTCCTTTAAAAATCTTTAAAAATTAATTGTCTCTCATCTATTGTGTCAGAAATGCATTCTGTTAGTTCTTACCCTCGTGGTGTAGGCTGCCTCAGGATCATCTTCTAACACCCTGGAAAGTCCAAAGTCAGACACTTTGCACACAAGGTTACTGTTGATTAAGATGTTTCTGGCAGCAAGGTCTCTATGCACGTAGCCCATGTCAGAAAGGTACTTCATTCCTGCCGCGATGCCTCTCAGCATGCCAACAAGCTGAATCACAGTGAACTGCCCGTCGTTTTTCTATTAAAATGATGTAGAAATATTAATCCAGCAACAACAATCACTGGGGGGACATTTAAAAGGATCTTCCTTCAAGCCCCAAATTAATACTCTCACCAACCTCATATGCAATTTGTGTCTGAAGGAGAATGGAAAAAATTATGAAATATATCATTAACTTTGTAACACAGATCAGTCCTCTGCTTAGTCAAAGCCAACAAGGCTTTGAAAGCCCTTGTCAAAAATTTCAGTTAGTGGCCTAACAAGCATTGTAATTTCTTTATTCTCAGTCGTCAGAGGAGTACGTTCATCCCTCCAACCTAGTGCCTACCTTAGATGAACACTGTGTCTTTTTTGAGGTGCTTTGAGATAAGCTAGCAGGATAGGCACACATTGGGTTTAAAAAAAAAAAAAAAAAGAAGAAGAAGAAGAAGAAGAAGAAGAAGAAGTGGCCGGAGGAGATAAAGGAGATTCTTCAGGAGCACGTAAGAGGAAGAGGATGGAGCAATGACCAGGACATTAGTGTTTCTCAGCAGCTTGCTGACTTTGTCAGGGGCTCTGGACTTAGCACAGGCACACAGCATAACGCCCAACTAATGATTATTTTGAAAAGTAGGAATAATATGGCCTTAAGAGACTAGAGAACTTGAAGATATGTATAAGAAATTTGGTAACAGAATCTGGTAGAGACTGGAGATTAGAAGAAAACTTGGTCTGGTCAGTCGACTGCCATCATCAATGCACAGGACCCTGGAATTATCCCCAGAAAGGCCATTGTCCCATCACTTTGCCTAATCAATGGTAGCAGATGCCATATGAAATGTGAAGAAGTAAAAGCCTATAGCTTTAATCAGACATGCAAATATGTTACCTTGTCTGGCACAAGACATAGGGTAGTAATACAGTGAGGTGCCAACCATAAAATTTAGACACTTGTAGGTAAAAAGAATCTTTTCCTGCAACCCAGAAGATCTGACAGCATTAGTGATACTGTTACTACGTGGCCATTCTTCTTGTACGAAGAGTGGCTGGCTCTCAGATGGATTACAAGCGTATTTGACCTCCTCATCAATACAGATGGTTTACATGGACCTTAGACATTTTTTTCTTGATACTAGATACTCTGAGAAAGTTAGGTACTTGTAAAAAATCTTCTTCTTTTTTTTACCCCTTTCCTTTTCTTTCCTTCTGTCCTTCTTCCTTCCTTCCTTCTTCCTTCCTTTATCACCTCTTTCTTTCATTTTTTGGAAGGCAATTTAACATACATTTAAATAAAGTTGTAGGGACATACGAATTAGATTTGTTTAAGTTTCTGGAAAGGGAAATTTACAAACCAAATTTTATTTCTTGAAGTATAACTATTCTGACTCCAGATATTTCTTTTGATTTAAAAACTCTAAAGTGGCTCAAATTCAACTTCAACATCACAGGCAGCATACAAACAACACTTCATTTGAGTAATTAAACGTGTTTCAAACCTACCTTTAAAAATGTATCTAAGGATCCGTTTTCCATGTACTCTGTCACTATCATCACTGGTTTGCCTAGAAACAAAACAGCGGTATGAACTGCAACTTTTTGATTTTGCATTCTTATCTTGGAAAAGTTTACTGGAAGGTTTAATTTTTGTCCAAACTATATATATTCTTTTAAAAAGTGTCCTCTTCAAATAGCAAGTAATTTTGTGACATGATGTTATCTTACTGTAATGGGTGGGGCTAATGAGAAGAAAGTATCAGAAGAATAATAACATTGGCATTTCAGATATGATAATACATCATTTTCAATATTAAAATCAATTCGTGTCAAAATAAGTTTGATGATGCATTTTATTTTAGAGGTAATGGTAAAGCATTGTGAATGTATTTTCTTTTCCACAATTCTGAACAAAAACTCTTGTGCCATTTAACTGTACTACTTAAGAATCCTTAACTATATGTTGTATTTTCCTAACTTTCTTTCTATATTCTTGTAACTCTTTTCTTCATGACTACTTCTCTTTTTCTCCTTTGTCACACACACAATCTCTATCAATCCAAATATTTTCATCTTTCAGAACTCTGTTCTAATTCCTCTTGCCATCTGGAAACTTCTCTTGCAATCATTGTTTCCTCCCCCTTCCACGTCTGGTACAGAAGTATAAGCTACAATGTCGGCTGGACAGACTCCAGAGTCACACTGCCTGACTTTGAATTCCAGAACAATCACTTACTATGACATAATCTTGGGCAAGTCAATTATTAGCTCTGTGCCTCATTTTTCCCATCTGTAAAATAAGGGTGTTAATGGCACCTACCCCGTAGAGCTTTGGTGAGCATTCAGCAAGTCACAGGGTCATGCAAGTCACTTACAGAGCAGCCTATCACTTAGAATTTGTTGGTTAACTTTCTTGCTGGATACAAGTTGGCTAAGAAAATAGATCATATTTTATTCTCTATAAAATTATGGTATCTTTGAATATAACATATCTGTGATACAAAATGAAAAATACAAGATCAAAAGCCCTCCTTTATATGAGAATATATCTAAAACATGACTATTAGTTTTATCGCCCCATATTCACCTTTTTAAAAAGATTTTATTTATTTATTTGTCAGAGAAAGAAGAAGCCAGTGAGGACAAGCAAGGGGAGTAGCAGGCAGAGGGAGAAGTAGGCTCTCTGCTGAGCAGGGAGCCTGATGCAGGACTCATCCCAGGATCCCAGGATCATGACCGGAACCGAAGGCAGAGGCTTAACTGACTGAGCCACCCAGACGTCCCAAACCTCACTATATTTTAAAACTTGTCCCTTTACTATTTAATAAAAGCATGCCACATAAAATTTGTATTAATTTATTTTGAGGTAAGTAAAGAGATCTTATGTCAGAAAAATCTATCTCATAGGTCTATTAATAAACTTTATGTATTAGGAGGGAAAACAATGCTCATACATTCAGGAAATGCATTATAATTAACGTAATGACATTCTCCAGAAGGACAGCTGTATTTTTCTTAAGTGAATAATTCAAGTCGTAGAATTAGAACCTGCATATTTATTCATACAACACTATCTAGAAGTGCAAATAAAGCTATAGAAAGTTAGACAATTACATATGAAGAAGAAATAACTAGGAAGAAAAAAAGATTTTTCATTTCAACGTCAAGATCACTTAAAACTTACTATTTCAAATAAAAACATAGGACTGTCTAATTTCTTACTCAGATAATTCTTTTTTTTAAAATACTTCAGAAGAAATATTCTTTTAATGGAATGTGATAAGTATATTATAAAGCCAAAGACACATTTCTCTCTTCCTCTTTAATGTTTATAAAAGTAATTTAAAAATTTGTCTAAATAATTCATTAGGCATATGTTTGAAGATGCCTACATTCGGTGAAACACTACACGTGCAGAGAATGAGCACTAGAGGTGGGGATGTCATTTGAGCTGAACCTTGAAAGCTTCAGGGGTCACTCATGTCATAGAAGGAGGCAGATACTCCAGCAAGAGGAGGTGGCATGTGCCAAAGCATCTCGTCATGAAGGAACCCATCAAGTTCAACTATGGCTAGAACCCTGGATTTTCACTCCGTCCATCCAGAAGTGATAGGAGATGAGTTGGGAAATACTTTTTTAAGAAACCAACCGGCCCACAATAGTAAAATAAATAAATAAATAAATACAAATCATAATGTATTTGTAAATGCCTGTCACAGCACAACAGAGGAAAAGATTGTAATTTCTTCTTTAGTAAAGTACAATATAAGATCATAAATGAAGAAACGCTTGTAATGTAACTTTAATGACACTGCCACACCCATTTTAATTCCGACAAATTTTGAAACAGACAAAGTTCCGCTTAGACCCTTTTGGTCCAATTCTCACATGCAAGAGCCCCTTTCAGATTTTCATTAATGTTGAAGCTCATTTTCTTTTTGAAGTCCACAACTAATGTACCACCCCAAGGGTGAAAGCCAGAATTTCTGACAACTGCTGTGGCACACGCATCTGTGTATTTGAAGTTACGCCAGACATAATGCTGGAGTATCCCGGAACGGCCTGCTGTAGTAGACATGACCCCTTCATTTGCCTGATTTCAGGAACTCAGAAGTAACGGGGAGGAAGCTGAGTTGGGCAATCCTGGCAGCAGCTTTTCACCAAACACTAACGAAGTATTTCAATAAATGTACAGCTAATAGAGCCAAAGAGTATGTACTGGCTACATACTCATATGTACTGACCCAACTAGAAGGAGGCCTACATTTTCTGGAATCTGCCTCGGTAGCTCTTTTATTCCGACTTTGACCCCTATTTACAGAAATCCATTGGGGAAATTGTCATAGTATAACTGGAATTGAAAGAACTGATTTCCCGCAGACATCCAGAGAAGATCGTGTTAGTTTCCCCTCATCGGCGCCCCTTCGTTTGTAGTGTACGGTAGATGTCTTGTCCATCAAACTGAAAGCTGATCCGTGGTTGTCATTACTCACTCTGCCTCAAGTCCTTCATGACTGCAGCAACTTCCCTACAGCTCTACTCACAAAAGTTTCTGTTTTCTCCTATTCCCTTTTTCTAGAATTTCTTCATTTTATCTACCTTTAATTTGCTGGACTCCTTTTTTTAAAAATTTGTCTTTTTACCATTATGGGTCCATGGTACATATTTAGTACGGCTCACCCAAGTTCTATTGAGCAGAAATTGGAAAGAATTCCCATGTAAGAATATTTTTTTCTTTGATGAGTTTGTTTCTTAAAAATACAAATTTTCATAGCATGCTTTTATTAAATAGTAAAGGGACATTTTTAAAATATAGTGAGGTTAATGTGGAGTGATAAAACTAACAATCATGTTTTAAATTCACTGAGCTTAGGAGAAAAAAATGTATGCTGTAAAGCGAATGAACTGATCAGAAGATTTATTGACATTGAATAATATACATGTGGATAGAAAAAGATAAATGATTACTTTTTAGGGAAATGGGCACCTGGCATTTGTTCTATAAGATTTCTTAGATTTCATCACCTAGTTTTAAAAGTCAGATTAATTATTTATGACAGTGTAGGTTGTAATGTCAATAACAAAAATATTTGAGAAGTGTGATAGGGAACTAAAACACTTCTCACATTTTAGAAAATGGGAGAAAAGTAATTAAAATGAATATTTGCAAACAAGCACGATCTTCTTTTGTTGACAAGAATAAGACACTTTAGGACCCATTCGATTATTTTTCATGCTTGAGTCATTTTAATGCTAATTATATTTAGTTTGGCTTATGTTTTGTCTCAGTTTGTGCTAGCCTGCAAGAATGACATAGCAATAATTAATGTGGCTTACTCTAACCCTCGTAAATTCAATAAAACTGTATAAATCATTTTCCATTATCCAGCTCGAAGTACAGACAAAAAATAGATTTGCCAATAATTTTGAAAGCATATTATCAAAAATCTATATAAAACGAGCTCATAAAGCATGTCAAAACATGATTCTAATCACAGAGTAGAGTTTTTATATTACTTTATATTATTTACCAAAGACCTAGCCCAGGCAGAGTCTAAGTAGAAATAGAAACATATTTATGGAATTCACCACCCTTTTATTTTAATCATTCAGTATTGGTGATCATAAAAGAGCTACAATTTGTTGATTTATTGGATTTTCACTCTTCACAAGGCACAGTGTTATTTTTAATTTTATTAAATTCCATAATAGTGGCATTACAGAATACATTTTTCAGAAACAGAAAAGTCAGGCTTAAAAAGATTCAATATATGATGGGTTGGTGAGTGCAAATGTATAAGAAACGAAGCTGGGAATCAAATTTATGTTCATCTGACTATAAAAGCTATTTTCCTTTCCTCCACACTACGATACCTATAATTTCAAAATACTTATTTTAAAGTTTAAATTTTATCTTATTTATTTTATTTTATTTAAATTTTATTTTAAAACCTCACAATTATTTACTCTTTTCTGTTAATACAAGCTTGGTAATCATGACCATGGCGTGACGAACTATCCAATTATTAATGGCAGATCCGGTAGGAAGTCAGCTTCTCTCAGTAAATAACACAACCTCACATATAACCTTACATATGACTATTACTTATATATGTTCTGATTGTTCTGAAGTTTTCACACTTGAAAATGTAAGAAGAAAGATACATCTGAGGTTATTTTACTACAATAGAAAAACTGAGTTTGTTTCCTTACTCTGCGACTTTTTTGGTGTTAACGTCCATCACAAATCCAAAAGAAGAGAGAATATGCCACCCCTGGCAAAGCAGTCCTTTTCCATAAGATACCTCAAAGTTAGGTGAAACAAACTTCGGGGAATGTGGCTCTAGCCCTTGTTTTTCATAGCATTGCCCCAACAGCCTGGAGAGCTGTCATCCATTGGGAGCATATTAGAAATGCATAATCCCAGGGCTCGATCTGATCTAATGAAACACATTCTACATTTTACAATTTCCTCAGGGGCACATACAATTTTGAGAAACAGTAAACTAGGCCACATCACAGAAGTTGCAGCTAAATCTGGGCTTATTTTATTTGCATTGATTCCAGATGCTTTTCTGAAACCATTAGCTCATCAATAAACACTTGATGCAAGTTAAGCCTCCATTCAGGGAGCATTTGATTTAGAAGCATCATAATTCACTGGAGAATAATTGTCACTGGGTTTCTCTTAGAAATAGTTTACAAGACTTGTAAATAATTAAAAGTAAGCCTGTGCTTATACTTACATATCTACAGTTTTATTTCACTCAGTCATTCTGTTTGGGTTAGATTCCATTTAGTACACTAACACTTGCAGCTGTTTGAAATTACTTTTATTTTGACACCAAGGGAAACTTGAGAAAACTCAAATATCATGGTTCAATTATTAATGGTTAATGGTCAACCAGAAAATGGAATCTTGTGCTTAGGACAGGAATAGATAATGCTTATTAAGGGGATAAGGAGGGGAGCACAAAGTATGGGGCAATTAGAAGGGTATTCATATTTTAATTCCATTATGGTCTTTAGTTGTTGGTTAACATTTTAGAGAAAAATCATTTATAACATTCTGTAATTTTAATTTTGGGAAAGATGATAAAGTAAAAAGTTGATATACCTTTCCTGAAACAGGAGCATGAAAACACCAAATGTCTCTAAATAGAAACTCGAAACTTTCCATATCTTCTTTTATTCCAGATTGTTTACACTGATAAACTTTTTCAGTAGATGCTCATTTCTCAAATTAGGAATTAATTTGAGTTGTTCTGACATTACTGAAGGTAGATGATTACTTATGGAACAGAAATTATGAACTTTTCAGAGGAGGTAGGGAATCCGAGAATTAAGAAATCTGATAGTTTTCTTTTATTAATAATGAAAATAACTTTAAAAATACAATGATTAATTTACTAATAGTCAATCTATGAGACAATAAATTTTGTTTGTATAGTTCTATTTTATTTTTTTTGATGAGCAAGAATTAGATTTTGTCAGGAAGAATACTTATATATAGCTAATAATTATTTTACACATATTTCTTAAACTTCATTCTATGCCTTAACAAAGAAAAACAGGCACTGAATCAATGAGCTGGCTTTTATTTCTACTTCGGCTTTAAATTTGTTTCCATTGTGGTTTATCACTGGTTCGTAGAATTTATTTCCTTACACGAAATGCATATTGTAAAATTCAAGTATACTTACACTTTAAAACATTTACATTTTTACATCTCAGGACTAAAGGTAAATCAGTCACTACATGCTTATAGGCCTCTCAAATGTAAGTTGTCTAAACTAAACTACTGATTACCAACCACAGTGTTGATTCTACTAGACTTTTCCCTATAAATGGCAATTCCTTTCTTTGAAGAACTAATGATAAATAATTAATAATTATTGACTCTTCTCTTTTTCTCACACTCCATATCTAAATCACAAGAAGCCTTTCTGTGATTGTCTTCAAAATATCTAAAGAATCCAAATACTACTCTCCATGCTAGATCAGCACCCTGATCTAGTCCATAATGAGGTATGAATAATGTCAGTGGCCTCCCCATGGTCTCCCTGCTTAAACATAGGCTCTTACTATCTATACTTAACATGGCAGCCAGACTGATCTTGTTAACACAGATATCAGATTCCATCACATCTTGGTGGAAAAGCTAAGACTAAAAGATGGTCTTTATAGGGACCAAATATTGTGCACCATCTCTCCTCCTACTACATCTCCAAGTTAAGTTCCTTCCAGACTCCTCTCCTTTATTCCATTGAAGCAACACTACATCTTCAAGTTAAGTTCTTTCCAGACTCCTCTCCTTTGTTCCACTGAAGCAGCAATGGCCTTGATATTTCTTGAACATCCCATGTAAGTTGCATTTAAGACTTGCTGGTGCTTATTTCTACAACATTCTGTCCCCAGATATTTGTAAGACCCACACCTTCACTTTATTCAAGCCTTACTAGAGAGGCCTTTAACTAAATAAAATAGAAATTACCAATCCTCAACAAAAGCAATCCCTTATTTCCTCACCTAGCTTTATTTTCTTATTTAATATATTATAAATATATTTATTCATTTAGTTTCTGTCTCCCCACCCTAAGTAAACTTCATAAAGGCAGGAACTCAGTCTGTTTAATCTCTGATGTATCCTAATTAATAGCTATAGACATATATTAGGTGGTCAGTTAATATCTTTGAATAAATCAATGTTTGTCAAGTGTATACTGAATGACGAAATATGAGATTGGTAATGTACACTCTTTAAGAGCTTGGGTTTGGAAGTTATGTGAAAGTTTTAAAATGTGGCATTATTCTATGCTAGTTTTATGATACTAAATAAGGTATTTAACCTCTTTAAAGTTGATTTTTCCCATCTGTAAAATGAGAACAAATACTAGCGTTTAAACAATAGATTATTGTGCAGATTAAAGGAGATAATAAAGAGAATTAAGCTTAGTAAATTCTTAAAGTAATGTTAATGATTAGTAGTAGTAGTAAGTGTTATATAAAAGATCTTTTGAAAAGATTCTCAAGCTATTTCCTTCATATGAATTTTATTTTTTTTTCAAAACAACCTTAGTTTTATAGGATAAAATTTTCAAAATAAAATATAAACTATATATCTTGCTAGTTTTAAATGTTTATATAAACACATCTAGTCATTCCACTTAGTTAATACAATTTATGTCTTTTTTTTTTTTTTTTTAATCACCTAATGTGTCTGGCCCTGTGATAGAGACTAGGGAGGCTATAAACATATATCAATTTCAAGTAGCTCATTTTGTAGTAAGGATGATAAAACGTGTGGAGGGATAACTATGATATCATGCATAGCAAGATGAAGTGCTTGAGTATACAAGATCGAGTGTATAAGATTGTCCCTGGCTGAGAATTTACTCATTCAACAGATATATGAAATGCTACACATGCTGAGCACTGATCTAGGAACACACAGGTGAGCAAGACAACAAAAACCTGGGCCCTTTGAGGCTTAAATTCTAATGTAGAACCAGGAAGCTTTCCTTTACTGAGCTACTTGTGGATGGGAAGCTTTCCTTTACTGAGCCATTCAACATTATTTAGTGGTTCTTGTATGCAAGGCAGGCACTGAGAATAGAAAGAAAAAATGAAGATAAATGACAATGATCTCATGGATAAAGCCACATCTGAATTAATATTGAAGGTCAGGTAGAGCCAAGGTAAGTGGAGAGGACAGTTTATGGCTGAATGAAGTATTTCAAAGAGGTAGAACAAGGACTCGATAAGAGTTTTTCTGGAAAGGAAATAGTGAAATGTGGGATTATGGGCAAAATTACATGGGGTTAAGCATCAAAGTATATATACTTTGCTTCATTTTTTTGCTTGTTTAGTGATGAATCATCAGAGGAAAGCAGTGATTTAGTAAAGTCTACCTTGGGGCAATATATGTATGGAGTGGGCTAAGATAAGACAAAAGTGGGAAGGCTAGTTTGAGGATTGTTGAAATATCCCTGGAAAATATATAGTAAGAGCCTGTAAGATGGAAGTCACTTTAAAAGATAGGATGAAATACTATATTTGAAAAGTAATTGCAAATTTATCTAATAAGTCAGAATTGTCTATTTAAACAATCAGTTGTCATTGAATGTGCTATCTCTTCAGACATAGAAATAGAAACAAATAAGGAGAGATTTCTCTATGTTTCTCTAATATTTTGTTTAAAGTTATTACTTTTACAGAAGAACTATATTTATTTGTACATGATCCTAGATTAAGAAATACAACTATGAATCATTTTAGGACTCAATAGAAGTATTCCTTTAGTCAACTTTGACAATAATTTCCACAAGTGGGGAAAGATAAATCTTAAAGAACTAAAGATGCTGCAATGGGAAAATTATTTTTCCTATTTTCCTTTAATTTTGAATCTCTTCAAATCATAGAAGTTGGCACTGTATATATTACATTAAAGCATCTTGTATTGCGAATGAGCCAATTAAGCCAGGAACTGTGGGGTTCTTACATCATTTCTCATATAGTCTCTCAGGAATATATAAATATTTCTGATATGCCCTCTTTAACAACACATCACAGATGGAATTTGAATTCGGACTCGTGTTTCTGGCACGTAGAGCAGTGGTATAAGAAAGATGAAGGTTCATGATGACACCATCCATAGGTGTGCGACTTCAGACTCCCTACCTCAGCTACAGTCAGAAAAATCATGAGATTTAGTTGCACTTATGTCTCATTATCTGTGTGCTGCAGGTTGAGAATAATTGTTAAATAAATTAGCATCAGATCAGAAAGCATGAAATTAAGGACACAAATAAAGTGAGTTGCAACATGGTAAATTAAAAACAAGCTGAAGACTTCCTAGGCTGAACATCAAGAGGTACATTTATTAAGGGAGAATGCAGTTTGAGCTCACATAGAACAAAAAATAGGACAGAAATATTTTAAATATTTTCATTTTGCTTTATGTATATGTGTAGTTTCATGGCAGCAACAGCAAATAGAATATTTGATTAGGAGATTAGACATCTCCAATCTGTATTCCCAGCTCGAGTACTGTTTTTTAGACTAAAATTTATAAAATTTAGATATGATCATGTGTTCATAAAGGTTTCAAGTACATATAAAATAGATGACAAATTTAATTGACTTAATATGATAAATTTAGTTGTCTCAGTTTGTCTCAGTCAGGACCTATTCACAGTAAACAAGTTTTATAATAAATCAGCTGTCTATAAAAGGAAGTGAATATTAATTATAATAATTTTGGGGTGTTGCCCACTCGTATCTGATGCATTCACTTAGATTAAAATAAATATTTATTCACTACTCTAATTAACTGCAGGTTTATTCACACACACACACACAAATATATTTTAATTTAATCTGTTCAACAATATTACAAGTTAGGTATGATGATATTTTTTGGATCACTTTTTTTGGTGATATTGGGGCTCAAAATGTTTAACTGACCATGGACTGGTTTAGCTTTAGGTATAATAGGCTTACATAAATATTTAAGACACTATCTGTATTTTCAAGGAACAGACTTTTTTTTACTTTTTTTTTGTAGCAAAAGAGACATATATGCAAAAGAGACAAAATTAAGTGAAATATTTGAATAAGAGTTTTGGGCAAATGGAAGATCATTACAGATAACTGCAAAGATCAGCTTGGACAAGCTGATGTCATTTTGAATAACATTGCTGTGGCTAATTTTCTTTTTATCCTGAAATTAATAATAACCCAATAGAAGACACCCAGATATCCACGATACACACACACATGCAATTTCTACTGTACTCACTTTTGGTCACAACACCTTCTAAGTGAATGATGTTAGGATGATCAAACTGCCCCATGATACTTGCTTCACCCAGGAAATCTCGGCGTTGCTTTTCTGTGTAGCCTACTTTCAGGGTTTTGATTGCCACAGATAATTCTCTTTTTCCTGGAAGTTTCAAACGTCCACTACAAACTTCACCAAATTCACCTTGTTATAAAGATGGAAAAACACAAAATTATTTCAAATCTTTACCCTAATGTTATGCTAAAGTCCTAGAATATTAATGTTTAGACAAAACAGTATTAAAGGGGAGTCCAAACTTCATTATCAGTGGTAAGAGAATAAGTGGTGCTTTGGGAAAAATCGTCTACTGGTGATCATAAAACACTGGGGGTTATTAGCTTCATCCACCTCACTTACAAAAACCTTAATGAAAACATTAGAAAGAAATTGAATGTAACTGACTGAAAATCACTTCCCTCCTCCTTCTCTTTCTATGGTAGCAGTGCCTTAATTAATAAGAACAGAAAAGGAAGAAAGTTTATGGAAGGACAAAAAGGAAATAATTTTAAGGAGGAGATGATTCATAAACAGAGTAACCGAGTGCTTAAACTATGTAAATAGTTTCGGGTACTACAAATTATATATGGAATACAAAAATAGTAGATAATAAAATCCTATGTTTGAATATACATATTTTTGCTGTGTTTTTTTTAAATTTTATTAAACAAACACTTGCTGGTTTAAAGATTTTATTTTTTTATTTGTCAGAGAGAGAGATGGAGAGAGCACAAGCAGGGGGAGTGGTAGGCAGAGGGAGAAGCAGGCTCCCTGCTGAGAAAGGAGCCCAATGCAGGACTTGGTCCCAGAATCCTGGGATCATGACCTGAGCAAAAGGCAGATGCTTAACCAACTCAGCCACCCAGGAGTCTCACATTCTCGGGTTAAAATATGAGCTCCACAGACGGAAGCATTAAAATATGACAAATAACATACCACTTTAAAAGTAAGTCAGTTATATGGGGCGCCTGGGTGGCTCAGTGGGTTAAGTCACTGCCTTCGGCTCAGGTCATGGTCCCAGGGTCCTGGGATCGAGACCCGCATCGGGTTCTCTGCTCTGCAGGGAGCCCGCTTCCTCCTCTCTCCTGCCTGCCTCTCTGCCTACTTGTGATCTCTGTCTGTCAGATAAATAAATAAAATCTTTAAAAAAAAAAAAAAGTAAGTCAGTTATAAAAGATTTAAAAATATTCTATGTTACATCAGGACATTAAAAAAAAAAGATCAGGATATTGACATGGTATATTCTATAATATAAACACAAATTAAAAGAAAAGAGAAAGGACCCCAAAAGATAAAATCATGAATGATAGAAAAGAGATCACAACCAATACCACAGAAATACAAACAATAATAAGAGAATATTATGAAAAATTATATGACAACAAACTGGGAAATCTGGAAGAAATGGACAATTTCTTAGAAACTTACAAACTACCAAAACTGAGAAAGGAAGAAATAGAAAATTGGAACAGACTCATAACCAGAAAAGAAACTGAATCAGTAATCAAAAATCTCCCAACAAACAAAAGTCCTAGGCCACATGCCTTCTCCAGGGAATTCTACCAAACATTTTAAGAAGAGCTAATGCCTAATAAAATAAAATAAAATAAAATAAAAAGAAGAGCTAAGTCTATTCTGCTCAAACTCTTCCAAAAACAGAAATGGGAAGAGAGTGAAAAAAGAAAAAAAGAAAAAAAAAAAAAGAAAGAAAGAAAAGAAAAAGAAAAAAGAAAGAAATGGAAGGAAAACTTCCAAACTCATTCTATAAAGTTAGCATAATTTTGATCCCCAAACAAGACAAAGACCCACTAAAAAGGGGAATTAGAAGCCACTATCTCTCATAAACATGGATGCAAAAATTCTCAATAAAATACTAGCAAATCAGATTGAACAGTACATTAAAAGAATTATTCACCACAATCAAGTGTGGTTTATTCCTGGGCTGTAGGGGTGGTTCAATATTCACAAATCAATCAACATGATACAATACATTAATAAAAGAGAAGATAAGAACCATATGATCCTGTCAATAGATGCAGAAAAAGCATTTGACAAAATACAGCATCCTTTCCTGATACAAACCCTCAACAAAGTAGGGTTAGATGGAACAAACCTCAACATCATAAGGCTATATATGAAAGACCCACAGCTAATATCATCCTCAGGGGGAAAACTGAGAGCCTTTCTCCTATTGTGAGGAACAAGACAAGGATGTCCACTCTCACCATTACTTTAACGCAGTACTGGAAGTCTTAGCCTCAGCAATCAGGTAACAAAAAGGAAGGCAAGGAAGAAGTCAAACTTTCATTATTTGCAGGTGAAATGACACTCTGTGTAGACAACCTGAAAGACTCCACCAAAAAATTGTTAGAACTCATACACGAATTAAGCAAATTTGCAGGATTTAAAATCAACATACAGAAATCCATTGCATATCTATACACCAATAACAAAGCAGCAGAAAAAGAAATCTAAGAATCAATCCCATTTGCAACTTCACCAAAAACAATAAGATACCTAGGAATAAATCTAACTAAAGAAGTAAAAGATCTGTATTCTAATAACTATAGAACACTTGTGAAAGAAATTGAAGAGGACACAAAGAAATCGAAAAGCATTCCATATTCATGAACTGGAAGAACAAATATTGTTAAAATGTCTATAATACCCAAAGCAATCTACAGATTTATTGCAATCCTTATCACAATGTCAAAACCATTTTTCAAAGAGCTAGAACCAATAATCCTAAAATTTGTATGGAACCACAGAAAACTTTGAATAGACAAAGCATTCTGAAAAAGAAAAACAAAACTTGAAGCACCACAATTTCAGACTTCAAACTACATTACAATGCTGTAGTGATTAAGACAGTATGGAACTGGCACAAAAACTGGCACATACATCAGTGGAACAGAATAGAAAACCCAGAAATGGACCCACAACTCCATGGTCAACTAATCTTTGACAAAGCAGGAAAGAATGTTAAATGCAAAAAAGACAGTCTCTTCAACAAATGGTGATGGGAACATAAGACAGCCACATTCAAAAGAATGAAACTGGACCACTTTCTGACACCATACACAAAAATAAATTCAAAATGGATAAAAGACCCTAATGTGAGACAGGAAACCATCAAAGTACTAGAGGAAAACACTAGAGGAAAACAAAGAGGTTTCTACCTCTTTGACTTTGCAGTAGGAACTTCTTACTAGACACATCACCACAGGCAAGGGAAACAAAAGCAAAAATGAACTATTGTGACCTCATGAAGTTAAAAAGCTTCTGCACAGCAAAGGAAACAATCAACAAAACTGAAAGGCATCCTATGGAATGGGAGAAGATATTCACAAATGATATATCTGATAAAGGGTTAGTATCCCAAATCTACAAAGAACTTATCAAACTTAACACCCGACAAACAAATGACCCAGTCAAAAACTAGACATGAATGGATACTTTCCCAAAGAAGACATCCAGATGGCTAATGGACACATGAAAAGATGCTCAACATCACTCATAATCAGGAAAATACAAATCAAAACCACAATGAGATATCACCTCACACCTCTCGGGATGGCTAAAATTAACACAAGAAATAACAGGAGTTGGTAAGGATGCTGAGAAAGGGGAACTGTCTTTCACTGTTGGTGGGAATGCAAACTGGCGCAGCCATTCTGGAGAACAGTGGAGGTTCCTGAAAATGTTAAAAATAGAACTATCCTACAGTCTAGCAATTTCCCTGCTAGGTATTTACCCAAAGGATAAAAAAAATACAGTTTCAAACAGATTCAAAATTATATATGCACCCTGATGTTTATAGCAGCATTATCAACAATAGCCAAACTATGGAGAGAGCCCAAATGTCCACTGACTGATGAATGAATATATTATATACAATGGAATATAACTCAGCCATCAAAAAAAATGAAATCTTGTCATTTGCAATGACATGGATGGAGCTAGAATGGATTATGCTACGTAAAATAAAATAGGTCAGAGAAAGAGAAATGCCGTATGATTTCACTTACACGTGGAATTCAAGAAAGAAAACAGATGAACATATGGGAAGGGGGAAAAGGAAAAAAGGAGGGACAGAAACAACCCATAAGAGACTCTTTTTTAAAAAAGATTTTACTTATTTGAGAGAGAAAGAGACAGAGAGAGTGAAAGAAAGAACACAGCTGGGGTGAGGGGCAGAGAGAGAAACAGACTCCCTGGGAGTCCAATGCAGGGCTCAATCCTGGAACTCTAGGACCATGACCTGAGCTAAAGGCAGACACTTAACCAACTAAGCCCCCTAGGTGTCCTGCCATAAGAGACTCTTAAGGATAGAGAACAAACTGAAGATTGATGAAGGGAAGTCGGTGAGGGGTGAGCTAGATGGGTGATGGGCACTAAGGAGGGCACTTGTTAGGATGAACACTGGGAATTGTATATAAGTGATGGATCACTGAATTCTACTCCAGAAACAAATATTGCATTGTATATTAACTACCCAAATTTTATATGAAAAATAGAAATAAATAAAAGTATGAGTTAAACACACTATTGTACCTGCTCCAATAACTCTTTGAATGGTGATACATGAAGCTTCTATCTCCTTGGCGAATTCATGGACAGCTTGATTGGGATCCTCATAGGTGTGTGGATCAATATAAGTTCTTACTCCTGGCAGCTTAACTGGAAAAATAAATGTGCATTAAAATATAACCGTTTGTAAGGATGAATGAAATCAGACATTATTAATCCCTAATCCCTTAAATCCCTAATTCCTAGAAATGCCTAAACTGTAAGGACAGCCCCCACCGCCCTCAGTTATAGGAGTCATTTGTATAGCTATGTCATCATTATAATTGTAGAAATCTGGATTGCTGGTATGTACAAGAAATTCATATATGAAAACATATATGAATAGATATTATCTTTCAACAATAATGTTCATAGAGTCAGTCTCCAAGGCAAACTAAGATAAGTTTGTTTCCTACACTGGGCAATGAAAGGCTGTGAGTTGCTGTTTTGTTATTCTGTTTCACTTAAAATGCTATCATAGATGAATTTTGATTTTACAAAAAAATAATTTAAAATAATTTTTCTGGTGCTTTGGTCCAGTAAGACTAACACAGAAGTCAAAAGAAAAAGGTAAGTTCTATCTCTCACTCTACCCCTGTTACTTCATGGCTTTAACTAAGACTCTATGATTCTATGAGCCTCAGTTTCATTACATTTAATGGCTACCAATTTCACAAGTTGCTTTTTTTTTTTTTTTTTAAGGATAAATAGCATTAAATAGGATAGGACCTATGAAAACAGATTCAATGCTTTGCAGCATGAATTATGGCTTCAATGATTTTGACTTTTATGGTCATAGCAGAGTGACAAAAACAAAAGAAATTATTTTTATTTACTTGCCAAATCAACTAATGCCATACTACTTACGAAAAATGCACATTTTATTATTTTTTTTAAAGATTTTATTTATTTGACAGAGAGAGACCACAAGTGGACAGAGAGGCAAGCAGAGAGAGAGAGAGGAGGAAACAGGCTCCCTACGGAGCAGAGAGCCCGATGCAGGACTCAATCCCAGGACCCTGAGATCATGACCCAAGCCAAAAGCAGTGGCCTAACCCACTGAACCACCCAGGTGTCCCCACATTTTATTTTTTTTTTAATATTATTTATTTGACAGAGAGAGACACAGCAAGAGAGGGAACATAAGCAGGGCAAGTGGGAGAGGCAGAAGCAGGCTTCCAGCTGAGCAGGGAGCCAAAGCGGGCCTCAATCCCAAGACCTGGGATCATGACCTGAGCTAAAGGCAGTGGCTTAACAACTGAGCCACCCAGGTTCCCCCCAAAATGCACATTTTAAAATACCATTAATTTGAACTCACTTAGTCTAGTTTTTAAAGTATGGTATCAAAACTTGATTTTCTGTGTTTTTAAAAAGGATAGTCTTTTTCAAATCATTGAATGAAGATTGTTGCTATAGGACCTGCACAGGAAATTCCTGCTAAAGTGCTAGAAAAAGAAGAAAGATACTGAGAAATTTTATTTGCTTCTTCCAATGGTGTTATTTAATGATAACTTTCTACTGACTCTGCTGGAAGAAATTAGAATTGGCCTGGAAATTTGGTTTGAACTATAATAGCTTTTTATAATGATTGAGAAGGTTTTTTTTTTTTTAATTATAATGAAGGTTTGTTTTAAAAAAATTGAATAAATCATCCAGCTGTTGTCTAGAGTCAGGCAGCAATGCCCCCAAGCCCATATGCTTTACAGGAACATAATAGAACACTTACATTTTTTTAAACACAATATTTTGGTCAGTTATTACAAATATCTTTGTCTGAAAGTACATAAAAATAAAAATAAAACCTCCTCTATTTTGTTTTCTCTTGATTTTTTATAATTTGCTTACTGTGCCCATTATGAAAATGCATCTTTTCCTCTTCCGGATCTTGTTTTGCTTTGCTGTAACCACACCGCCTGGAACAGAGGAAGCTACAATTAGCCACATCTCCAAGTGTTGAATCACATGAAGCCCAGAAGCTCAAAATGCAATTGAAATGATTGCAGCCCTAACTGATTTTCACACTAGTAGCATGAAAAAACACCAGTCCTTCTTTTGGATGAATGATATTTCTGCCATCCATATCTCTCAGTCTTGCCCAGATTTCACTGAGAAGTCAGAAGCCATCCAAGTCCATTTTTTTTTTATTCTCTCTGCCATACACCACACTCCAGATATTTTCTGCTTCCTTTCTTTCTTTATCGCTTTTTTTTTTTGCCACCTCAGAAGCCTTTTTACAGAATGCACCGCCCAAAATATGTCTCTGATTCAATAGTGTCCTCCTTTCAGTATCTTACTCTATCATTTTATTTATTTTTTTTTTCCTCTTGTTGGGATCTTTCTCCACTCAGTCCACTTAGATCACTACCAATTCACCAAACCTGCAACCCTTCTCAGTTCAGCTCCACTCCCCAAATCTTATTCTCTCCTATTTTACTTAACTACTTACTAATTTCAGTGTCCTTGCAACCTGTTCTTGTTACTGAAAAAAATCTGCTCTTTGAGGTTCACGAAGGACATAGTCACCTCGTGACTTTATCTTAGTTTTTAATTATTCATGATGGTCTGAAATCTCTGACTACTCCTTTCCTGATGCTTCTTGCTCCTCCCCTCATTTATGTGAACTTCTCTGGTTCTCTACTATCAATCCACTCATTTCCATCAATTTAATTAATACCTCCCTTCTGGTTTAATTCTTTTGAGAACTATACTCTTATTCCATCACAGGTTTATTTTATAGGGATATTCCATTGGCATACAGACTCAACAGATGTGAAAAACCAATCAGTATACTTCTCTTTACTTTCAGTCTTGATCAGTTGCCTTCTTTTTCTGTTAACAACACTGGCAAGGCCTTGGCCCCTTTAGGAATAAAGCCTTATCCTTGTGTACTTCACAGCAAATTAGTTGTCAAATCCCAAGCATTGTATAACATAAAAGTCTTACAATTCATCTCTTCTTTTTCATTAGCTCCTCTGGTTCTTCAATTAAGGCTTTGTTATTTTTCATTTGGATTGCTGTAAGTGCCTCCAAACTGATGCTCCTGCATTCTGCAACTATTTTCCCAAACTCTACTAGACCTGGCTGTAGCCAAATTACCATAAATAAGGTTACTTTTCTACTTTGTTGTCTCCTAAGTCTTTAATCAATCAATAAGATAAAGATTTCTAAACATAGCCCTAATGCCTATTTCCTACGCTACCTCTGTTATCTTCAAGTACACAGGACTATAGGTTCTCAGGTTCTCAAGATCTTTCTCCATGCTTCCACACATTTGCATATACTTGTTCCCACAACTAAGATAGTCTTCCTAACAATTTTCAATTATCAAAGTCCAGTTCAATTTTTGCCTTCTTCGTGGTTTTCTTTCTTCCTGATACCCCAACTTAATGCAATCTTTCCCCATGGGAACCTAACAGTTTTCTGTACTCCTGTCTCATTGCGATTCCCGTTTCAATGTAACATAATCATTTTGTATGTCTTCTGGTTCTTTTACTATTTGCCAGTTTTGTAAATGACAGTAGATAGCATTTATCTATAAATTTCTGTAGTGACCTAGCGCCTATCTCAGAGCTGGCACCAAAAATATTTGTCACATTAATGAATGAATAAATGAATGAGTGAATGATATGTTGGTTGCATCTACACAATGACGAGTATTTGCAAAGTTGATGAATACTAAGTTGATGTGGTACATGATAAAACATTAAAACAACTGACTCAAATGAAAATATTTAAACTATTTTAGTGAAAGTCTAGGGAAGTGAATTTACTGTTCATAAGGTCTCATAACAAAATTGAGTTTATTAAAAGCAAAATTTCCATTCATTTCTGAATAAAGAAAATACAACCAAAATGACAGATTGACAAATAATTTCATTATAAAGTTGGTTGAAAACTACTATGTGTTGTAAATGAAGTGCCCAATCCACACATACAAATGAGAACTTCCCCTTGTTTACATATTCTATATTTCTTTAATATATGTGTATTTTGATATAGAAATGAAACCTAGTTTATTCTATATCATTTCTAGTGTATAACTACATATATATCATACAAAGTAGATAACACAACCCGTCTCTGTGTCATTTTTGAATGAAAAATACAATTATTTCGTTTAATCATGTTAACAAACTGACAGTTTATTAATAAAATACAGCTAAGTGATATTTGAGGAAATCTGAAATATCCTTAATAGGAATGCTGTTCTTGGGTGAAGAAAAATACACAATGGGGATTTGGTGGCTTTTCAAATTTTATTCATAACACTTAGATAGCTGCTTTGCCATCCAAGAGTCCTTAAGACATCTTGAATTAAATCACTGCAGTGAAATGGAGAGGAAAAAAAATACATAAAATCATACTAAAACTACATTTGGTCTGACATTTAAGTTATTTTAACGCACTGTTCATAATTTTTCTAGATACTACATTATTCTTTCAATCGTTAATATATGTGTCTCTAGAGAGAAGTTATTGATACTTTTTAAAATCAATGTTCTAACTAAAATTGTGTGAAATCACCCTGAGATTTAGGTTATTTAAATAACACCGACAAAAAAACCTTTGTTAGAAGAATTCTAAAGAGACCTGAAAAGTATACAACTTCTTGCAGTTTACTTTAGAAAACAAACATCCATTCTACCTTCAACTCCTCTGCTTTCAAAAGGAAAAAAAAAATAATAAGCTTTCAAATTTGTAACTTCAAATAGTCTTTATCATTAAATAAGCCTCATGGATTTTTAAATTGCATGCAAATTCCTCATATGAAAATGGAAATAAAACTTTGGATCTCATCTAAAAAGTGGTCTGGGAATACCTTGGTGAGGACTGGTTAACATTTTAATACCTAAGGTGAGAGTCAGGAGGGCAATAGAAAGGAGTTATTTTTGACTATGAGCTTCTCTAGAGCTCAGTAACATATACGGCTGTATGCCACATTAACATATAAAATTAAGTTCTGGAACCCCCAAAAGCATCATTAAAACAAGCCTCTACAAGATACAGCAAGTAAAAGAGCAGCTGGCAGAGACTAGCACTCGAGCAGTGGTTCAGCCTCACTAACAGAGCACTGCAGGATGACTGCTCATTCAGTATCATCTTCTGTACCTGCTCCAGATGCATAATTTTAACCCATCAGACAAACAGTCAATAAATATGCCATTCTATACATAAATTATGCCTCCTACCCTCTGGAACCGATTTTTTTTTTTTTTTTTCTGAATGGAAAAGAAACAGTTTCTTCATTTTGCTCCCTATCACAATTTTAATGAGCTTTGATATCACTGTACTAAAAATATCTGGAGTGTTTTCAATTAGGGAAATCATCTTCTTGTCATTTTTACTTATGTTTTCCTAGAAAACAATGCTGTCTTACTGTTTAGTAGTAGAGGTGGCCATGAGAATGTAGGTGTGATTCATATTCATTAATTAATATTTGTTAAGAAGTCCTAGAGAGACAATGTGTAAATATAACAATGACTTTGATAGGTTATTTAGAAACCAGCCTATTTTCTCCCATACTTGTTCTAAGAATTTAGGTAACACATCCTTGAGGATACTAATTCTGATCTTCAAAATTTAGTCCCAATCAAAAATGATCCAAATTTGGATATTTGAAATTTCCATAATACATGAAAGTATTTCCATAATACATTTATGTATGGATGGATGCGCCAATAAGTAATTTAACTCTTGGATGTCAATTAAAAATTTGATAATAAATTAGAGTATGAATGTCAAGGCCACCAGAGGACCAAGCAATGCATAGAATTAGTACTTTACTAAATGGCACCCTTATGACTAATGAGGAAAGATGAGTGAAAGCAATAGCCAAATGAGATTGTAAATCCTTGTTCAACTACAGCTTCCAGAGAATCAGTTTTCCATTTCTTTAGCCTACAGAAAAAACAAAAAACAAAACAAAACAAAACAAAAACAAACACAAACAAACAAACAAACAAAAAACCGCTTTTCTTCCTGCTGAATTCTGTATCAGGTGGGGAGGGATAAAGAAATAGTTCCGCATTTTGATTTTTCTGAAAGAGTGAGCATATTCAGTCCCTAGGTCAGAAATGGAAACTTCTATGTTGCCTCCTTGTTTTCCAGATTAAGAAATGCCTTACCTATATTTTAGAGCCAAAAAATAAAATTCAAAAGGCAACAAATAGCAGTATGTTTTACTTATGGAAAATAAAATCTTCCTGTAATTTAAACCTCTTTAAAAACCACACTTCTCCCGATGTGCACACTCTCCTATTCTTACATGATAATGACCTTAACCACTGCATAATTTGTTTAAGAATTTTATTGCTAACATCTTAAAAAGAATAAGTTACAGCTTCTGAGGAAGGAGTTGGACTTTTTCACTTCAGGATTCTCTCCAACTAAACAAAGCTAGTTTTAATGAAAACTCAGCTAATTCAGCCTCATAAAATAAAGAAGTATATGAATACCAGCTTATTAATATATTTAATGAATACTAGAAACAAATTAACTTTTGTTTTACAGGATGATACTCTTCAATAAGAATGCAATTGAAGGGACGCCTGGGTGGCTCAGTTGGTTAAGCAGCTGCCTTTGGCTCAGGTCATGATCCCGGCGTCCTGGGATCGAGTCCCACATCGGGCTCCTTGTTCATCAGGGAGCCTGCTTCTCCCTCTGCCTGCCATTCTGTCTGCCTGTGCTTGCTCTCTCTCCCTCTCACTCTCTGACAAATAAATAAATAAAATTAAAAAAAAAAAAAGAATGCAATTGAAAATGTACTGAAATGAGATTTTGAATATTAAGCTGTGTTGTTTGCAGGTCCTTGAATCTCGTTCATACATTCCTCATTCATATACTAGGGGTACTGTGATTTTTGAGGTCTTCACAGATAGATTTAAGTTATACAAAAAAATGATCTATTACTGTTTACTGAAAATTCTCAAGCACTCTTCTCAAGAGAAATGTATTCGTGCTGAAAATCACACTTTCCTTGGGATATGGGAATGAAGTGATTATACCACACAAAATGTAGGCTTAGCTTGCAAAGTTCCCATCTCACATTCTATCAGAATACTAACCACTCTATGATTAAAGGCAACATGAGACACTAACTTATTTCTTATTTTATGTCTTACATCCCATTTTTTAATTTCCATATTCTAAAAGACAAAGACAAAAAGAATACAGCCTCCAAAATAGCATAGCACATATGAATTGGTAAATTTTTGACTAATGAACTCTTCAGATCATTTTAGAGTTAGCAATAGGAAGACTTGAACACTTTCAAATACTCAAAGATGAATTGTAAACTTTTCAACATGGAGTTAAATTTTAATTGACTTAGAATATTGATATAAAAACATTAGTTTTTCCCTCACATCTCTGATTAATAATATTTTTAAAAATCTCTAAAAAGTGAGATTGATTTCCTGAGTTACAGGACAGGTAAATGAACCTTTAATACCTCTGTTTTCAGAATATAAAACTCTATTTCCCTTGCCACTAGAACACTTCAGAAAAAGCAGTAAGTGATAAGAAGACATTGGAAAAACATGAAAATTAATGAATGAAGAAAATAGTCTGACATATGTTTGAATTTAAGAAATACAAGAAAATCTCTTTGGGGAGCATGGGATCTTTCAGATGGACTTATAATAAATATTATGTTATAAACATTTTTTGGTTTTTGTAAACATAAGCACAAATGAATATTAAGGGATAAATGATAATGTTATTTTAGAAATTACAAACATTAATGTCTTATTTACATTAAAAAACAAATCCATTCAACACAGGGTATTTGTAAAAATAGATTTCCTTTGAGAAGTAAAATAGTAATTAGAATCTCAAGATAGTTATGATATCATAAAGTCAAAGATCACCAATAAAAAATACCGCTGCTAAAAATGTAGGTAGGCTATCTTGGGTACCTAAAATCTAGGCCTCTAGGTTTCAATCATAAATATTATAGAAATAATTTCTATTATTGGGTAGATTGAAGTCAAAGAATAAAGAATATTTGAAATATTAACATTATATATAACCATAGATTTCATACAAAGTGGGCAACTAGAATGATGAAAAATAATTTGAGATCAAAGGTGGCAGCATCTAATTACTAATTTTATCTTATAAATGATACACCATCCATTTGAGAAGGAATGGAGTATCGTTTTTTGGTGACGGATATTACACAGCAAAACTCACAACTCTGGAGAATTGAAGCTTTAATATAGTTGAACTGGAGGATGAAAGATCTCAGTCAGTGGTTTAAAATTGTGCTTTTAAGACCCCGAGATTTCCACAAGGTATGTCCAGGTACTTTTAAAAGCCAGTAAATTTACAGTGGGCAATTTTAATTGCATTATAATGTAGTGAATTTAAGGTCAAAACCAACTATACATGAGAAATGAAAAGCAGTGAGATTACAAAATCTCAAAATGTCTAACAATCTTTGGTCTATTATGTCTGTTCACACATGCTTGTGATAGAATGTTCCATTGGAAAATACTTCTGTGGTAACTGACTCATCCTGATATGATTATACATGATATTGGGTCACAAGATTTCGGGTCAAGATTTTTCAGTATTTCAGTGTTTTCAGTACAGACTACTAGGAAAATTATTCTTCTCAGCCCTTAATTTCCACGATAAAATGTTGTGTTCTCCTCAATGATTTAATCTAAACAGATAGTATTTTTAACGGAAACCTCGTAGTGACTTGACATTCCATTACAAAATGGCATTTTAGAAAACATAACAATAAGAACATCTTAAACTTCAATTCTTTCCCAGTCATAATTTTAGATAATTCTTACAGTCTAATTTATGTAAAATCAATTTAAAAATTTTTTTCTTCACTTTATTTTGTCTTGTTTTCTAAGAATGCATTAAAAAATTCTGGATCTTCCATAAATTTTTCCATGAAAACTGTTACCATTTGATTAGGTATCTAAGCACATTTGTGGCTAAATCATTCATCCATTCATTCATTCATTCAGTGTGTGTGTGTGTGCACATGAGCGCACACACACAAATACACATGCACACACAGATACACTCAAAATTACTAGTGTTATCTGAGTAAAAAGATTAGAAAAACATTTCTGTGGTCAGGTTTTCTGATGTGTTCTTTGAGAAGGAAGCATTCTGCCTTTCTATTTTTCCTTTTATTTATTTTATAAACTCCCTGAGCCCTCTGTATAGTGGAAAAAGATTTTATTTTTAAAATTCAAGCATTTAAAATCTGACTTACATTTGTTCTTGCCAATACTTTCTAAATCATGTCTTCATAAATTTTTACTTTCACAATAAGTTTATATTTGCGATTTACCTCAAGGTAGGCCCGGATGTCAATCTTTTTTTTCCAAGATGTAAATTCTATTTATTCTACATAGTGAAGATATATCTCTTACAACAACTATATTTGAGACTCAAGTAGTATGAACAGTTCAGCAACTTTTATTTTCATTTTTAGTTTTCCATAACGTGGTTTAAAAAATCACAATGTAAAGCTATTTATGTTACACTTTAGCCATTGCCAGATTTCAGGGATTTTTGGTTTGTCACCAAAGCCCCATGCTCAGAAAAAGAATTTTTAGAGTACGTTAAGTCAAGTGAAACAAATCCATGCTTTCATAATAAGTTTGAAACTTTTTACAAGTACAATAATTTCAAAAGACTGAGAAAAAGATCTCTTGAGTTTTATCAATCTGCTTGTTACTTTCTCTCGTTCTCAGAAGATCACTGGTATCCATCCCACCATTTCTCACATGTACACACATGTGCACATATATTCACAACATTTTTTTTAATTAACAAAAATTAATTTACATCTAGAGAATGCAAGTTACAATTTAAAGTGCTCCAAGGAAACCTTATACTTCTCTAAAATGCATTTCGGATTATCTTTTCCTTGCAAATTTTAACTACAGATAACAGCTCGATATGATAGTACAGGGATTTAGATTCTTTAATCTGGGCAGAAACTATCTGGATTATTTCACTTTTTCCAAGATAGTACACTATTATGTAGGAGTCTCTCTAAATCTGTGGATAGTCTCTGGTCTTTCCTACCAACCTATAGCTTATAGCTATAACCCAGATATATAATCAGGATTTGCATTTGTAAGTAATTAAGATTATCCCATTTGGACACTGATTCCCAGAATGTGCATATTTTTTTTTTTTACTTCACCGATATCAAATTGGAAATATCACCTCTAACATCTAATATCTGAAATAATCCAAGCTTAAAATATTAAATAAACCATTTAAAGTTACATGTGGTTCTATTCTCCAATGCCATATGTATCCACAATGATAACAAAAAAAAAAAAAAAAAAAAATAGAAGATCCCAGTTAAGTTATGGTCATTCCATGGTTCTGGGAGAGAGAAATGGTGATTTCACCTTGAAGCAGCATTTCAGCAAGAAGTAGCATTCCACCTCCACATATGATATGATTTTAATCTTAATGGAACAACAAACACAGCAACATGTTAAATGTAAAACAGGTGCTACAATCTTACAACTTCTGGTTTAAATCAGGACCACAGCAAATGCTTTGGAAGAGAAGTATGAATGCTGGACATAAGCATGATGTGCTATACGTATATTTTCTTTGAAATTATCCTTTACCCAATGACTTGTTAAGATTCCCCTTTGGAAATCAGTTCACTCTTCTTTTAGGCACAACTGGTGCACTAACTGTTAAAATGTACACAAATGGAGAAAAATAAAAAAGGAATGCTGACGATAATACATATAGGTGGGACATTACATAGGAGTGAAAGCAGGTGGGGAACACTAACCATATTAGGCTTGGATGGGCAACAGCGCACAGGGAAGAAGCCCTTCCACAGCCACACTCGCAGCAACTGAAAAGCAAACAAGAGAGCCCAAGATAAGGAAGAGATCCCACTCCCTCAATATAGCATTAAGACTCTATGAATTTAGACAGGTGTCTGTTTTGCTTTTCAAAAGCAAAATCCCTAAAGGCATTACAATTAAATTTCTTCCACAATGCTTTTCAAATTAAATAGCATTTTATGGATTTACGAAATACAGTGCTATATTAAATAATTATTTTTATTTTACTTAAAATGCTTATTCGTAGGAAATATAATGAGCCAATGCTTTTGATTATGCAATTAATACAAACATACAAATAAAGATTTAAGCCCATTTAAATATATCTTTCCTCAGAAATTCCTACAAGATTTATATTCAGAAGACATGCTAAATTGTCCTTTAAATACATGTTTGCATAGAGCCTACAAATTAGGAGGGAGAATAATGTCCTACTAGTTTGACCCACTGATTTTGTATGCCAGTGGCATTATTTATCACAACCTATTGAAAATGTTACGCTTACATGACTTCTCCAATCACCTATGGAAAACTACCAATTTAAATTTACATATTCAGACTTAAAAAAAATGCATCTCCAAATATATATTTGTAGAGCTATTGCTATAATAAAAAAGCAAACTATATATAATACATGCACTTTTCTGGATATTGCAACATTTAAGATTCTTTCAAATTCTCCACATAGTCATAAAAAATCCAGAAAATACCAAGTAAATTACTTACTAAAATGTACTTTATCATTAGAAACCACAAAAACTGATCGCAGACTATAACATAAGTTTATTTAGTGCTTCAATGTATTCACTTGCTAGTATATTTTATGAATATCGTTTCTAGTGATTTCAAGAGAACAGAGAAATGAGCTCAGCAATGACACATAAACCAGTAGGCCTAGGGTTTTGTCTAAAATCTGTCTATTTTGAATTGTAATTATTTGAAATGTATCTACTCTATTTTATAACAAATAAGGAGAAGAAAGTGAAATATAAACATATAACAAATTTGGAAATGTTAAAAAAGGTAGATAAGTTTTTCCAAATCAAATTCCAAAGGGTCTTTTGGAAAGGAAAAGTAGGGATTATTCTTTCTATCTATCTATCTATCTATCTATCTATCTATCTATATAATTTTTTGGTAAACTGATGTTGTTTTAATTTTTAGGACTACTAATTGGGAATTTGGCTGTCACTAAAGTGGAATCCTAGTAAATAAAAATGGATACTGTGACAGTTATCTCCTATTTGACTATTTATTATAATATATTTTTAAGGGGTGCCTGTGTGGCTCAGTCTGTTGAGTGTCTGCCTTTGGCTCGGGTCATGATCCCTGGATCCTGGACTTGAGTCCCATATTGGGCTCCTTGCTCAGTAGGAAGCCTGCTTCTCCCTCTGCCTGCCACACCCCCTGAGTGTAAATTCTTTAAATTTAAATTCTTTAAATTCTTTTTAAATTTAAAGTTAATTCTTTAAAAAATATGCCTTGGGCTGCCTGGGTGGCTCAGTGGGTTAAGACTCTGCCTTCAGCTCAGGTCATGATCTCAGGGTCCTGGGATCGAGTCCCACATCAGGCTCTCTGCTGGGCAGGGAGCCTGCTTCCTCCTCTCTCTCTCTCTCTCTCTCCACTTGTGATCTCTCTCTGTCAAATAAATAAAATATTAAAAAAATATGCCTTAAAATTATTTCACTATAGAGATAATGAAATTCAAAGTTAAGGTATATCAAAATATTAAAATACTTAAAGAGTAGTTAAAACATCTGTGAAATACTTTGGCAGTTCTTAATATATTTCTTTATAATTAAATTAATTTCATTAATGTCTTAAACACGTACTGATGTCTTATATAAATCAACTTTCCTGTTTCTGTTTGTATCAGCCCTAAGATAAGGGGTTGCCAAACTACAGCGCATGGACCAAATCGAGCGTACCACTTATTTTTGTCTATAAGGTGTTGTTGGGACACAGCCATACTCGTTACTTGTGTGTGGCTTGTCCCATGCTGTTATGACACAGTTGAGTAGTTATGACAGAGAATATAGGGCCCTCAAACATTTAATACCTGCCCTTAGAGAATGTTTGCCTTCCTCTTTTCTTAGGCTATTAGTTTCCTAAGATGAGAATGATTCTTTGATCTTTTCTTTTACTTCACAGTTTAAACAAAATGAATGGCATCTGTGAGTAGTCAGTGTTTTACTGTAATTGGTATTACCTATGACACAATTAGCTCAATTTACTGATAGTTATTGATGTGGAAAGTTTGCATATCTGTGTTAATTTCAAAAAGCAGAGTTCCAATTCAATAAATAATTAATAAATAGTAATTATTGACAAATATATCTGATTACTTTTCGATGATTAAAAAAAAATGATGTAATCTCCCAATAAAGTACAAACATACTTTTAGTTGTAAACTATACAGTTTATAAACTCATGTAGAGCTGTGTTTAGGAAGGTGGTAACTTCACTGTGGTTTGGCATTACCTAACAGGATTTAATATTCAGCCAGTGTCCTGAGACAAAACACACTAATGATCCTAAAAATAATAATTTTCCTAATTTGAATGATCCTAAAAATAATAATTTTCCTAATTTAAAAATTATAAGGTTTATCTCTTACAATTTAATACACACACATACATACGCACATACACACAAATATACATGCTATTCACTGTAACACCCAATCCACAAATTTTAGTCTTGAAGAATTTATATCACCTTACTTATCACTAGAGCTTTAATTTAAAGTTTTAACAAACTTTAATCAAAAATACAAAATCATGTAAAATCAAACCCTTGCATTTTTTTTGAGTCATTGATTTAGAATTTGCACCGATAGCATCTGACTTACTTTAAGATGGCACAAATAAATTACCCTGGGTAAATTAGTTAACCTCTTTGTGTTTCAGTTGACAGCTATAAAATAGGAATAATAGCAGATCCTATCTCGACAGTTTTGTGAAAATGAGGTGAGAGAATATATATATTCACTTAGATCAGGATCTGGCATATCATACATTTTGGGAGAAAAGTGGTAACTTAGTCTTAGTAATATCATAATCAAAGTGATGGACTAGATTATTATCTCAGAGTAATTGTTTTTTTTTCACGATCCATATCATATGATCATACTAAATATTTCCACTTATAATATAAATATACATTATGACCAACTCATATAAATACCGAAGGGTCCATGTGATTTTCTTGAAAAATCAATCCCATGAATATTTTTTCCTAAGGATTTAGTAGTGATCACAGTATTCTATGCCTCATTAAGAAAATTAAAACTCGACTTCCTTTACTAGGACTATCAAATGTTTAAGAATAACCCCAAATAAATCTTTTAAAATAAACTCTGAGGATGCTGTCACAGTAACACCTCAGCACCAGATGGTATACAGGCTCTTCCCTTAATCAATAAATACTTGAAGTACAGGTTGAAAATGCTTACAAGCCTCAGAGATAATTTAGGAATAGAAACCAAGATGTGCTAGAAATAGCAGCCAATCTAATTTCTGTGAGCTATGGCTCCACACAGGCCACATCTGCATTCTCATCAGTCTGTAGCACCTGGAAGTCTGTAAGTAACTGCGTGCAGCTACAGCAAGATCATTATTAGCCAAGTTTAAAATAGTTTAGCTCTTCCAGGCTTATACTAAAAACAAGAAACAAAACAACAAAAAAAGCTGTGAGTCTTTGTTTCAACAAGATACTTTGATTTGTCCTTCAGAAGATTAAAATACAACAGAAGCTTCCCAGACCCAAAGAAGATTCAAATACAATTACTTTAGCCAGGACTTAACACAGAGTTGATCAATATATGCATGAAGTGTGTCAATTTGAGTAAGATAACCTCCCTCCTACCAAAGCAAGGTGATTTTAACTCTAGGGAAGAAATTCTCCACGATACTAGATCAGAGAATCAAGACTACAGGCTATGGATAAATGATTTAAATTGCTAAACAAGAGATCATAGAAGCAGATAAGAAAAGCTCTAAGATCCTAATAGACAAAGAAGAGAAACACAGGAAGGGTAATTTCACAAAACAAGTACTTTAATTAGGTAACAGATATTTTCAGTTTATTGGTTAAAAAAAAAAATTAAAAAGGGGAAGAAAACAAAAGGCTTTATCCCTTTAAGTAAAACAACAATAACAACAACTAATGGCACTCAGTACTAGAGAAAACAGAGTGGCACTTAGGCCACTGAAAAGTGGCACCAAGCCTTTAGGACGCAATCCTCTGAAACCTATCAATGAGCAATAAAAAAGTCCTTATCTTTTGACACTATTACAAAGCAAAAGAATTAAGATCATGGGATTTGTAGTCAAACTAGGAGCAGTCCTGGATGCATCCATTACATATGGGTCACTTGGGTAAACCAGTCATGGATGTGAATAAGGTAATAACAGAAACTATGCCACACGGTGAGGTTTCGAAGAATGAGTTTCATAATACATGCGAAGCTCTTTGCACTGTCCCAGACTCACAGTGAGCATTTTAGAAGTTTTAAAAATGACATGATTATAATAATCTGGTCTTAGGGCAAAGAGTGAGGTGCAGAAAATATGCATGAAGTTGGTCATATTAAAGAAACTAAATAATGAATATTTTGAAGAAAACAAAATACATTTGTGGAGTCTATGATGTGATGAAAATCAGTACCCTATATACATATTAATTAGTGTGCAGAGAAATAAAATGATGACAAAAGTGGTTTTTTAAGGACTATTGTTGAAATGTCCCATTAATTAATATTATGGGGCAATTTTAATTCTCTCTGCTTCTGATGTTTTGTGGTTATTTCCCTTTATAATTTTAAGAAAGTGAAATCATTTAAAAATGTTCAATTATGAGGTTTATCACAATACAATGTCATTTACACACTATCATTTTTATTTTTTTAATTTTTTTATTGTGTTATGTTAGTCACCATACAGTACATCATTAGTTTTTGATGTAGTGTTCCATCATTCACTGTTTGCATATACCACCCAGTTCTCCATCCAATCCATGCCCTCCTTAATACCCATAACCAGGGCCACCCATCTCCCCCCTCCAAAAAACCCTCAGTTTGTTTCTTAGACTCCATATTCTCTCATGGTTCATCTCCCCCTCTGATTTCCCCCTCTTCATTTTTCCCCTTCTATCAGTTTTTAAATGATGAAAATAATTTAAATGTTTAACAAATATTTATAACAAAAGAAACTGAGAAAATTGTTCACTGATAACACTGACGGTGTTCATCATTTCATAGATTTATAATGCGGTATCTCTTACATCTGTCTTAATTCCCTGCCCTCTTCTAAGATTTAGCGCTGATTTCCTGATGAAGCCAGGTTAAAACTCTCCAGAAATCTTTTGCAAATACTAAGCAAAGGATAAAAAGCATAATTATGATGGACATGGCTCCCAAACTCTACTCTTCGGTCCCCATGCTTCTGGCACAAAGACATAAAATTATTCCGCCCTAAAGAGAAGGTAATATAAAATGGTTACAAATAACTTTTTATTTAATTTTTTAATTGTGTTTGAGTAACTCTGAGAGGAATACTACATCTACCACACATGTTGGTATTTATATGTGCAATTCATTCCCTATTTCCAAGTCATAGTCTAGACAAATTGGAATAGGATATCACTATATGCAGTAATTTTTCAAGCTTCTTTTCTACTTCTCTGTTTCATTCTTAATATAGAGAGTTTCTTATCCCTCACCAACAATTATATGTGCCTCCCTATTAGCTAAGATGCTTTATCAACAATGGTCATATCTAAGCACAAGTCTCTGGTGGATGGATTTTGAGACATCAGTGGATCTGTCTTACCTCATCAAGTTCCAAACCTGTCACTCTCATATCTTGCTGTGAAATAATGAGAAATAAATATATGGTATCTACTTCCCAGTTGCTGACATAGAACTCCTAAAATGCTTGTATGTACGGGTGCTGGAAGAATCTTTGCTCCAACACTTATTCTTTGACCCCAGTTCCTGGCACCGAGCTCCTAAGACTCTTGTAATTTTTATGTGATAACAGCACTAAGAGCATCTCTGTTCTAATACTTGATCTTTCACCCTGGTTCTTGACCCAAAGCTTCTAAATCTCTTGGAATTTCCTGGGTGTGGGAATGTCTTTTGTACTAATGAAGTGTATTCTTTTTTTTTTTTTTTTTTTTTTTAGATTTTTTTTGTCAGAGAGAGAGAGAGAGAGAGAGATCAGGCAGAGGCAGAGGGAGAAGCAGGTTCCCTGCTGAGCAAGGAGCCCGATGCGGGACTCGATCCCAGGACGCTGGGATCATGACCTGAGCCGAAGGCAGCCGCTTAACCAACTGAGCCACCCAGGCGTCCCTAATGAAGTGTATTCTGATCATCACCAGAAACACATAGGTTATAAGTAGAAGTATGGGATTTTCAGTCACACCCCTCATTCTCTTGAGAGAGGAGGGAGATAGAAATAGAGTTAATGATCAATCATGCCTATGCCATGAGTTCTCTATAAAAATCCCAAGAGTCCCAGAGTCCAGATAGCTTCCAGTATGGTGGACACATCCATGTTCCAGGAGGGTGATACAATTCAACTCCATGGGTTAGCTTGCAACTGGGACACTTTTAGACCTTGCCCTATGTATCTCCTCAACTGGCTATTCAGTGTACCCTTTACTATACCCTGTATTATATGATAAACTGGTAAATGTAAGGGCTCCTGGGTGGCTCAGTGGGTTAAAGCCTCTGCCTTCGGCTCAGGTCATGATCCCAGGGTCCTGGGATCAAGCCCCACATTGGGTTCCTTGCTCAGTGGTGAGCCTGCTTCCTCCTTGTTCTCTCTGCCTGCTTCTCTGCCTACTTGTGATCTCTGTCTGTCAAATAAATAAATAAAATCTTAAAAAAAAAAAACCAAAAACAAAAACTGGTAAATGTAAGTGTTTCCCAAAGTTTCGTGACCTGTTGTAGCAAATGATCAAACTCAAGGAGGCAAGTCACGAGAACCCCTGATTACAGGACAGATGTTGTGTGCAACTTGGGGACCGACTACTTGTGATTGCTGTCTGAAGTAGAGGGTAGTCCTATTGATTGAGTCCTTAACCTGTAGGGCCAACTCCAGTTATTGTCAGAATTGAATTGAACTATAGACCACCCAGATGGTGTCATAGAGAATTGCTGGGTATATAAAAACAAAACAAAACAAAAAAAACAAAACCCACCTATTTGGTATCAGAGCATTGTGAGTGTGGTAGCAGTGTGAGAGGAAAGGAGAAACACAAAAGGAGTATGTTTTCCTGACACATTTGCTTTCTCCTTGTGTTTCCTGTCTCAGCCTAAAATGTCCCATTAGTATATTTACCTTAGAGCTAAGAATTCTGGGACTCAAAGAAGAAGCAGTTTTCCCAAGATGGCACTGAAAGCAAGCTGTGGAGGTAAGATGTGGGTACCAGTTAACTGCCTCACACTGCATTAGAAGCACACGTCTTTCCACATCTTCCAGTTCCTTTCCCTCTCTCCTATTCACCCAGCCACATTCCCCTCCCCTTTGTTGAAAACTTAAGATGTTGCCATGGAGAACTCTGAAAAAGATCTTTATTTCTTCCTCCTCAATAGCTTGTTATCAGGTTAAAAAAATCTGATAAATTAATTCACAGTAAATTAAATACAACACATAAAATGCCTATATATGGATCTAGACCTTACCGTAGCAAAATACACCAAATTTCGTTTGAAAGTATTAAAGAATAGATGCTATAAAATTAGTTATTGACCCTAACTCTACTATTGCATGTATGTGCATGCTATGCATGTTTACACATACTAATGCATGTATAAAATAGAGATCAAATCATATAAGTGCCTGAGGTAAATAAATTATACATATTTTAAGAATTTCTAAAATAAAAACAAAATCCCAAACTCTACAAATCTAAGTGTGCTATGTGCAGCCATCCCTTTGCCTTAAGGATGAAGTCACACAAGCAAACAAACAAAAACCCAACTGACTTTAACTTTGGAATCAGGAATTCTTATTTCTTACTCTGGAAACAACCATTAGAACGTAGGAATATCACACACCACATGGAAGTAGAAAGATAGCTTGAGATGAGTTATCTTTAGACAATATTTCAATTGATATTTCCCAAACTATACTTTAATGAAGATTCACTGTTTATCTTTTAATCATTCTAAGGGGCCAAAGATCATTATAAAACCCATTCTTCTTCCATGCCTGGCACAGTTAAAGGCATTGATGCAGCTAGAAAATGTTATTGAACTTACTAGATTCAGTCTGCTTACTCTAGTATACATTTAATTTGGTATATATTTAACCTAGTATATATTTAATCACTCAAAATAAATTTCACCAAATATTAATCACCTTTTATAAACTTTTGGCTACAGTAGGAGACACGATCATTCCCCTTATAAGCAAACATTTACTAAGAATCTATGTGTTGTGTTCTCAGAATAAGAAGTTATATAAAAACAACTTTCTAGTCACATTAGGCAATGATTTTAAAACTAGCTACAGATTAGAGTGACAGTTGTTTATTTAAGCAGACAAAGAAATAAAAACCAAAAACAATTCCCAGGGCTCACCCTAGAACCATTAAATCAAAATAGCTTGTTTGTGGGATCCAGGTATCATTATTTTTCAAAAACTGTTAGTGGATTCAAAATTTCCTCCAGATTGACATCCATGGATCCAATAGGTACTCAATGAACGCTTGTATTGAATGACCTGTCTTACAATAGTCTTGGAGGAATTTGCTTAATGAGTACAAAGGAAAAGGTTTGTAATTAGCATATCAGTGGTCTGCATGTTAACAAAAACATCAGTAGTGCCTGGAGGTGCTTAAAAACAATTTGTTCTCTGGTAAGTACTTTAAATAATTCTACAATTTGTTTACAATGCTAATTTATACTACCTACAATTAAGACTGGTTTGTTGAGTAACTGTAAATTTCATCCTATTCTCTATTTTTTTAAACCACAAATTTTTCGTATTTTGCTTGTTTTCTTTCTTCCTTCCTTTCTTTCTTTTCTTCTTTCTTTCTTTCTTTCTTCCTTTCTTCCTTTCTAACATTGATCCTTATACAGGTTTCTTTTAATGGCAAGCTGAATGTTTAATAACAGACTCTTGAATTCCTGTATTTCAATACTAGCTACTTGGATTAACTAGAAGTCATGTTATCTCAACCAAAATAACAAAACTATAAAATTATCTGCATTCAGGATCTCTATTTTGCCCCTGTAGTTACTGGACCACAGACTTACATAAAGTTAGATGAAAGTGAAGCTCAGTTTTGCTACGAATTTGTCAAAAGAGCTTTTAAGAAGTGGATATTTTAACATAACAGATTTTCCTTGAACTGTTACTGAGCTGGAGTAAACTGGAACTGCATGTATATTTAATTACATGATTTTATATCATATATTATTTTTATATATACGTATATAATGTTTGTATGTAAGAAAGCTCATGCCAAAAATAGCAGAAAGGACTAGAGATGAGGCCGGTGAGGGTCACAGGTAGAGGCTGTAGGAGGCCTTATAGACGTCTAGAGAGTTACAGGACACCAGACATGCCATGTTCATTCATCCTATATGTCTTCCTTATCACACACTATCAATGAACTGTAAATTTCTCTTCGTTCTCCTGGTCTGGTTTAAATCTACCATTTCTGCAACAATATTTCTGTACTCACTAAAGTAAAGATAATCATACCCTCTATTCCATATTCCATTCTTATACCAATTGTTTTTTTTTTTTTAAGATTGTATTTATTTATTTATTTGACAGATAGAGATCACAAGTAGGCAGAGAGGCAGAGAGAGAGTGAGAGGAGGAAGCAGGCTCCTTGCTGAGCAGAGAGCCTGATATGGGGCTCGATCCCAGGACCCCAGGGTCATGACCCCAGCCGAAGGCAGAGGCTTTAACCCATTGGGCCACCCAGGCCCCTGTACCAATTGTTAAAAACGCAATACTAATTGTGTTACATTGGAATGACATGCCTCGATATTAGAATTGTTCATTCTATGATAGTAGAAAGCATGTCAAAGACTCAAATCCCATTAAGAAAGCAAACCCTAGGGATACCTGGGTGGCTTAGTCGGTGAAGCACTTGCCTTTGGCTCAGGTCATGGTCCCAGGGTCCTGGGATCAGGTCCCACTTATTACACTCCCTGCTCCTCTCCCCCAGCCTGCTGCTCACCCTGCTTGTGCTCGCTCACTCTCTCCCTCTCTCTATGACAAATAAATAAATATAATCTTAAAAAAAAAAAAAAGCAAACCCCATGGGCCACCAAGTTCAAAAAAATCTGCTTTAGTGACTCACAGCCAAGAGAGGTTATGGGGTACATCAAGTACTTTTGCAAAAAACAGCTCCAGTACCATATTTGGGACAGGAAAATCACATTGTTTCACCTTTTCATACATTGCTTAAATGTTTTTATATTATTCAAATTTGAAGAACTCAATGTCACTACTATGTTATTATACACTTATATGTCTACATTTATATATGTCATATGTATTTATATATACATGAAAATATATATTAACATAATATATATATAAATATATATAAGCTATAATTTAGATATGGTCAAAAGAACACTAATACCTTTTTACTCTATTTGGTCTACATACTCTTATCAAATATCTATACTTGGAAGCCAATGTCCATCTTGCGAGCTCAGATGGAAAAAGGTATATTAGAGGTCGTATCACCCCCAGGCATGGCTCAACTGACCAAAGAACATGTAGGCAGAGGCTCAAGGGATAGGAATGCTTGCTTATTATTCATAGGAAACTGTAGGACAAGTAGTTAATCATCACTACCCTGAAGATATATATATCTAACGAAATTTCTAACATAAAGATAAATATATTTCTTTTAGATTTCAAGTCTTTTGAAATGGAAAAGATCCCCAGGGACCAGAGGAAGTGGCACCAGAACATATGCTAGCATGACGTCCTGGGCCTCCTGTAAATGGCGCCCACCTTTTCAGAAGATCCCTGCCCCAAATTTTGCCCCTAAAATGCTCACTTGCAAGCCATCAGGGAGCTCCAGATTTTGAGCACTAGCTCCCTATTCTCCTGGGTGGTACCATACAAATAAATCACCTATCTTTCTTCACTTCAAAAGCTTGGTGTCGCTCAGTTTTTATTGGCTTGCTGTGCATCTGGTGGATGAACTCTCCTTCAGTTCAGTTATAATCTTCTGAAAACTCAACTTCCTCCTCAAATAGCAAATAGGAAATAGGACATTGTAGGCATTATATAAGTAGGACAGACTACAAACTGATATCTGACCTCAAAAACTGGTAAAAATATAGGTAAAAGGAAAAGTTTGCTATTAAGAATGACTAAAAATGTAATATTTTTTAAACTTTATCTCAATCTCACTTTCCCCTGTTTATTTCCCCCCACTTTTTTAGCATTGTAAAGATGTATTGGTTCTTAAGTTATCTGATAAAACAAAATTCTTCTTAAACAATTTCTATCCTTTAACTTCTAAATTACATGGTTTTTTGCATAAACCAATAAATTCAAAGTGATACTGATTTGAAATAGTGTTATTTATTTACTTATTTATTTACTTATTTTGAGAGAGAGAGAGTGAGCAGAGGGTGGACAGGAGAGATAGAGAAACTCAAGCAGACTCTGCACTGACTGTGGAACCCAACGCGGGCCTTGATCTCATGACCCATGAGATCATGACCTGAGCTAAAACCAAGGGTCAGATGCTTAATCAACTGAGCCACCCAGGCACCCCTGAAATAGGTATTTCACTTAATAAAAATGATCACTTAATAAAAGGAATTCCCAGTATATTCATGGCTACACTCCTTACAGTTTTTCCCCTTTTATATTTTTTTTAATGCAGGAACGCTAACATATAGAAAGACCTGTACTACTCTTCAGTGAGTGTATAAATGAGAAACTGACTACACAAATGGAAAATGGGTAGACCCAATAAACAAACTAGAACTCTGACACCAAAGCTACAGCCACTGGTCTAGATAGAAAGCCAAAGCATAAGCTCTAGAGCAACTGACCCAAGTGCTCAATTTGTCAGGCCTTTATCAGTAAATACCAGCTTTCCTAATTTTTGTCCACTTTTCCAACTTAGGACCAACTAGAAGAAATCAAACATTCTCCCCTAACCAATCCCACAGGATGCTCCACTTCCAGTTAGCCATTCCAGTAACTTCCAATCAGGGCAAAACTAAAGCCTTCCCTTCTTTTCATTGTAAAGGTTTTACACTCCACCGCCTGCCTTTGGGTTTCTGCCGGATGCAGGTGATGGTGGCTGATTCCCTTGCTACACCAATCTCTTAATAAATAGCCTTTGCTTGTTCTCACTTAGGTATTTTTTGTTTGTTTGTTTATTTCCACAGAAGAGATAATCTTTCCTTGTGCAATAAGGGAAAATTACATAGATTCACCTTTGCAGTTAACTGGCATCTTGGTTCTGTTCCGGCACAATGATAGTGTTGACATACAAAACACTGAATCATGTGTTGCTTTCTTCTACAGGATGATGCCCTCACTGAGCAAACATCGATTATCTCCATTTGTAGAAGTCTAAAGTTACTACTGAGCTTTTCCCTCTCAGTCATTTCACTGCTGAAACAGGTCTATCTTTAAAGCTTCTTTGAGAGGAGTGTGTGACTCCCGTGACCTACCTGTCTGTGCTTAGCTATTTTAGATTTTAATTTACTTTGAGAGCAGTAGAGAGGAAAAAATAAAGACAGATAAAGTTGTGAAAAAGTGATGTTAATGTTTCCAAGTGGGCAAAAAAGAGGAGAGGAGATTAATCAAAGAATATGCCAATATATAAGTTCTGATTTATTTAGCTCCCTCCATTATGGCTGTTGAATATTTTTTCAGAGCCGAATCACATTTATCAGCATTGAACATATAAAGTAGAGAAGTCAGAAGGATTAATGTTTCCATTTAATTATTTCACACTCAAATAATTAAAATAATTGTGGAACTATACTGAAATTATAAAAACACAAGAAATGTGTTTATTTTGTGATAAACATATGAGAATTGGATTAATTATGAAGTTGATTTAAAAGGAAACTAAATGTTCATATTCACATCAAACCATTCAAACTCCATATAAATGTATTTTGTTTTCTATTAATATTTGTCAGAAATATTAAGATCATATGCTAGAGTAATTGTCATAAGTTTTAAAAAATTGAATATAATGGTGATAAATATTAACTATTTTAATATATTATATACACATATAACATAATTATGGCTACAATTGTTTTTTATACATATAATTGTATATAACTGTGTGTACCCACAGAAGTACTTGCATAAAATATTTGTAATTATGACCATATGTGATTTCCTAGCAGAAATTTGCCTGGCCAAGCATTGAAAAATATTTAAAAACTGTATTTAAACTAATATGATCCTGGTCTAAATTAGACTGGTTAGAAGAATAGCTTTGATAGACCAGAGGCAGTGTAGATAAAAGAACATTCTATATACACACTTACTTAGTAAATGCTTCAGGTGGAGACCTAAAATAGTTTTGGGAGAGAGCGATAAACAGTGCCGGTACTTACATAAATCTGTAGAAAATATCAATTTAGATTCCCCAAAAGATAAAATTAATGATTGTATCCATGCAAAACAAACATTACTAAAAAGTAAATAAGTCTTGACACTTCTGATGATATATCTTTACTATATGAAGAATTAAGATCCACTAGTTTAAATAGGTAAAGAGCATGTGGTATATGTAATTTATGAAACAGGTAACAAAAAACCTAATGACTATAATTATTGCATATATATTAATAAACATATAAGGTTTCAAAATAAAAAAGAAATGCAATTAAAAATACAGAACTATTTTCTCCTACCAAATTAGCAGACTGGCTAATTTGTGTATCACCAGGAAACATCACACACTGTTGGAAGGAATGGTAATTGGTACAATGATTTAGGAGGACCATTTGCCAATATATATCAACAATCTTAAAAATATTCATATTCACTGATCCTCTTTGATTATACAAATACATTCTAAGGACATTAAAGATAGAAATGACAACTCCTCTCCCTCAAAACAATAATAAGGAAAGAAAGAAAACCAAAGAGAAAGCATGTGGGAAAGATTAGGCATTAGAATATCAAAGAGCTATTAAATATTTACTTTTTAAAATATTTTTAATTACACAAGAAAACTTTATATTATTATATTAACTCAAAGAAAACCAGCAAATCAGATTATAAATTATGAACTCAACCTTACATGTAAGAAGATCTTAATATGTATGGCCAAATATAAGTACTGATTGCTTCTGGTGGATAAAAATGATTAATTTTCTTTCTGTATTTTGTCTTCCATATTCCATATAATTTTTAATCATAAAATTAAGAAATGCAAATGTAAATAAAATATCAGCTAGTAAGAAATTAAGACAATCATCTTAACGATGTCAACTATGTAACATGCAATGCAAAATGTAGATTGAAATGTATAGAAAAGGCTGATGGCAAGAGATCTGGTAATGTCAAAATAATGACATCTAAGGATGTTCATTTAAGGAACATGGACATTCATGGACATGAATCTAAAGTTGAAGACATGCTGGAACATAGCTAAAGCAGTCCAGCAACTTGCATATTTGAGATCTAAGGAATTATAATACAGTGGGTGGGGAGATGGAAGCAGAATTGATAGTGATTTTCACTTCAGGACATAATGACGTACTGAAATGATACCCTGATAGACTTCCAAACTGGGTTTGGGAGTCCTGTTAGAGACCGGGTTTTCAAAGGGTTGGAGACATAGCAGCAGGATCCAGTCACCCTGGTTTTGAGAAATGATGGAAACAAAGAGCCAAGCTACACAGGTTCCAACCAGAGAAATGAGATGTATGGAAGGACTTTCCACTTCAATTTCTGGAATGAACATTTTGAAGCCTCTTTCTTGGGAAGAAAAATACTGGATATAAAATAGACATCTGTTTGGAATTCAAAATACCAGAGGGGAAGATGGTTGGGGATAATGAAATAGATGAAGGGGATTAAGAGGTACAAACATCCAGTTATAAAATAAATGTCATGGGGATGAAAAGCACAGCATAGGGAATATAGTCAATAATATTGTAGTTACTTTTTATGGTGACAAATGGTAACCAGATTGACCATGGCGACCATTTCACAATGTATATAGTTGTCGAAACACTTTACTGTGCACCTGAAACTAGTATAATATTGTACGTACATCAACTATACTTCAACTAAAAAATAAATAAATAATAAATTAAAGGGAATATGTTGTTGACTAATACCTAGCAATCAATAAGTTTAATTTTCAAATGACAAAAAATACAAGAATTTGGAGTAAAAATAAAAATCTATAATGACTGTACTATAAAACTGCCAAAAAAATTAGCCATTTTCCCAGTGGAGTTAGAGAGTAATGGATTGACTATAGCTTTCAAGGCTCCAGGAAACGCTGGCTTTATCCTGGCCCATAACATTACAAATGACTAGAGAAGAGGTAAATATGGAAGACCACTATATATACATTTGAAACACCTGGAATAGGACTATGTCAGGAAGTCAGAATCTGACATCAAAATAAATCAAGAGGCTCTTATACACTAGAAAACATGTAAGTCATACAAATGTAGAATTTTGATTTATCATATATTTGTTTCATCAAAATTTATACATAAACGATGTTCAACATTACTTATCATGTATATACTGAATACGTGCTGATTTGATAACTTTTTAGATTTTATATCATCTTTGGCATGATGAGATAGAAATTAGTCATTTGGATAGTTACATTTCATCTTAAAAATTTCCTGAAGAAGATTGGACCTATAGATTGACATTCTCCTGGTAATTATACTTGTAAAAAATTAAGAAAATCAGAATAATTTTACAGATTTAATATCTACAGTGCTTAAATATTTATGCTGAGCTTGGTATCTTTAAAAAAGTAGCATGTGTTACTGGCATATGAAGATCTCACAAATAACTTTAGCAGTGAGGATTTGTGGTAAGATTCTTGAATATCTAGGAAAAAATAATATTAATGTAGAAAATTTTCACTTTATTTTATAGTCCTACATATTTTTAAAGATGTGGTGGCTCAGTGGGTTAAGGCCTCTGCCTTGGGCTCAGGTCCTGATCCCAGGGTCTCTGCTTGGGCTCTCTGCTTGGTGGGGAGACTGATTCTCCTCTATCTCTCTCTCTGCCTGCCTCTCTGCCTACTTGTGATCTCTGTCTGTCAAATACATAATAAAAAATCTTAAAGAAATAAAGATGTCTGTTCAAATATTTGCTCCATAATTGGCTATTATGATTACCTATACATTCTTATATGTACTATTTCTCCATATTTTGTACCAGTTATCTCTTTATATTAAACAGTGAAAGTATCAAAGTATTAAACAGTTAAATTAAAGTACTAAACAAGCAAAATTACATGACTTCAGTTGAAACGCAGCATAGATTTTTTTTTTTTTAATGATGACACAATGTATATATCATCTATGGATAGAATCAGTTTAAACCAATGCCTTCTAAATTTTCTTCAAGAAAATCAATGAAATAGGCATAGAAATGTCTGAGCAGTGTTAGGAATTCCCAATGTCAGAGGCACAAAGAAATCTTGGAGGTGGAGAAGAGGTGTTTGTGAGATACATGAGAATGTTTGAATCCTATGGAATGTTCAGTCTGGAATAACACTGAAGAGGAATTATGATGTTGGTCTAAGAACAACCTAAGAAAGTCTAAAAAACAGAGAGTGCTTCCTTCTCTAATCACCACAAAGAGGTCCCACTTTGCCTCCTTGATATCTTGTCTTTCAAGATGGAAGTAGTGGTGTGAAGAGAAGGCAAAAAACAAGCAAACAACCTACAATACATTTTAATCACCTTTCTTGCCTTCAGTCTACCTTGACTCAAGAGAATTCAACAAACAATGACCATAATGACCATAATGGAGATGTGGAGCCCAACACCAGCTCATAAAAATGGCAATAAAAGCAAACAGGCCATTGAAAAAAAAATTAACAAACGAAACCATGATTTAAAGAACGGAACCCCAAAATAATCACTAAACTTCACTGACATTGTTATGCATGTTGATGGCTACCAAAAGAATTGAGCAATGTCTGTAGACTATTAAGAGCAAATGCATGCCAAAGAACTAACACAAAAAAAATGCCATTTCTCTGTGAGATTAAAAAGTCAGGGAAGTGGAAAATAATGAGAAGCAAGGAATGAGATATATTCCAAAGATTTCTGAAAAACAACATAATTAGGGTATCATATGTTTTGTAGCACTGAAACTATCACAGACATCAAATACATCTAATCTCAGTTCCTCCACATGGCACAATAAAGAATTCAGCTGTTTGAAACTGAATTGCTAATCCATTAAAAACATTTCTTTCTTTCCAGGTTAACACAAACTTTTAAAAAGAACACAGATTTCAAAGAAATGTGGCTTTTAACTGGTGCTTAAAATCGTTTGGAACATTTTATTGTCATTTGCTTCATTTCTCAGCAATAGATACATTCCCAGACATGGCTCAGGAAATTAACTGAGTTCTTGTTGCATAGATGGTCTACCCTTTGGCATAGGGCAGAACTATTGATTTTTCTCTGTAAAGCTGGGTATCAGGTTCCTGTGAGAGTCTATGTAGGCTGAGAGAGATGTGGTGAAATTCCCAGAAACCTGGTAGAACCTTCAGTCAGAGCTCTGTGTCTGCTGGCATGCCAGCATGCTCTCTTTCACATCTTAGAGAAATGGAGCTTCGGGCAAATGGAACTTTAGACAAAGAGCCATATTTTGCTCTTGTATTAGCCTTTTGACCTGCCCTGTGTTGTATACTTGATGAAATCTGAGAGTCTTTGGATTCTTGTTTTTTTTTTTTTTTATTTTTATTTGGATTCTTTGTTATAATATATATATATATATATATATATATGTATATATATATATATATATATTTTTTTGCAAATCAATGATATTAACTTGTCTCAGTACCATAGAGTTTTTCCTTCCAAATATTTGCCTCAATAGAACTTCCTGAGAGTTGCAGTGATGCTTCCGTGTTTGATCGGGGAGAAGTCGCAGGTGGGATATTCAATAACATTGAGCAATTGAACCAGTAACCCTCTTGGGTTCAGTTTCCTAGGAAGATTTACTTCCCACAGTGGGCAATTAGTTGTTGCTATGCTCCTAGTCTTTCTGGCATTAGTCTGCCCTGATCCCCATTTGTCAGTTATTAATAAATTATGATCTTCTTTCTAATTATCTTTGATTCAGAGCCTTTGAAGAAAAAAGCAAGTAATCATGAGAAAATAGAAGGAATAACAACTCTCAGATATTAAATCAATACACATGCCTATATTTAGTACAGTTTCATAAAGTCACATCTACTGCTAATTCATAAACCACTGAGATTTGCTTTTAATGAGAGCTTTCCGAAAATTAGTGATTATATGGGTGATTATAAATATTTGGCTATTTATCAGTATTTTAAAGCAAAATAATATTACGCAAAATATTTTTATATATACTTTTTCTTATCAAAACCTACCAAGTTTTGAAACTATATGATCCTAGTTATGTTAGAAATACTAAAATACTAATATATTCATGATACCCTTAACTGGAAGAGAATCAGGAGAGAAATACAAACCTGTTGACCTACATTATTATTAATAAAAAAACTACTGTTACTTAGTATTACCAGGTGCATCATCATACTGGCACCAGCATATCCAGATGTCAAATAAATAATGTAAACTGGTGATTTTTTTTTTTAAGATTTATTTATTTGAGAGACAGAGAGAAAGAGAGAGAGCAGGAGCTGGGTCAGAGGAGGGGCAGACAGAGAGGGAAAGAATCTTAAGCAGACTCCCTGAGAGCATGGACCCTGAGCTGGCCTTGATCTTATGATCATAAGATCATGACCTGAGATCATGACCCGAGCCGAAATCAAGAGTTGGATGCTTACCCAAGTGAGCCACCAGACACCCCATCTGATGAAGATTTCTTAACTCCTATATAATACTTCTTTGAAATCACTGCATTTATTTTGTGATGGCACAAAATATTTCAGCAATCAGGAAGAAAGCACATATATGGGTTAGATATTCTGTTAGAATTATGTCAGTAATGTTAATAGTTTTCATTTTCCAAACTATCAACATTAATAGGGACAAAGCACTTCAAATGGAGATTGATGAACAGTTTATCTTTAATTCAGTAATTTATGAGGTATTTGTTCAATTAGGTTATGTAGGAGAGCCACAGAAGTGTTTATCTCCTAAATACTGAAGGAAAGAGAAGATATTTACTCACTATACTATAATTTGCGGTTGAAAATGTTAAATTTCATGAGAAATATTGATATATTGTTCTGAGACTTCAGCAGAAGAAGAAAAGGCTTTGGCTAATGGAATTAAGGAAGATTTTTGTGATAGAAAATAATGGTTAATGTGGGTCTTGACATGTGGGTAAGGTTTAAATGCTGAGACATGAAATGAAGCATAAGAAAAAAGGCACAGAGAGAGGTCCTCTTTCCACATTCTTACTTCATGTGCTCTGTTATGAGACTGACCCTGTCTTCAGATTCAAGTGTGAGCTCCTACTGTGCTGGGTCAGGCAGCATAGCTTCTCCATCCTCTTCTTATTTAAGGTCCCAGTGCTATTGATTGACTTAGTCTGTGGAGCTGGAATTTAGGTTCCTGTCAGACAGAGCCTGTACCATATGAGCTCAGAGTGAAAGGCAAGAGCTCTAAAGTCAGAGCTGGGTTCAATAGAGTGACCATTCCTCCTTCAGTGATCCAATAATTATCCAGTCTCCTGCTACCTCATGGGCCACTCCTCAATCTCCTCTGACTGGATCTTTCTCCTTCACTCTCTCAATGTTAGTGTTCCTGGGCTCCATCCAAATAATCTTATTTTGATGAGTGCTTTAAATACCATACTTGTGCCACAGCACTCTTCAAATCATTTGCCTCCAATTGCCCATCAGACACTGTTTTAGCCTCAGCTCAATAAGTGTCTGTACTTAGGATTTTTTTTTTTTTAATCTCTGGAACTTTTCATCTATGTGATCTATAATTCTCTATTAGAATAAGCCACTTTGAATTTGGCTTCTGTCCCATGCAACCAAAGGAGTCCAGGTCAAAAACACAAAGAAGTAATGCCGGAAGGATACTTTGCAGCGTATTTTCAAGAGTCCCGAATGCCAGCTTCATTCTTCCAGTGATAAGATAACTGGACATTTACTGAGAACCTACACTATAATCTGTGCACTCAAGATGAGCACATATCTTTCAGGAGAGACATATAAAAAATGATGAACTAAAACTACTTCAACTGGAAAAAACGTTTTGAGGAAACATAGAGGTGAAATTAACTAGCTATTACAAAATCAGGAATGGTCATGAAGTTGGTGATATTTAATATATGTGATTCTAGAACAAATAATTTTTCCGGTACAATTTCCCAGTGATAGACTGAGGGACAATACACTAAAATCTAATGTATTTTTTATTTACTTTAGTGTAAGTTATCGCTGACATTAATTTCTAGCACTTATTTTATTTATATCACTGACCACTTTGGAAAGGTTTTAAGTAATGTTACTTAATACCACTGTTTTGGGCAGTATTATTTTGGGCAAGGACTTCGTATACAAGAGTTCAGATTTTCTCCCAAATCATACAGTTTAATCCTTATATGTCATGGGGAATTTATATAGTGAAGAGTAAGGACCCTAAAGTCAGAGCAGGATTTAAGCCCCAGACTCTCACTAACTGTATACAGTAATTTGTGTCCTAGATATTTTCCCAGAAGGGAAGAAATAATGCACAGGAAAGAATCCTTGCTGTCTTGGATGTACAGACAAAAAACTAATAGGAGAAATATATATTTATTATATAATTACAATTGTTATGAAGAGCCAAATCAAGGTAAGAGAAATCTGATATGCAGTGGAAGGGCCACTATTTTAGTAAGCCCGATTGAGAGGATGGGATTTTTCAAGGATCTGAAAGCAGGAGAAAGCTGTGTGCTTCTCTGGGGCAGGGGAGTTTTAGGAACCAAGAAGAGCCAGTGCAAAAGCCTCAAACCTGAACTATTTTTACAATGATCAAAAAATTCCAAGAAGATAATTTTATCCAGCATACACTGAAGATAGGAACTAATACTAAGATAGTGTTGTAAAATATTACATATAAAACCCTTGGAACAATACCTAGTAGGCAGTATGTAATTCATGCTAGATCATATTGTACTTACTAGGAACATTATTATCATGTTACTCCCATTAGGCAAAGAGACTTCTCTGAAGGCTTTAAAATCCTTTATACCCTTTAAAAACCATTCACTTAGGAAGCTATTATACTTTGATATCAAAAGTAGGCAGAACTCTGGCACTTGTCTGAATTAAATAATTACATTCAAAATTCCTGCATAATTATTCTATTTGGCTCCAGATAAGCTTGAAGGAAAGTTTCTAAGCCCAGTGTGCTTTTCCATCAGACTATTGCTTTTCCTAACATAAGAACTATGGCAGGCATGTAATAAGAACTTAAATTTTTCTTTAATTAATCCATCAGACTATCATTGTGGTCCAAAGAAAAGAAGTTACCATGAAGGAGGGATCTCAGTTTAAACCCTTTTCTTTACCCATAGTTGGTGCTATTTTGTTTATGAAATTCTGCCCATTGATTTGACTACGAAATTTGAGTGGAAACACCTTGAGAAAAGGGCATTACTTTCTTGTTTCACATGCCTTGGACTTATCTTGGTGTTTGATGTGCTACAGATGTTCAATAAGCAGATTATTTAAAGAATATGGCAGTTATAACTTGTTGCCATTTAGAGATTTGAATAAAATTTACAAAAGGCTAAATTTTAATATTATTTTTAAGCAATAAAAAACCTAAAGCAGCATCTTACATAAATCTACTTTTCTTCCTTCAAATTTCTAACATGATCTCAGTATCTAAATTTTGATAGATTAGACTTCAAGTACACTCTCCATGAAGAATTTTCGGCTCAGAAACTATGGGACATTTGAAGTGAATTGAGTTTCCATTGTTTCATTAACAAAGAGGGAAATAGGATTTGCAGTTATATATCCAGCCAGAGGATTTGAACATGGATAGGACAAACAAGGGAAGATTTTTGCCCAGAAAATAATTCTTTTTACAGGCATTAAGTCACCCCAGACACTAACAGTATCATTACAGGAGCATTATAATATTAAAGTCACAAATGAATAGCCTTAAAATCACATCAAAGGCTAAGCAGCATGAGGAAATTCTTCCACATCTTCTTCCACCTCATAGGGTTTTTGTTGTTGTTGTTGTTGTTGTTGTTTTGTTTCTATTTTTAAAACTGGTGAACAGCTTCAACTTCTTTGTACTTATTTGCAAGAATGTGTGCAAACATGTCGGAGTGTATGTGTATAATGTGTGTGTCTTTAACCTCTGAGCATACCTGTGGAACTGATTGAAATAAAAAAGCAAAACTCTAGATTTTCTTAAAAAATAAATTCATGAGCATGTAATAGATTCAGGGGATCAGAAACAAAGCATTAAAAAATATTGTTTAATACCAGGATGTCTATATTGACTAAGGTTCAAAGAAGAAAGTTTCTCTACCCTGAAAGATGTTTTCCTTTAAATTTTCTGTACCACTAAATCTTGTTAATTTAAGCTTTATATCAGGATAAGACGTATCCAGTAAACGAGAATTAGGCACCAACTTTGAAATGGAGACAGAAAAAAAGTAACTTACAGTAATCAATGATCACCTTCAAAGGAAAGAAAAAGGGAAGAACATTATAAAAGATTTTCTCAGACATGTAACTGGTAGTATGAAGGTGACAACCATTAATGAAAAGTTACTTCATGGGCACCTGGATGGCTCAATTGGTTAAGTAACTGCCTTTGGCTCAGGTCACGATCCTGGAGTCCCAGGATCGAGTCCCATATTGGGCTCTCTACTTAGAAGGGAGTCTGCTTCTCCCTCTGATCCCCCCCGCCATGCTCTCTTTCTCATTCTCTCTCTCTCTCAAATAAATAAATAAATAAATAAGTAAATACTTTTTTAAAAAAGTTCATTAAGGAATTCACATCTATAAAGTAGTATCTATAAGGAGAAAAAAACATAAAATTAGATCAATGTGCACTGCCATTACTGATAAAAGGAAAAAATTAAACAATTACAGCATGCTGTGCATACCAGGAAATTTAACTTGTATTCATCTTAGGGTAATTGGTTCATAGTTTGCTGAGGAATGTCAGTTGTTTTGTAATCCAATAAAAAAACATTTTAAAATTAATGGCAAAGAAAAAAAAGGAGAATCTAAACTCTGCAAAAAATGCTCTATGGAATATTTAGCAACTCTAAACAAAAAGATCACACAAATTCTAAGATTGACAGCATCCTGAGATGTTATAATTCTTTCTATTTTTTAAATGGAACTTTTTCCTTTAGGATGGATATCTGTTTACATTATTTTTAACTGTATCTAGATAGGAAGACTCCAAGAGTATAATCACTTTTAGCCTAAAAAGATTATAAAGTCTCTGTATTTGATTTATTTATCTTTCATTTATTTTAGAACAAAAAGTTCATTTTTTTATTTGAGATAAATTAGCCCCATAATATTCAATATGCTATAATCCTCAGTTTTTTTTGACTTGGTGTGAACAAAAATGCCAATTTTCAGTGAAAATGTATCTTCAAGACATTTTTCTTTGGGTCCAAATGGTATAAATTGCCAACAAATATTACATTCAAAGTAATATTAATATTTTTGTGACATATAAAAATTATCTGTATCACCATTGAGTCAAATTATTTGTAATTCAAATATATTTTACCTCGGAGCAAATATCTGATTTTTATAAACTCAAGAAACTAAAAAGTAACAAAATAGTTTAGGGTGAGAGGATAGTCTAAATTTCATTATATTTATGTGTGTGCGTTTATCAGTCATATTATGACAAAGAAAGGAGGGAGAAACAAACATAATTCCCTGTCTTCAGATCAATCCTAGAGCAGACTTTTTTCAATAACTTGTCAGTACTAATAAATAATTTCCTAAATACTGCTGGGTTTTGTCTACATTTCTTCATTTAATTTTTACCTTATATAATAAATCTTTACTGACTTAATTCTGGAATTGTAAGTACTACGAGATAGGCACACATTCCTTAGTCCAGACAAATTTGCAAAGCTCATTATCTTGAACCAGATAGGAAAAGACCTTCAAGAATGATTTCATTTAGCTTTTGAGTAAGTATATTTATATAAAACAACATAAAATAACTTATCCATGAAAAATAAAATAAGATGGCCAGAGACCTTTTTTTAATAAGACAAACACTCCCTGAAATTCAAGAATGTGCATTCAACAAAATGAAGTAATGAAAATTTCATGCAAAAAAATATGCTGGTAAAAAAATACAAGTCTCAGATTTGGGGGGTTAAGATTGGTTTCTCCTTAAATTAAAATTCCTAGTCTTTGCGTAGTAAGCTGTGTTATGAAATTAAATAGAGAAAAATTTTAATATAAATAAACAAGGTACAAATTAATAAGGTATTGCTATTTTTAAAAAGTAATATACTTCTACAAGACAATACATTCAAAAATTTATCTTAGCAAGTCTCAGATTTAGTTATGCTGAAACTTAAGCTTTGGGTCTACCTTTGACCTTTGAGTGTAGATGTGATTCTAGTATAACTGAGAAATTATACTAAAATTTAATTATTCTTATACAGCAAATCCAGGTACCTATAGAATTCACGTGGTGCATGTGTGCACACACACACATGCTAAAGCATTACTACTCTTCAGTTACCAAGTAATAGGTTAATTGAACCTTCTCTCAAACACTTTGTCTAATGCTACAGATGCAACAAAGTGAATTGTTTTTTAGTTAATTTTGTGTATATATTGGGGAAGAAAAATTTTTGAAAACAAGGGCTGATTCACATACAAGTAAGCAAGAATCCATAGCTGAATATCATCAGTAAATTCACATTAACATTATGTAGGTTAAATAAATATAGTGTGGATAAGTATATAATAAAATACATTCTATATTTGGTTTCTTCCTTAAGAAAACCTTAAATACATAAATTTATTAGATCTTAGATCTCAAATATTTCCTCCAGTTTTATTCACTTCCTTCAAATGTGGACCTAAGAAATACAGTATCTTCTTATGATCTCCATCCCCTAACTATAACTAACACTTCTGGATTTATTGGAAAGGAAGAAGCCAACTTGTATCTCAGTCAGAAGTAAAGAAATGGTATTACAAACCATCTCTGAAACTGTATCATAGTTATCAATCCTTTTGAGGTAGAAAAGACTCACATCATGTGGCAGTTTTCTTGATAGTTACCATATACTCAACCTAATTATCTTATTTAATCAAAATCTGAGCAAAGTTTTTAGGACAAAATTTTATCTTCCAGGAAACAGGGACATAATCAGAGTATTCTTCCCAGTCAAATAGGGCCAGTTGTCCTCACAAGATCACAAACTGCTTCCTACTTACAAATTCTAAAAATGCATCACTGCTGGTCTAACATTAAAAGTAAGTGGTGGATTTCTAGGGGCACCTGGGTGGCTCAGTGGGTTAAACTTCTGCCTTCAGCTCAGGTCATGATCCCAGGGTCCTGGGGATCAAGCCCCACATCAGGCTCTCCGCTCAGCAGGGAGCTGCTTCTCCCTCTCTCTCTCTGCCTGCCTCTCTGCCTACTTGTGATCTCTGACAAGTAAATAAATAAAACCTTTAAAAAAAAAAAAAAAGTAAGTGGTGGATTTCTAGATAAACTCTTCAGAAAATTTTAAACATTCTTAAATAAGCAAGAACTAGAAGAAAAGGAATTTTCAGATACAAAAAGAAAGGATGTTCAAAGGAATATTTTCAACAATGTTTTATGAAAATAAATTACTGTAATTTAAGAATATAGCCATAAATCTTTTCAGAATACAATATGCAGTATATTGAAAAGTGCCCAATTCTGTATATTTATGAGTTGAATATGTGCTGAAGAGTCAAAAGTAAATAAGTAGAACAGGAACAAAATCAATACAAATATTGATTTTCTGGCTTTTTTTTGGACCTTACACTACAATTTCATATATTTATGCAAGTTTAAATATTTCTATGAAGACTTTCATCAAGTTCTCTGTAATAGTCTAACACCAAAACAGTTTCAGATGGACAGCTCTCATTACTGAATGGCCCTTCTGACAATGGCCTAGATTAAAAAATGGAAATACATTTGTTGTAGGAATAGAGCATACACGTTTTGGTTTATTTACTTATTGTTATTTTAAAATATTTCTCAGAAGGTTGATAATGCTCAGCACAATATCAGGAAATCCTTTCTATGTACTTGCTGTTGGGTCTCTACCTCTTTTATTTTTGTTCAAAATGAAAAATGTAGATATGTAACACATATTAATATGTCTATTGGTACGACATTCGGTACAATTCACTTTAAATCAGTATACGCTACGATTGATGTATTCAGATTGAAATCTTCAGAAGCTGAAAAGAAAAGCAGTCATGAGAAAGGGTTGGTTATTTCTCAGAATGTTGGTTTGCCAGAGCATCTGTTGTCATCCATCACCCTGTGAGGATAGAATGCTGGCTAAGTAGAATTATTAGTCTTACTCCTCTGAGTCTACCAGGTATAGGCACAGGCCTTCCCAAACACTAAAATCGAAGCAGATAACCATAAATAATTTTGAGAAATAACTCTGAGAAAAAAAAAATCACATTTAAAAAACTATGTTAAAAAAATATGGTTAAAAGCAGAATACGTAATAAGTTAATAATTAACTTAATAATTAACCCTTGCGAAGAGAGCATACCTGAAAAAGAGAGATTCTGTGTTTAAAAGTTAGCACTTCACATGGACAAGGTCAAGCTTAAAAAGACATGATACGTTGAGGTTATCCACTGATACATTGCTTGCCCGATTGGTTTTAGGATGTGCTTAACAGCCAAATGGTCAGATCAAGGTAAAGAAGAGATCAGGTGCAAAAGTTCAAAATCACAGCTTCCTCTCTTACCTTCCACTGAGGAGGAAGCCGATAACCACTGCCAACAAAATGACTCCCACTGTCACGGACACAGCAATTATAGGAATCTGGCTTTGATCGCTGGACGCTGCAACTGCTGATAGGAAACACAGGGAATGGAGCCCGTGGTTAAAGAGATCATATGCATTCGAATACGAGCTGCTTAATAGTCGCTAATCGATGCGTGGTTTAAGCAATTCCCCCACACTTGGCCAAGATTTCCCCCTCATATCTCTGCTCAATGGTGTATAATTGAAAAGACATCTTCGGGAGAAAATATTTACTCTCCAAGTGGAAATTGGAAAGAATCACGAAGTCACTGATTATTTCCTTGTCATCATAAAAAACGAATGTAATTGTTCGCATAGTATTTATCGAGGGATCTTGGGTTTGCAAGATAAAATGAAACTTAATCCTTGACATCAAACACCTTCATCTGAATAAGAGCTGCTAAGTATATGAGTTCTGACATTTTAGAGTTTACATGTGGCTGTTCTCCAGAAAAAAAATCTTGATACCTCAGGCAGGGTTGTTGCTTTTTTTTTTTTTTTTTTTTTTTTTTGATTTATTCAACAGAGAGAGAGATCACAAGTAGGCAGAGAAGCAGGCAGAGAGAGAGGGGGAAGCAGGCTCCCTGCTGTGCAGAGAGCCTGATGTGGGGCTCGATCCCAGGACCCTGAGATCATGACCTGAGCTGAAGGCAGAGGCTTAACCCACTGAGTCACCCAGGCGCCCCTTTTTTATTTTTTTTAATTTCCCCATAGACACAGGTTGAACGTCAAAATGTTCTGGCTATCACTTCAGTGAATATTACGATAATATTACTCTTCCCAATATAAGTTTAAAAACTGTTTCAAGCAGAATCTAGTCAGTAAGTATACTTGATGTGTAGGTCTACTTTTCAAAAGAGATCAAGGCATGCATTTAGAACTTTGAGAAGTCTCCAGTAAAAGTAGATTCGTTTAGAGATGCCTGGGTGGCTCAGTTGGTTAAGCCACTGCCTTTGGCTCAGGTCATGATCCCAGCATCCTGGGATCGAGTCCCACATCGGGCTCCTTGTTCTGTGGGGAACCAGCTTCTGCCTCTGCCTGCCACTCTGTCTGCCTGTGCTCGCTCTCTCTCTCTCTCTCTCTCTGACAAATAAATAAATAAAATCTTAA